>NW_026652276.1:202739630-203248849 GCF_009828535.3 Hylobates moloch
GGGACTGTTGTGGGGTTGGGGGAGGGGGGAGGGACAGCATTAGGAGATATACCTAATGCTAAATGACGAGTTAATGGGTGCAGCAAAACAACATGGCACATGGATACATATGTAACAAACCTGCACATTGTGCACATGTACCCTAAAACCTAAAGTATAATAATAAAATTAAAAAAAAAAAAAACAGAACTGGGGAAAGACAGCAGCAAGGGAGCATTATTAGAGCAATCTGTACTCCCACCATTTACCCAGATGGAAATTGCCAGGAGGGTATATCCACGTTTGAGCTGTCTCACTAACATGAACAAAAGGAACATTATAACAAGAGAATGTGGGATGCCCCCTAGAGTGGGAACCTGAGTGGAATACCTTAAAAATTCACATTTGCATCCCAGGAAAGATCCAGCCTTGGAATGCAAGTGCTCTTTCTCACATTTCTCTTCCCAGGTACCAGTGTAGGAGAAAAGTAAACCCAGAAAGGAAAGGAACAGAATTAGAAAGGAAAAAAGAAACAAAGAACAGAACCAAAACACAGATCTACACAGTACAAACTCCTTAGACCATTAGGCAAATATAAGAAAAAAAGACCTGAAGTGTGCTAACTGGGCATGTAACAGAACTGTCATTTTAGAATGGAATCCATGTTTTAATACCTTGAAGTGGATGGAGAGTTATGGAAACAACCTAAAATAATTCTAAGAAGCCTGGAAAAAGTGATTTAATGGAATATGGTTGAAAGAGCAATCGGAAACAAAAGAAAACTCTGTTATATTTTGACTCTACCAGGATGAAACTTTAGTAAACCAGCTACCTCTATAAATATTGAGCACCATCCTGTACATATTTGACGATGGAACCACAAAGAGTTAACTGCAAATAACTTGCAGCCTTGTTAACCTTAAACTACCAACAAGCTTGGGTGAGAAAATGGACTACAAATCATCATTTTAGTAGGGATCCCTGTTTTACCACATATTGCAAAAATGTCTAAATATCCCTTACTATTTGTCATCAAATACACATGTACTCATATTTTTGATACATAAATCTATCTTTGTTTTACCATCTTTGTAAACTTCAAAGTCACAGAGCCAGGAATATGTCACAACTTTCTTCCAACTTCAATTTTTGACTTGCTTTTACATCTTTTTCCTATGTAGTCTGAGGGAGCTTAGAAAAAATAATTTAAATTCTTTTTATCTATTCCCTTTTCAATCCTCTGAAAACTATGCAAAAGAACAGAAATACATCCACCAACTTCTGTATGAAGTCACCAAGAATACCACAACCAGCAAAGAACTCTCTAAAAAGTGGCTCATCCCCTCGAAAGGTAAAGGTATATCTATTTCTTCCATTTGGAAGTTGGATTGAACTATTTGTCTTCAGCATCAAAGGATTATAATCATCTACTTTTTTCACGCATAGATTTCAGCTGCAATATTGTTAAGCACCGAGTCTGTACATCACCATATATTCCCCTTATATTAAGATTTGCATTAATCTTTTTGAAAGCATTAAAAATGTTTAATGTCCACTCTTATATTTTTCAGGAAGAAATATTTTTTAAAAGTTTGTGAAAAAAATAACAAAAATTATTCCTTCTCCCTCTTCTTCCCCTAGATGAATGAATTCTCCCCAAGCCTTCACATTTCCAACTTTGTTTTTGGTCTCCCTGACTACAGTTGACCCAGTTGGCCACTGTTTCTTGAAATCATTCTTCTCTTCTTAAAACATAATATTCCTATTTCCTCAGCTGCAGTTTCACTCTTTCCCGTCTCCTCCCCTCTTTGTGACCCATAGTGTGAAGCCAACCAAAGTTTTATTTGATATTTTGTCCCCCCCCTTTCTATATACTCTCTATGCTTACCCATTCTCTCAATTTCAGCTGTCACACTTAGGCTGGTGATTCCCTAAATTTATAACTTATGTCTTAGCTTTTAATTCTTTCCCATAATTTATTTCAGAGGGCATGTCAATTAGGAGTCTGTCATCTGACATGTAAACACGACTTAAACTCAGCCAAATGTTAGCTAATCCTTAACTAGCACCCAAAATCTGCCTGTATTCAATCAGTTACACGCTGACCCTGCTCCACCTCATGTATTTGTACTTTCTTCATCTCCCTAAACTCCTCCCCAGGGCTGGCCAAACCCTAGCCATATCCTAAGTCTCTAGCTTCTGAGCCTGCCATTTTATCCTGCACATACCTGACAGGATTATCTTTTAAACACTGCTTTCATCACATCAATGGGGTCCACAACCTCCATATTTTCTAACCAAATATCTCATTACCCTTTAATATACCCTTGCTCTAGCTAAATGAAGGAAACCATCACCTCCCACATATATCTTAATCATCTCCTCTATATGCTTTTATCACAACCTCAAATTCCTTCTTTGTCCTTTTTACTGGCCATGCTTATTACTGGCCTGCTTATTATTTCTATCTTTGGCTATATAATGACTATAGGTTATGTCCATCCTGAGATGACAAAATTTCCTCTACTTCTTATGTACTCTATTTTTTTTTTAATTTTTCTTGAGGATCTCATGCTTAGTAGTCATCAAAGGTCGTTTTTTATACTAATGACAATCCAAGTCATTAATCAAATACATTGTCAACCTAAACATAAACAAAGTATGTATAACTTCAGATGAAAGGAGGAACTCATAAAATGTCCCAATTTATCCCTAAATTCAACAAACATTTATTGAGCATTGCCACATGACGGGGATTATCACTATGCCTGCAACTAGGAATAAGAAGAGATATTGTAAAACCCTCCTAAAATCTAAAAGTGCTCAATAGTTTGAAAGACTCATCTTAAAAATTATTTTCTCATTCATAGGCAGGCACTAGCCATTTTTCAAATCTTTATTAATGTTAGGTCATTTAAATATGAAACCTTGATGTCTGGGAGACAGTATATGGTAGTTGAAAGAATTCATTTATTTAACGAGCATTTTATTGAGTACCTTCTAGGTTCTGAGTACATGAATGAATGAGCTCCCTAGTTAGGGGATTTGTTTTCATCTTACTGCACCTTCTGCCGAAGGAAATACATTTTACATTATTTTAAAACGAGGAAGCACATAAAGACATGGAATGCTTGCTTTCAGAAGAATTAAAAATTATTCTGCATGTTTAGTAATATTGTAATTAAAACTCTAAAAATCATCCTTATGCTAATATCAAGTATCTAAATTCAATCAATGGTTTTATCCTCAGAGGCAGACTGAAACCTTACCTACCTTCTAACCTTGTATCATAAAGTTCTCTGGAAACACATAAGTGCAGTTTTCTTGACTTCTAAAAGAAAAGAAATACTTTAAACTGAAAGCAAGAATGCAGTATTTGTTTTATATAATTGAGCTATTTCCATAATTAAAATTCCAACTAATTATTATGGGAAAAATCCTTAAGGTTCTAAAAATGTTCATAAAAATAAAAATATTACAATTCCTCAGTGTATCTTGTTACAAATTAATTACTCTGGTAAGTTTCTAAACTCTTTTTTTTATAGTTTATTGGTACAGATCTAGTGGTTTTCCTCACGTTATTTTCTTTATCTGCTTTGCCATGTGGTCTCCCAGCATCAATAAACTGGAGAGCCAGGCACCTATGAATTTCACATCCACCCCGAAGTCTTCACTTAGCTCACTGTCAATGACCTGGATGGCCCCAGCTGCTGCCTGTTAGTGTAGTGCCTCCCACATAATATATATAATCAACAGGTCATTTTTCATCTCTCAATAGCTATGTATTTATTGGAAAAAGACTGATTAACCGCATTTGTGCAATGAAAACTATTAAAAGGTGGTGGTCTCATGTTGGACAATCTCTTCTGATTAATGACCTTGTCTCTGAAAATGGTCTTTGTAAGGTAATCACTATAATATGATAAGCAAATATTACATAATAGACTATATGTTCTCAGGATGTTTATGTTTAAAACCTCAGTAAAGAGTTCAGCTGTATGAAATTGTGAACAATACACAGAATCAAGGGCTGATCCTAGTTTTGTTGCATTTGAAGCTTACACAGTATTAGAAGACTCTACAAAGAAATACAAAAATGCGGAGACAAAAATCAGTTACAAAAAAGGATAATTATTTAGAATGAGGAAATAAATCACAAAGTACTACAAATTCAGGTCCTTTTCTTTGGCAATCTCTTGGGCCATTAACCGGAAATACCAATAGAGAAATATTACCTGATGGTATCCTGGCCTCTCCAGTCCACATAAAACTCACAATTACTCCTCTAAATTCTCAGGACTCACCAGGTGAGGCACCTTGAAGCTTCAATTCATAAGCTACATGGTAAATTTACTTCTGTATAGTTAAAACAAACAAATGACTAGTACCATGATACTCTTTAGATGGTTTCTGCTGTCCCAGTCTTGGCCTTCTTTTACTATGCTTCTGGCCTTTTCTGGGTTTCCTTGATATGATTATCATCTTTGTCCAACAAGCCAATATTTAGTATGCAGAGCATGGTATCCAGGGCTATTGGATACATGTCTCTGTAAAGCTGCCACTGCTCTCTCTTCCGCCTCACTGTGCAGAGGAGGTTGATGTAACACCCATAGAGCCCACATTTTGTACCCTCTCATTTTCTGCCTGTATCTTCCAGGCTAGCATCCAAATATATGAACTCTTTGTTTGACTTCTTTATTTCCTTGAGATTCTCTATGTCCATCATCAGCATGATATTCAGGGCTACATCCCCACAGGACTAGGAAAGCTGAAGGAGCTAAGTTCTTGGAAAAGTCCTCCTGCTCCCCGGAGCTCCTGTGGAGACAATCATGACCAGCTAGACATCTGCTGAAGCCAGAGAGAAGTATTTTCTAAAGATATTTCAGACTGTGTAAGTAAAACAAAACAAAATTCCCTTATGTCTTCTGTCTAGAGAACTGTAGGGCACCTTGTCAGATAGCCCAGTTTAGCCCAAACCTACATTGCCTTTCTCTAGTACCAACAATTTTACAAAGTGGGTTACATCAAAAGTTTATGTTCTGATTATAAATAACTAATTTAAGCGCATTATTCATTGGGAGATACTGGGTCTTCAGGGAGTAACAGATAGTAATGCTAGGCTGCTGTCAGGGATTATCTCATGGGGATAATTAAAACAGATTTTGATTTGATATTTATATCTGGTTTTAGGAACACTAGCCAGGACAGACCCCGAAATTAGGAGTTTGGCTCATGTGTGTATTTCTGGCTCCTGAAAGAAAGTATTGCAGTTCACTTTAGACAACTCTATTGAAGCTCATTAAGAAAGTTTGAGTAATTTGATATGGCTTATTTAAAAGGTTGTTGAGCTTATTTTTCTTTTAAGCAAAATTTCGGTTTGCCTCAGTTTTAGCAAATTTAAAATAATGTCCAACTGTCTTTGTTAAATGACAGGCTATAAGGCTTGCAGCACTATTAAGAAAACAGTTTAATGAGTAAAAAAATTGTCTTATGGAACTATATTGTTAATAATTTAGTAGCTAAACTTTGGGATAAACTAGCCTCTCAGGAGAATAACACTCACTTTGGCAGGTATATTCTTTTGTATTTCTCAATAAACAAGTCCTTCCCAGGATCTGTTAGACAGTAAGAATTAGTGCATAGTAGCTGACAGTATACTTATTATTATTATTTTCTTTGTACCATGTTTTTAATAAACCCCTTGAATATAAAACTGTGTCATTCTTAGTAGTGTATATGGGATACAAATAGCTAATATGTTCTAAAGATATATTATTATTGGATAACTTGGGATATTTTTTCCGAAGGAAATATTTGTATAGATATTGAAACAGATTAATAAATCTTTCCTTGGAGAAAATATTGCAGTGCTTTTCCTTTTGGAAGCCAATCCTTAGATCAGTATCTTTCAAGTATGATCCAAGGACTGACATGAAGGATCTCTTCACCATTTTGAGGCCTATTGAGTTATTAAGGCTTATTAATATTTTTGACTCGCAAATCAAGATTACCCTGTTACAAACATTTTCTAAAGGCCTTAATGCTGCACTCTGTTAGAAGACTGGCTTGACAGTGTTGTAAAATTATTACTGGCACATCCCTTCAGGTAGTTGAGATTCTTGAAATTTTCCAGTAGAATAATATATTATTGTTAGTGTATCATCAGTATAGCCTTTAATTACAGCATTCACATGCTGCTATTCCTTTTTCTCTAATGCTGTATTATTAAATTTGTTTTTTGCTAAAAATGGCTTTTGCTTGATCATTATTAGTTTTTTGTTACAGATTTTTTTATTTATAGTTTGTATTGGTGCAGGTTTGTATAAACATATAAAAAGGAGCTCAATATTAATACTAATCAGAAAAGTCCAAGTTAAAATCAAGATGGAATAATATCTATCCCATCAACTTGGCTAAAAACAAAAGGAAATGCAATACCAACTGTTGGCTCAGATATGGAATAATGAAGTTTTATCCATTGCTGATGGGAATATAAAATGTACAACCATTTTGGAGAACTTTCTGTCAGTGTTTACATAGCTAACTGTATGCCTACTCTATGACTTGGCAACTGACCTACTGCAGCAGAAATGAGCACTCATGTCTACCAAAAGATACACACAGGGGTGGTCACGGAAGCTTTATTCACAATAGCTTGATATTGGCATCAATCAAATGACCATTAAGAAGAGAATGGATAAACATTGTAGTATATTTAAATAGGAATATGTATTAGGATACAAAATATACAGTCAATACTACTTTGCTTTTACACGGAAGTGAGTAAGTATAGGCTACTGTTGAACACCACATTGACGAATCTCACAGATGTGTTGAGTAAAACTCAAACATAAAGTAATGTATACTGTGTAAATCCACTTATATGAAGTTCAAAACAGGCAAAACTAATCTATTTTGATAGAGGACAAAATAGTGGTTACATTTGTGGAGTTACTAACTGGTTGGGGCCTTAGGAAACTGACACAGTGTGCTGAAAATGTTCTTTATCTTGATCTGGATAGTGGATACGTTGGGGTCTCTCTCTCTCTCTGTGTGTGTGTCTCTCTCTGTCTCTCTCTCTTTCTCTCTTTCTCTGTGTGTGTGTGTGTCTGTCTGGGGGAGATGGGGTTGTCTGCACAAAAATTCATTGCACTTAAGATTTGTGCACTTTACTATAAATAAGTTATACTCCAATTTAAAAAAGAATGAATTCTCAAAATTGGCTGCTGGGAAATTTGTAGAATTGATGTTTTATAGCAAATTATCTTAAGAAGCTTCCCTGCAGCCTCTTGCTATTTAAAGTATTTCCTAGACCAGAAGTGCTGACACCATCTGAGGGTTTGTTGGAAATCGGAGTCTTAGTCCTCACCTCATACTTATTGACTGAAAAGCTGCATTTTCACAAAATTCCTAGGTGCTTCATATGTACTTTAAGCCTTGAGAAGCTCTGTCTAGCTAAATTCTTGAACTCCTATGTAATTCCTACTAATCTTTCAGAATTCACTTCTCATTTCATCTTCTCCGGGGAGACTTTGTCACGTCTCAGGCTGGATAGATTCATCCTGTATATTATAGAGTCCCATAAGTAGCTCCATCTTAGCACTCATCACACTTTAAACATTGTTAATTACTGACCTGCTTTCCTTCATGGAGTGTAAGCTGATTGAGGGTAGAAACCAAGTCTTACTTGATTTGTGTCCACACTGCGTAGCACCGTGAGGACTCGTGATACATATTAAATCAATTCTTGGCTGGATAATAAAAGAATAAATAAAATAATGACTATTGTTCTCAAGACATAAATATAGGTAAATGAATGGCAGCAACATCATGTTTGGATAAGCATCTAAAATTTATTATTAAGGTAAACTTTGACGTATAATGTTAAAGGCACCACTCTACCCCAACATTTTGCAAATTTTCTAATTATAAACATAATATTCAAATTGAACATTTAAAATGTACCTTGGCCAGGCGTGGTGGCTCACACCTGTAATCCCAGCACTTTGGGAGTCCGAGGCAGGTGGATCACCTGAGGTCGGGAGTTCAAGACCAGCCTGACCAACATGGAGAAACACCATCTCTACTAAAAATACAAAATTAGCCAGGCGTGGCGGCGTGTGACTATAATCCCAGTTACTTCAGAGGCTGAGGCAGGAGAATCACTTGAACCCAGAAGGTGGAGGTCGTAGTGAGCTGGGATCTCACCATTGCACTCCAGTCTGGGCAACAAGAGTGAAATTCCATCTCAAAAAAAAAAAAAAAAAAGTACCTTGTAATGGTAAATATAAACCCCGAAGAAGGGATATTTTCAATATAGCTTTTATATTGTATTTGGGTTTATGTATTTCATACATTCTTACAAGATGTTATAAGGGCTTTATATTTTTAATGTATTTTTAAAATCTTTAAAATTTTATTTTTAATTATTGTGGATACATACTAGGTGTATGTATTTATGGGGTAAATGGGATGTTTTGACACAGGCATGCAATGTGAAATAAGCACATCATGGAGAATAGGGTACCATCCCCTCGTGCATTTATCCTTTGAGTTATAAACAATGCAATTATACTCAAGTTATTTTAAAATGTACAATTAAGCTATTACTGAATGTGTTTCTGTGTTAACTTTTAGTAGGTTGATGATATGAAGTGGGTTTCTAGAAACCCAAACTTAGAAAATTATTGTTCAACTTAAAGATGGCACAAGTCACAAGTGTCAGTAATTTTGGTGTTCAAAACTAAACTTTTGTCAAATAATGGCTCATTAAATGTGTCTGTGTGTATGTGTGTGCATATATATATAATTTGTATGAGTATATACTTGTGTATATAAATATACACAAATTTATATAAACACATATGTATGTATATATAAACATATACACATATATATGCGTATATGTATGTATGTATGTATGTATATGTAAATTATATATATATATATATATATAATATACCTGTGGTTATGATAAACCTGTGTGTATTCTTACCATATGAAGGCAGAGCAAAATCATGAGAGAGTTTTAGTACCATCCCAGAAGGGAAGTGACAATATCAGGGTATTAGTGAGGATTTGGAGTCCGATTTAAGGTGGATATTCAATGCAGGAGCTTGATGAAATTGCAATAGATCATTTTAACTGAGTACTGGTAGACACAGCAAGGTGAAGATTCTGAAGAATGAATTTCAAAGAGGTGAGAGTAGTAACCAGTTGTTTGATGCTATCTATTGAACAGTTGAACAGTTTGGTGTTTTTATGGGTTTTTCAGGACGTTCTAGAACAAACAAGTTATTTGCATATTTTATGGTTTTAGACATTTGTTTTCTAGAATAGTAAATTCATTTTGATTAAGAATAATAAAGTCATGTTAATTAAGACAATCACATAATAAAGTTATGTTTATGTAGACCATAAGCAGCATGAGTGTAAATGATTTCAGCTCTCACTGTCCTACCATGTGGTTGTTGTTCAACCTGAGCTGCAAGATGGTCCATTAGCATCTGGAAATATGATCAATCCAAACTGTCATCGCTATTTGAGTTGTCACGATAGTGTGTGATGTTTCCTGATACTATCATTTCCAGCCTCCACAAGTGTTAGATTTTCCTGTTCTCTTTGTTGGGTGATCATTTGTTGGATCATTTAGTGGCATGGTAGCTATTCAATAATATTCAAAATGCAAGAGATCACACATTTTAACACTACAACCAGATTAACACAAGAGAAGAACTACGATTACAGTTTGTTATTTACTTATCTGCCCAGAGTACCCAAATTTGAGAGAGTAGATCCTATCCCCAATCCAGAGAGTCCATAGTGCTAGATATAGGTTTATATAACTCATGGTATCTTTCCTTCTCAAATGTAAGATTAGTAAGATTAAAGACAACAAAGAGATCTGCAGAGATGTAAGCCTAACACTCTTTCCCCGAAACAGCATCTACTCACTCTCAAGAGGCCAATATTATATCTATTCGAAATGAGCACCAGTCCAATTTCATGAACTTCTCAAGTGGCACTTCCCCTTGGTGACACTTTCTGTTCTGCTGCTCCTCTAGGAAACATAGTATTCAGGATTATTCCTGCTTTTCAGGCCTATTGTTAAAGCACATGGTGATTTTTTTCTGAAAGAGCAAACTGATAGGTCAAAATGGACCCTGGATGTTTCAGAGAATACCCTGAAAATAGGGATCAGATTATTAATATAACGAATTCCTGTCCAGTTGACAGGAAGAAACCAGTAGGCTTTTGTACATGTATCAAATGCCAGTCACTGGGAGCCAGTCAATTACCTATTCTTGGACAATCTAGCCCCAAAAGATTGACAAATAGTGTTGTAATATTTTAGCACCACTTGTCAGGAATGGTCCAGTACCAGGCAGTGAAGTTTGCAGTACGAAGATCCTTAAGTAGAACTAACGCAAAAGAAAAAGCAGTGTGTTTACTTGGAAGATCTATGAAAGTATTAACCTCCAAATATATGCCATCTGTACCCTAGTTTGCTTTTAAATTCTATTTTTGTGTAAGCTCAGTTTCAAAAGCCATTCATCTTCACCAGAGGATCTCCACTTGTTGCTTCTGTGGAAATGGAAACCTCCTTTTTGAATACAATGTGATATGGAGTTTTAGATTTCTTGTTGTCTGGCCTATTGTAATACTGTTTTTTTTTTTGTTTTTTTTATCTATAAAGTTAGCTAATAGTTAATATAGTTATCCAGGAAAACAAATGATTCATTATCAGGATTTAGTACCAAGGAAAGCCATGAGGCTCCCTACGGAAAGTGGGCTTTCTGTTACTTTAAACATGTACTTTAGGCCGGGCGCGGTGACTCACGCTTGTAATCTCAGCACTTTGGGAGGCCGAGGCTGGCGGATCACGAGGTCAGGAGATCGGGACCATCCTGGCTAACACGATGAAACCCCGTCTCTACTAAAAATACAAAAAATTAGCCGGGCATGGTGGCGGGCGCCTGTAGTCCCAGCTACTCGGAGAGGCTGAGGCAGGAGAATGGCATGAACCCGGGAGGCGGAGCTTGCAGTGAGCCGAGATTGCGCCACTGCACTCCAGCCTGGGCAACAGAGCAAGACTCCATCTCAAAAAAAAAAAAAAAAAAAAATCTATGTACTTTAGCTTACTAGTAAATTGTAGCCAGTTGTAGAACTCATACATTGGAGTGACTAGACATGTGAACAGTAAAATTAGGAATAGGGGCCTTATTGGTAATGTCACGATAACCTTAAGCAAAAAGCAAACAAGGAAATAAAATATCTAGAAAAATAAAGAACAGAATAATGCAGTATAAAGCATGATAATCCATAGTCTTTTCCTGTGGATCCTCAGTAGAAGCTGGCTATATCTTATCTAATCTTTTGTCATCTTTAGTCCAAAGATTTTAATGGAAGTTATCTCCTTCTGAAAACTGACTGTTTCGGGAGGGATCTCAAGAATTCTCAGCTTGAGATCCCTAGTAAGGGCCATCTTCCAGTGATCCAGGCAAGGTTTATGAGAGTCATACATACAGGGACTAACTCCATGGAGTTATACTACTGTCCTAGTAGTGAACAGTATCCAATTGGGTTCTTTCCAAAAGCTTTTAGGTCATTCAAAGATTGCTTGGAAGAATGTTGAGAAAAGCTGGAAGAATGTTGAGAAATTAAACTTGTTGATAAGAAGACTGGATGTGTTCCATGAATTACCTGCAATATTTGGCCATATCTACTTTTAATAGGTGGAGTCCAGAACTGCAGATGATACTTCATGAAACATGGATCAACCTGTTACTAACTCATAGGAGAGGAGTCAATGAATCTTAGAAGTATTTGATCTCAATGAAAATACCTTAGACCTTAGAAGTTTGAGAGCTTCTGAGAGTTTTGCTAATTTGAGTTTTAGAGTTCTGCTCATTCTTTCTTCCTTTCATGGAGATTAGAACTTTGTTGACAGCAAAGTTTTTGAGTAAGTGGCAGGGATTTGCAAAGCTTTTAAATGATAGTCTCAGTAAAATGGGTACTTTTGTTACTGAAGAGATAGATTGGATTTCCCAGGAGTTCCCCAGGTTGGGTACACAAAATTAAGTCATTTTTAAAAACATGATTAGAGCCTAGCTCTCCAGCAAGAAAATGTTTCAGAAATCCTGAGAACTATCTGAATGACCCGGACATATTAAATGATCAGGTAGGGTAGTTTCATAAAATCCATTTAGAGATATACAAAGGGATCATGCAGTTTCAGTCTTTTTCCATGTCCCAACCTTTATATTTTTATTAACATTAGTCTAGTGACAGATAAAACCTGAACTAGACATATCCTCAGCAATTTAGTAAACTTGCCCCGTTAATGTTGATTAAGTACAGTGGCCAATTTATCTTTGCTGTTGTGGATAATTTCCTATAAAATTTTTCCAAGTTCCCACTTTAAGTCCTCTGGTGCTATGAGGCAGATATCCTAAGATTATCAAGATATCCTCAGAAAATGTATAGCCATGTATCTCCCAGTACTTCTAACTGTGCAGCCAATATTTGACTTTGGGTCTTTCCAAATATTTAATCTCAGGAGGGTTAGGGAGCTTCAGAATCCTGCTTGTCTGACATAGTGATCACCAGGGCATTCCCTTAAGCCTCCATGTTACCCAATTTTGAATGAGTTCCTACTTTTAATATATTAGTTTGGTGTGAAAGTAGTTGCAGTTTTTGCCATTGAAAGTAACGGCAAAAACCGCAACTACTTTTGCACCAACCTAATAGCTACCTCCTTAGAAAGCATTAGAACACTCAAAAGTTCTTTAATATGCGACTTATTCTTAATCAGGCTTCCTTCTGAAATCAAGAAACTTCTTTGCCTTCAAAACATTACAAAGTTATGGACAACGCAAAACCATATCCACATATCTTCTCTTAATATTTATATTAACCTCCTTATCTTTAGCTAATCACAGGCCCTGATGATTGCAAATAATTCTGCCATATGGGCAGATTTTGCCATTGTCAGGGACATTATAGAATAACCTGCCTGATGTTTTCTTGAATAGTATTAAGATATGACCCATCAACATACAGGATTAAGTCTAAATTTTCTAAAGGAGGTTATAATAAATCTATTAAGAACATGTATAGTTAATAAGCAGAGGTTAGCAAGTCATTGCATTTTTTTCAGGTAAAAAAAGAATAGCAATATTTGAAGTATTTCAACAATTAGTTAAATTTGTGAGGGAGAAAATAAAAGGATTTCATAGGATATAAGCTTATATGCTGATAAATGTTGTGTATTTTCAGAGATCAGAAAAGGTTGTACAGAATGGTGAACTATCAATTATAAGGAAGACCGAAAATCAAGTTGCTAGAAGTCTCCATTAGTTCAGCTGTGGCAATTCTCCTTAGATTCAGTGGGTAGGCTTTTGCCACTGTGTCAGGAAAGAGACTATTGGTTTGATATTTTCTCTGAAGTTGAATCAGGACACCAGGGGCTTGTCCATATCTTTCATGAATAAATAAGTATAAAGGTTTAGGAAAATTAGATATTCCAGGGTGGGAGGTCATTAAGGAGTTAATCCTCAAGAAAGTCTGCTCATGTTTAGATCCAATTACTTAGGACTTAGTTAAATCATATACAGGCTTGGCAATTTCAGAAAAGTTGGAAACACATTGCTAGGAGTAGCAAATTCAGGAATCGTTTTATTTGTTTCTTAACTATTGACCTGGGAAACTTTTGAACTGCTTGTAATCTATCATGAATAAGGAATTTATCTCGTTGAGGTAAGTCATGTCCTGGGACTGGACATTATTTCTACAAAAGTGAAACTCTTCTTTGGAAACCTATGCCCTTCTTAAGCTAAAATAGTAAGTAGATAGATGAAATCCATCTTAGAGCTCACCTCATCTTTAAAATATAACAAAAATCATCCACATATAAGGTAGGAGTAGACTCACAGAAAAAAATTAATGTCATTCATATTCTGGCTGAGGCCTTGCGAAAGTTGGAAAGTGCCTCCTTCAACTTCTTGGGAATAACAATCTAGCTTTAGTGCTAATTTTCTTAGGAAAAAAGCAAACAAGTGTTGACTATGTTTATCTTAAGAAAGAAAGTGAAGCACAGGGCTACAATTGTAAAATCTGTAGGCTCAGGAGGCACCAAACACAAAACAGCATTTGGGGTTGGTACAACAGCAAAGTGGAGAATCTCTATTCTACTTATGAACTCGAGATCTTCAATGACCTATATGCCCCCCTGACAAAGATTTTTTTACTGAAAGGAGGTGGATGTTGTAAGAACTGATAGAGAGTATGATGAATCCTTCCTCTCGCTCTCTTTTTTTTTTTTTGATCTCCTCCATATCTTCCATTTGAGATTAATTAGAAAGTAGTGTACTCATGTCCAAATTAGCTATAACTGTTTTACTAACAGAGGAAATAGTCAAGTCATCAGGGATTCCAGGAAGAAACCCTCAGAAGAAACTTTAATCTTGCAGTTTCATTTGCACATTCAATTCATCCCTATCAAATCAGTAGGGGTTTTGTCATGAAAGACGAAAGCATGTTCCTTGGTTAAAGGTCCAAGAGGGACAGCTATAAGCTGGGACATGGTAAACATCTGAGGGTTATTAAAGATATCTACCCATCAGGTAGTTTGTTGACTCTGACAGAAGGGCTGTATACCAGTAGCAGGATTTAGGGTTGATGCTTTAGTACCCTGTATACACTTTCTATTGCTACTATAACAAAGCACCACAAACTTAAAGGCTTAAAACAGCACCCATTTATATCTCACAGTTTTGTTAGAAGTCCAGGCAAAGTGCAACCCAGCTGCTTATGTGCTCTCAATTTCATAAGGTTAAAATCAACCAGTTGGCAGGGCTACATTCTTTCCTGGAAGACCTGAGAGTAAATCTGCTTCCAAGCTCGTGCGGGTTGTTTTTAGAATTCATTTCTATATGGTTATAGGAGTGTGGCTGCAATTTTCTTGCTGGCTGTGAGCTTTAGGTCATTCTCAAGCTTCCGGAAGCCACCAGTACTTCTTGGCTTGTGACTGCCTTCCTCTATCATCAAAGCCAGTAAGGAAGGCTAAGTCTTCAACCTTCAGGTTTCTCTGAACTTCTTTTCTGTGTTATCTCTCCTCTGTTTCCAGCCAGAGAAAGTTCTGTTGATAAAGTTTATGGGATCATGTCAAACTCACCCAGGTAATCCAGGATAATCTCTACATCTCAAGGTCTTTACCCTATAATCTGTGAAGTCCCTCTTTTCCATGTAAGATAACGTATCTGCAAGTTCCAGGGATCAAGGTGTGGACATCTTTGGGGGAGTATTCTTCCACTTACCATATGCCCATATCAATAAAAAAAGTAAGGCTCTCTTTTAATATGTAAAGAAATTTTCTTCTTATAAGAGTGAGAGTATAGCTACTCAGGAGGCTGAAGTGGAAGGATCACTTGAGCCCAGGAGTTAGAGGCTGCAGTGAGCTATGATTGCACCACTGCACCCCAGCCTGGGATACAGAGTGAGACACTGTTTCTAACAAAATAAAAGTAAATAAATAAAATTTAATTTAAAAATAATTTTTCAAAAAGACTGAAGGTACCTACCTGTTTTACTTTACCTATCTTTTTAAATATCTTTGTCATGAAACTCTCTCTTGCAGGGTTTAATGACTGAGATAGGAACATCTAGTTCTTCATTTGTAATGCCATCAATTTATTTTGATCCTTATTTATTTCTGTTCAAAGATTTTTTTCAAACTATTCAGATACTGGATATATGACAGTGGGATGATTTTTGACTCCAGTTTTTGCTTATATATCAAATCCCTTATTTCAGTCTCAAGGCCATTTATAAAAAGTAGAGAGAGACATCAAATGGCACCTGTTTGAGGAACTACTCTTGAATGCTAAGAGTGCTTAAGAGTCCATCTCTTAAAGTTTCTGAACTCATCCTTCCTTTGCTTGCAGAACTGGGTTAGAGTCCGTTCATTTTCATTGGCAAGGTTTTAGAGATAACCTCCAAAGACTTTGTCTAACATCTGTAAATCCCTGCAAATCTCCTTGATTTCCTATAAAATTTGAGGTGTTTTAAGATACCCTCAGGATTTTCCCATACTGCCTTTTCCATCCAATCATTTGCATCTAATGCTCTCACTATCATATGATCTAATTGATATAAATTTGGGACCCCTGAATTACACACTCCTACAACAATTCTAAATTTCTCTGCAAATTTTTTCAATCCTATATGGATTTTGGAAAGTCTTTGACTATGATTGTCAATTGAAAGGGAGACCACATTTTAAAATCAGCCTCAAGGGATTTTCCTATTCTGAGAGCAGTTTAATTTTAAGAAGCAACTGAATTTGGGCAAAATGGTTCCTGGCTGACAGGAAGGGAAAAAGAACAGATTGGAGGGTGAAATAGAGTAAGAGAGAAATTGAGAAACATAAGATGGAAGAAGAGAAGTGGTTGGATCAAGACTTTGAGTTGTGACTTGTGATTTAGAGGGAAATACGTGAGAGATAATTTAAAGTTGTTTACAGTTCTCTTTTGCCTTGGCCAATTAATCACTTATGGAAGCAATTTGGGAATCTGAATTTCTTCTGGATGAATTTTTATACCAATCAAAAATGTACACAATTGGATATTTGGGATTTCTTCCTTTTTTGTTCTAAGATGCCTCTTAAATGAACAACTTTGATCATATCAAAATTTCACTTTTCCTATCTCTTGGCCATTTGTCTGTCTTCTTTGGAGAAATGTGTATTCCAGTCCTTTGCCCATTTTTTAATATGGTTATTTACTTCTTTGCTATTGAGTTATAGGAGTTGTAGGAGTCCCTTTTATAATTTGAATATTAGCCCCTTATCAGATATATAGTTTGCAAATATTTTCTCCTATTCTGTACATTGCCTTTTCACTGTTTTGATAGTTTCCTTGCTGTGCATGTTTTTAGTTTGATGTAGTCACACTTTATTTTTGCTTTTGGTGTCTGTGCTTTTGGTGTCTTGTCTAAGAAATCATTGCCATGAATGCTGTCATGATTTTTCCCTATGTTTTCTTCTAGGAGTTTTATAGTTTCAGTTTTCATTGACATCTTTAATCCATTTTGAGTTTAGTTTTGTTTATGATAAGGGTTCAATTTCACTCTTTTGCATGTGCGTGTCTAGTTTTCTCAATACCATTTGTTAAAGAGACTATTCTTTCTCCATTTTGTATTCTTGGCACTCTTGTTGAATATCAGTCGACCGTATGTGCGTGAACTTATTTCTGTGCTCTATTCTGTCCCATTAGTCTATATGTCTGTTAATAATACTGTGTTATATACACTTAAAAATGGAAGAGGGTAGACTTCATGTTAAGGGCTCTTACAACAATAAAAGTGCCAAATTCACATCATTGTTGTAGAATTTAAAATGCAGTATAATTACATTTCTTAGCATTTAATATCCGCAATAAAACTTATCTTTGATTTCTTTAAAAAAATCCGTGAAGTGACTTCTGTAATTCTAAGTTATCCTTGGTGAAATCGGTGCCATTTATGAAGGAAATTACCTAAATTTGAGTGATAACATAGATAAATGCAAGAAGCAGGAATCTGGCCAAGAGGGGAGTAAAGAGAGGTTTAGACAGAAGTGAACCCATAAGAGTGTGGTAATAGATGGTTGTAAATATTGCTTGTACACCTTGTGTCTTGGGGCCCCAGCCTGAGGGCCAGAGAATCTCCAATTACAAACATGACTGATATAAATTTTACAGAAGGTAGAAAGATTTAAAAGAGATGTCTTCTGGAACCAGGCAAAACAAGACTAAGGAAATTTCCCATGAGATTTTACTAAGTGACCTATCACCTAAAGCAAATTTCATCCAAGGGAAGCCAGCATGAATATAAACCCTTGAAAGTTCTCAGTCTGCAGTGCTGCTTCAGGAACAGATGTATGGGAGCTACACCTGTCCTCTTCCCCACGCACTTGACATTTACAGACACATACCAAAAATGATAAGTACAGAGGCAAATTTTGTATTACTAGTCATAGGACAGATTCCCAGCAAGAATAGAACATTTTCAAATACGGTTAGATAATAAAAGTATTACTTTAAAAGACTTATCACTCTTAGCCAGGCGCAGTGGCTCACGCCTGTAATCCCAGCACTTTGGGAGGCCGAGGAGGGTGGATCACGAGATCAAGAGATCAAGACCATCCTGGCTAACACGGTGAAACTCCGTCTCTACTAAAAATTCAAAAAAATTAGCCAGGCGTGGTGGCGGGCACCTGTAGTCCCAGCTACTCAGGAAGCTGAGGTAGGAGAATGATGTGAACCCAGAAGGCGAAGCTGGCAGTGAGCCGAGATCGCACCACTGCACTCCAGCCTGGGTGGCAGAGTGAGACTCCATCTCAAAAAAAAAAAAAAAAAAGGAAAAAGAAAGACTGTTCATTCTTAGAAAACGAAATAAAGTTAAAAATTCTGAGAGCCAAAGGAAAAGAAAAGAAAAAAGATACAAGGCCCCAATGCAAGAAGAAATCTCAAGAGGCCTCAGAGGAATTAAGTATTTTCAGACTGAGGGTCTTGGGCTGCAGTAATGTGAGGTCTTGATAAGATATCAGTGGGCCTCCAAGATTGTCAAATGCTAGTTCACCATAAATATCACCAATAGAACCTGATGATGAGGTAAAGCTTAGTTTATTCCTCACAAAGTTAAAAAAATAAATAAATAAAAGAACACTACTTAGTAGTGTCTATTAGTCTTTAAGTGTTCCAGCAAAGTTGGAAGGTTTATGAGATCTTGAGACTGGTTTAAGATGGTCTTAAATGTAAAGTGTTTGATTGAAATTGTGTATGTCTCTGATCTAAAGATTACAACTGGTGAACACAGCAAGATATTTTCTTTTTTTAAAAATTTAATTTTATTTTACTTTAAGTTCTGGGATACATGTGCAGAACGGGCAGGTTTGTTACATAGGTATACGTGTTCCATGCTGGTTTGCTGCACCTATCGACCCATCATCTAGGTTTTAAGACCTGCGCGCATTAGGTATTTGTCCTAATGTTCTCCCTCCCCTTGCCCCCAACCCCTGACAGGGCCCGGTATGTGACGTTCCCCTCCCTGTGTCAACGTGTTCTCATTGTTCAACTCCCACTTATGAGTGAGAACATGCAGTGTTTGGTTTTCTGTTCCCGTGTTAGTTTGCGACCATAAAAACGAATGAGTTCATGTGCTTTGCAGGGACATGGATGAATCAAGATATTTTCTAGAAGAAGGTTTCAAAAAGGCTTGAAGAGTTAAGCCTAATGTTCATTTAAAAAAAAATTGCCAGGAAGTTCCTGGAGCAAATGATAAAGTTATTTACAACCACTCTCTTCCTGGGGAAGAGTTTTCTAAAATAATAAGGTTATATTAATAAAAATGGTGAAATAATAAAATTATGTTAGTGAATAATAAAGCTGCATTAAACGTAGATGGTAAGTAATGTGAAAGTAGAAGCTTTTAGTTCTCACTTAGACCTGCTTCTGCAGATGAAATTGTTTTCTAGATTCCCTAAGAGCTTTTAAGAGTATGTTCCCATCATCCTGAAGCAGCTGGACTGATAGAATGGTGGAATGGTGCCCAGACCCTTCAGGAATGAAGGTTCGAGTCACTCCACCAGGAAAAGAAACCACGACCTGCTGAGGTGTTTGCTGAAGGCAAAGGGAATACAGAATGGGTAGTAAAAAAAGGTAGTCATCAATACCAACTATGACCACATGACCAGCTGCAGAACCAAGGAGTGTAATTGTCATGAGTATTTCCTCCCCCTTTTGTTAAAAACATGTTTATGCATCTATGCACTTGTACTAAGAAAATATCTTCATTTTTACTTCCTTTTTCCTTTATCATGTGACATAAGACTTATGACTTCATATTATGTAATAGCATTTGTGTTGGGGATTGGTGCATTTCTGGTTGTACAAAGGATAGTTGTATTATGTTAGGCATAATTATGACCTTATTATTGTCTTTATCTGAAGATTATGTATGATCTCAGGAGATGTGTATGGGTTCAAGCTGACAAGGGGTGGACTTGTGATGGTTAATACTGAGTGTCAACTTGATTGGATTGAAGGATGCAAAGTATTGTTCCTGGGTGTGTCTGTGAGAGTGCTGCCAAAGGAGATTAACATTTGAGTCAGTGGGCTTGGAAAGGCAGACCCACCCTTAATCTGAGTGGGCACCATCTAATCAGCTGCCAGAACAGCCAGAATATAAAGCAGGCAGAAAAACAAGATAAGGCTAGACTGGCTTAGCCTCCCAGCCTGCATCTTTCTCCCATGCTGGATGCTTCCTGCCCTGAAACATTGGACTCCAAGTTCTTCAGCTTTGGGACTTGGACTGGCTTCCTTGCTCTTCAGCTTACAGACAGCCTATTGTGGGACCTTGTGATCATGTGAGTTAATACTACTTAATAAACTCCCATATGTATATATTAGTTCTGCCCCACTAGGGAACCATGACATCCTATTAGTTCTGCCCCACCAGGGTACCATGACATGACTAACACAGAGTGTGAAGGCATTTGTTTATCAGTAACTAATGGATGTTCACAGCAACCCACAAAGGTGTTCATCTCTTGTCTAAAACTCTACAATCACCTCTGAACTTGGCTCCCTCCTTCCACTCTTGTTCTTTTCCAGTATACTCTCCAAACAGCAGCCAGAGTGAGATTCTGGAAATGCAAATCAAAACATTTCAATGACTTCTCATCTCTGTTAATTGAAAAAGCAAATCTTTACCCAGGCCTACAAGGCCAACTGGCATCATCCTGAGAACCAGGCTTGGACTGTATGCTTTAGAGGGCCCTGTGTTAGCTTCTGTCCAGCCATACTAGCAGTCTCCACCCTCACTCAGTTCACCACCAGATGGGAAGTCTACAGGTCTAGGGAATATATACAGCTAGAGTCAAAGCCCACTTACAAAACATGCCTTTGTTCTTCAAGGACTCGGGATTCTCTGTCCAGCTGCTTACAAGCCTACTTTGAGGGCTGCAGTCTCTTCTTCCATTTGATTCCCCTCTCTAGGGGCAGGCTTCATTTCAGATGTACACACCCCAGAGCCAAGTAGGAATGAGAATGGAGCTGGGATGTGGTGGTCTGGCATGTCCATACAAACATATAATCACTCAAATTATAGGGTGGAGCTGGAGGTAGAAAGAGAAAAGGAAAGACCAAAGACCAAGGGCCAACTGAGAAGCAAGAAACTTAGATTATAATTGTTTTCTTTAAAAAATTGTATTATAACTTTTGTGAGTATTAGAACCATTTTATCATAGCTTCCCTCTCACTGCCTTGTTCCACAATTCCCTCTTTCATAAGAAAAACAACCTTAAACCAAGCCCCAGCTTGCTTCAAGTGTGCAGAAAAATCCTTTATGTGCTGTAGTATATCAGGTACTGAGGTATGTGCCTTTAGGATTTATTTCCTAACTCCAGATCAGTTTAGACTTGTACCAAGGATTCCAAAGTAGAAATCACCCTGGTTTTTGTGCATCAATCGGCACACTGATTGTATCTCATCTGAATTGTGTCTCATCAGTCACTGAAAAACAGAAAGAGTTGCTCAGGAATTCCGGACAAATAATTAGAAGGACCCATCCTTGCCCATCATTAATTTCTATCCCAAAATACAGTTATCACAAATGTGAGATATTGGCAACAGCAAAGTATCAGCCTAATGCCTGTGAAGAAGACAGACACTCCTGGGCTAGGCACGTTTCAGGATGAATCTAATGCAGTAATCTTTCAAAATATCAGCAATTTCTGCCACACCCACTCAGTTCTAAATGTACAGCCGTCCCTTTTATAAAAGGAATAAATCATCTATATGACTAGAAATTAGTTCTTTCTCTCCTCTAGTCAGTAAGTTCCAGGAGAGCAGGGACTAGTTCTGTCTTATTTATACTGTACCTGGCACACAGTAGGCACTCAACAAATATTTCTTGTTTGAAGTAATAAAAAAGAGGAACAGAAGTATTTGCTAGCAGATCTTATATAACAACAAAGAATACATCACACTTAACATATGGCAAAAATATATTATCTGGCATCTCTAATTGGTAGCCGTGAATCAAGAAAGAGCAGCATGGTAACTGCTAGGTTTCCATGTACTTAAGTAGCCCAGTTTTCTTATTTAAATTCCGCTATTGCTCTTCCTCTAAGCTGCAAAGCCTCTGAAATGAGAATCATAAAACCTACGTATCCATAAACCGACCGAGATCTCCTAAGGCTGTACCTGTAAAAAGATAGTCAACATTTGGGAGCAGGGCCAGCAGGAAAGGTACGGCGCTCTCTCATTTTACATTGTAATTGATTTCTGACTAGCCGGTCTCAGTATCTAACTATAAATATTTTATATATCCATATTGAAACAAATATGTCTGAAGTTTCTCTAGCAAACATCATCACAGTCCATGATAGCCTGTGCTTTTGATGTCTTCAGTTGCCAGTCTCCCATTGGCTTTGGTCAGCATTTCCCTAAATTGTGATCTTTGGGGCATTAGTCCAAGCAGATGCTCCTGTGGCAGTAGGGGGATTAGAAGGAATCTGTTTTAGAAAATGACTGTGAACATTAGCATATTTCAGATTCTGAAAGTTCCTGCAGTTAAAATAAGTTTCATTTTGTTAAGACTAGCATTTCCTACTCAAATGTGGAAATTTTCTTTTAAATCAAAGTATGAATGAACCTATCTTGGAATACTCTTAAAGAAACGCTAGCACAGATTGTGCTATACTAGTCCATGTCTCCAAACTTCATTCTGTTACACTTCATGACAAATAGGTCGTGTTTTTGGTGTTTTTTAAAGTGCTTGCATCAGGAGTTTGGAACTATTCTGTTTATTCTTAATGTTTTTGATATATCCCCAAAGTCTTAAACCATCTCCCTATGGGCCAAATGGGTATCTTATAGTGCCCTAACTATATTGTTAAACAGATGCCAAATACCTGGACTCACACTGTGAGATTATAGTTTAATGTAATCCCAAACACAGTAAAACGCCATCAAACGAAGGACAAGAATTCCTGGGAATTTCCAGGGAAACCCAGGGAAATGCAAATGAGCTTTGCTTCCTCCTCAAGACAAATAACATGAATATCCTATCAAAATGTGTTTATAGGTAAAGGAAAATGTAGAGAAAACCTTGGGCTGTACATGTGAATACAACCAATGAGCTGCCTTTATTAATTGCCTACCAGTGAGTCTCTATATTTCAGTCTCCTCAGGAAAATCACTATATAAACCAGTTTATGATTTTCTTTCTCAGATCTTCATTGCAGCTGGTGATTGCTGAAAATGATGATCTCAGAGTCGGCTGTTTCTGCCAGAGAGCCTGCACACAGAGAGATGCCTTTGTGAAGCCAGCCATAGAAACCTGCATAAAATTGGCCTTCTTTCCTTAATAGAACCACATGAACAAAGATGAGTTTGTTGCTGACTCAGAGCTGAAAGCTTTGTTTTGTAAAGCTCTCTGAATGTATTGCACTCTGGCAAAGGAGAAGGCCTCCTTCTTTAAAAAAAAAAAAAGAAAATAGAGGAAGAACAGTAAGCGGAAATCAGACAACAAATCAAAGCGCACACCCTTCGGGTAGATATTTGTGACTAAAGTGGCCCGAAACATTTTTTTTTTTTTTTTTTTTTTTTTTTTTTTGGTGAATACTGGTCACATTTCACAAGCTGAATAAAATGAAAGGAAAAGGAACTCTAATTAATGGGGTGCCTTTTGATTTGCAGAGCAAAACTGCCACAGCAGATGTACCAGCAAAGAGGATTAGATTGTCCCTTCTATGAGGCACTGAAATTTTCTTTTTTTCCCCTGTAGTAACCCCATTGAAGAGAGGCTGTCTTCAGTGTCTAAGATCCAGCACTGCAAAGAAACTGTTGTACTTAGGCACAATGGGCCACTCTCACAAGACCAGACAGAATATGTGAGGAGAGAACTAATATCCCATTAAATCTGGGCAAGACAGTTTTAATTTTACTATTTTTAAAAGGCTAAATTAAAAGAGAAATTTGTGATGCATTCAAAGTTGATAAAATATGCATTAAAGTGAACCTTAAAACATTCATGGATAACATTCATCATTTTGAAAACTAATTGAATCAAGAAGGAATGTCACGCTAATTTCCCTTTGTTTTAATTTAATCAGTCCAGGGTGTTTTTGGTTTGTGTGTGTGTGTGTATGTGTTTATTTGTTTTTGATTGTTGTTGAGATCCTCATCTAAAAAGGTAGCCCCACTTCCTTTCAAAAGGAATAATTACCAGAATGTTAACTTTAATTGCCATCAGAGAACCCAAAATGATCAGTTAATCATCCAGATAGTAAATGTTTTGCTTAAGTGAGTCTTGAATAAGGAGAGAAATAATGTATGGCTGTTGTTGTTATCTTTAATATGATTGTGGGAGGAAAAAGAGAATTGAAGAAGTGCATTTGTTGTTAATGTTTAGTTTCAGGTCATTTTGTATTTCTGCACTTTTGGGAAAAAAGCAAAAAGGGCAGAATGCTACTCAGCTGGGGTCTGATTCTACTGAAAATAGCTGTGGTTCTCTGTATAACTTAGGTTGTGGAAAACCATGAATGCTGGCACCACCACAGGCTCACTTATTCAGGGAAGAGTGAGGTCAACAGACTGCGGAAGTGAAAGAAATAATCCTCTCTCTCTCCTCATCCTTCCCACTACAGCTCCTTAGTGATGAGTTGCAAATCTGCCCCAGGGTAGGGTAAAGTATTTATGCAAATGATCTTCCTCTGCACTCAGCTAACTCTGGGGTCAGTCTATCTCTTTTGCTGCTCTAAGGTTTTGTCTTCCGACAACAAATAAAGACGCAGTTCTCTCTCTCTCTCTCTCTCCCTCCCTCTCTCTCTCTCTCTCTCACACACACACACACATACATACACACGCACACACACACACACGTGCCTGGACTCCCCCCACTCTTTATAACAGTGAAACCGCATTTGTTAGCAGTTATCACTCTGTAAGACAAAGTAATGCTCCTATGAAAAATGTCTTTCATATTATGATGGTCTAAGTGATTTTTCAAGTAACATCTATTTCGAAGGGTATGCATACAGGCTGATTGAATGTCTAACTAAGGATCGATCTACCTGCTTCCCCAACTCTCCTTAGCTTTTAAGAAATAGGCCAGGCTTCTCATTCTGATAGATGGAGAAAGTTCTCAGGGTCCAATTGTTGCGTTCTGGATAAGCCTGTGGTACTTTGTTGGCTTTCTCTTTTCCTCAACTAAACCAGCACTGTCATCTGGATAGAGCACTGCCCCTCTCTTCAAGAGTGCAGAAAGATCTGGCCAGTCTAATGGCTGTTAAACACATTTACATATAGAGCATATATTTGTAGGGGCCTAGTAAGCATAATAGACCAGGTAAAGGCACTCTAGGGGATCTTTGAGAAACATTGTCAACACTGACTAATTTTAAGATGAAACTTAGACTCCTGGGCACTGGCCCAGACACTGACTAATGTGCATTTTTACATACCAGCTTAATAAAATTCCAATGGCCTGTAAAGTATCATTGCTCCCTTTATTTTTACAGAGTGACACAGAAACATGGTAGATGAAGAAAGGATTCTGATGTCAAGAAATATGTGGATGACCAGGGTGGTGCCTCACACCTGTAATCCCAGCACTTTGGGAAGCCAAGGCAGGCAGATAACAAGGTCAAGAGATCAAGACTGTCCTGACCAACATGGTGAAAACCCGTCTGTACTAAAAATACAAAAATTCACTGGGCATGGTGGCGCATGCCTGTAGTCCCAGCTACTCAGGAGGCTGAGGCAGGGGAATCACTTGAACCCAGGAGGCAGAGGTTGCGGTGAGCCAAGATCACACCACTGCACACCAGCCTGGCGACAGAGCGAGACTCCATCTCGAAAAAAAAGAAAAAAAAAGAAATATGTGGAAGAAAATTAGATAAACTGAGTGATATTCCTGTTAGTTTCATCATCAGTAGATCTATAAGACAGCTACAAATCTTTCTTTACTTAACCACTTGATGTACATAATAATATTCTCCTATTGACTATGCCAAATTCTCTCCATTTCCATGCTAAACCATCCCAATTCCTCTGATGTTTACTCTAAGTTCGTATTTTCCAGCCCTCTTTATGTCTTTTTGCCTGAACACTAGACCCCCTCCAAATTTACCCCCAAATCTTGCCATCATTTCTAGGAGCATGTTTCATAAATGCAACTGTTTCTCTTCCAGGATACCAAAACCTCTTATTCTTACCTTTCTTTCTTCAGCTGAACAAATTAGTTCTTACTGTATAACTACTGCCTCCACTGTAGAAGACACTGTTGGGAGAAACAGAGTCCAGAAGATAAAGATCCCATGTCCAGGAAGCTTACAGTCCACTTGCAGATACAAATATATCCCAAGACAGAATGAAATAACGTTCAAGAAATATGTTATTGCAGGATATAGAATGACATCTCTATCTCATTGTCAATAACATAGTATTATTATCAGACTAAGGGACAATGAGATAGAGGTCAAGGATCAGTCTTTGTGGAGAGGTGAAATTTGAGCTCATATTGAAAAAGGAGTAAGACTTTCGTCAGGTAAGGAGTGATCCCTAAGGGAAAGCATGGTGGTGAAAATCAGCCTTATAACATTACAAGGTGCTATGCAACAGCTTTTTTGCAATCACAATTTTTCAGCAGGATGACTGGTGGAAGCTTACATTTATGCTTGCCTTGCCCCAGGTAAATGGGCCTCGCATTTTCTCAGTCCACTAGTGGTGAGGTCGGTGAATTCTGCCTCAATTCCATAGGCTAGAAATGTGTCTATATTGACGTTTTTCTTGACCTCTCTTTTTTCCCATGTATGGAAGTAGGTATGGTAGATGAACCTGTTCAGAAATTTGGACATAGTGACATAAAGATAAACTGAATATTCAGAAAGCTTAGATGATCCAGCATGAATAGGTTAGAGATGTTGAAAAATTGAACAGATTAAAATCATACCTATCTGTTCAGTTTCTCTCAGGCACCTATTCTTTGGCCACATTTCCCAAGGGTGTTGGGAAAGTGTGCTTGAAGCATATCTTCCATGAATCATCCCTTTCTGATTTCCATATACTGTTTCCTGTTCCTCAAAAGCCCTTCTACCTTCCCCAACACCTCAACAGCTGCTTTTTTCCTTTAAGTTGTTTACTCCCTTATGATCCAACTGAAAATGACATGCTCTCTGTGTTGTCTATTCCGAACTACTGGATTTATAAGTGTCTTTGCAAATTAGTTCTCCATGGTTCTTTTAAGCTCTCATTCTACTTTAACAATACTGTCCTTATTGGGAAGCATGCATAGTATCTTATAGGTATGGTTTATGGAAGAAATGGAACTAAGCACTCCAATCAGTAGATCCATGCACAGGGAACTACGTAGAACAAAAAATTGACCAACAAATGTGTATTTGTTTGCGTTAAGTTAAAGATATATATATATATATCTTCATATATATCTTTCTTTATATATCTTTATGTATATTTATATATACACATATGCACACACACATACATCACTCATATGATATTCTACTTAAATGAACTGTTTGATAGCAACTCTTCTATTAGTCCTAACTTAATGGACAGGTGGGTTTCTGTTATATCTCCATTATGGTATTTTTTTTTATCATAAGCAGCCATTATTTATGTGTGTGACTCCCTGTGTGAGGGGGAGACTATGCCTTACTCGTGTTTTGTGCCTTCAGTGCCCAGTAGATTACCTGAAACATTTTGTTTCATAAGTATTTTTTTAATAAAAGATCATATGTTACCTCAGTTGATTTTCATAACAATTGATGAAGTAGATAATGTTGACATTATGCTCATTTCATAGATGAGAAAACCAAGACTCACAGAGGTTGAGTGATTTGTCCAGGGGCAAGGGCTTTAGATGAAAAGAACCTATCTTCCCAACTCATCTAAAGAGCTTATGGCAGCAGTAAGTGATGAAGCAAGTTTGATTTGGTGATTTTCCAGAGGAAGCTGGATCTTATCTCTCATAGGAAATGAGATCTCATTCAGTGGCCTATATAGAATTATTTTTCCTTTTCTAATTACCCAGGGTAATTAGAACAGACAGAATAAACTACTCCTGCCTCCAAAAGCTTACCTGGTATTTTTTGTGTTCTCCTCTCCATATCTAACATCGATCTGATATTAATCATGTATATTCTCATGTGAATGGCATTAGAATAAGAAATGATAGGAAAAAAACCACCTCGGACTTCTTTTCAGGAGCTCCCGGGACTGCAGAGGCATATGGGGCAGCAATGTCTGGTTCTCATTGCAGTTGCATAGAATTTAAGAAGCACTATCATAAAGAGCTTTTCCAGCTTGACTTTGAAACCGAATAATCACTTATTCTGTTTTTATTTTTCTAACTGTTATGAGGACTACTATTTATTCAGCATCTTCTAAGTTCCCAGTACTCTACAGGCAATGCCTTATTTAATTCTCATAATAAACTGCCACTTTTTATTCACCTGTCAGATACCTATGCTCCCCTGATTGAAGAGAGATATGATGAATTATTGATTAGGTAACTAACCCCTAACCCCTGCTAATGTGTTGGCTAGCTAATTTGTAACCCTAGTGTTCAGAGAAAAAAAATCTTTATTTATTTAGAAGATATGTATCTCTATAAGGTATGTATGGCAAGAATTTGAGATCACATAAATAGGAATAGAATTTGTATTGAGACTAGCTTTTTGAAGCCCTCAGATTAAATAAAATAGCTAACCCATCTGTCTCTACATAAAATCAATGCTGCTGAAAATATGCTCCAAGGAGTGCTTCAGTAACCTTGGTAATGACATGCAAGCTCCCTGCCCATAGACTCTCCTTGACTCATCAGGAAGTGCCATTTGGACAATTTTAGTTTAGGAAAGCAGCCAGTCTCCAGCCCAACTCCTGCACACCCTTTTCTTTGTCAGTAGAGGTAGAACTGGATTTAGAAAACATTTGCGTCTAAATATGATGTATCTGGATATAACAGCTCTTTGTAAATGGTGGTAGAAACCTCAACGACTAGGAGCAGCTGTGGAGAGTGACACAGAAACTCAAGCAATCTCCCTTTCAAGTCTCTTCTAACACCATTTATAGTGAGAGCAGAGAGAGAGCCATTTAAATAAATATTATGATGTTTGCCACAAAGATATAGTGGAGAAATAGTCACAACATATATTCGAGGAAGAAACACAGTTTATAGAAGACTTAAAAACCACCAGATTTTGAAATCATATATCTTTGGTAGAATCAGTACTTTTTGGGAACTGGTGGCATTTTGAACAGTAGTGATGCCTTTTGAACAACATCCACAGTGAAAACTCATTAGAGGAAGCAGGGTAAAATGCATAATTGGAAGAATGGTGGTCACATGGTAAGCAGGAGGTATTGATAGGTGATGACAGCTCCCGAAGTTAGAGCAACTTGCCTCTCTCCTTGCATTAGGACATGGCTAGGGCCTGGATCCCTGTGACATGTCTGTGTCATTCTAATCCCTGACTCCCTGGTTTTGCTAATGCTTTCTCTAAGAGCTGATCCCTGTGAACATTAGTCCTGTTTGCCTGTCTTAGGAGCTCCTGAATGGTGGGAAGAGGGAAACATTTTTTCTCTTTGTGGGTGTAAGTGAGGCAGCCAGGACCTTAGTGCACCTGTTGTATCTGCCTAAGGCTGGTTCCAATTAGGCTCCTTCTAATGGAACCAAGCAAAAGCTAGTTAATGTTGTTGGTATTTTCTTCTTTAGTGGCTCAGCAATTATTCATTTCATGCTAAGCCCTTGAATGAGTATCTTCCCAGTCAGAGTTACCGAGCACTGTTCTGATGTCATGGGTTTTCTGTCCAGGGATAATTTTTCTATGGTTTAACCTCTTAAAACACATTATATACTCTATCACTGTTTTACTAGCATCTAAGGTAAGAGTCTTTTCTTTTGCAGAGGAAATTGTTATTAAAAATAAACAGACTGTTTTCCTGAAATAGTGATCTTTAGAAAAGCATCCAGGCGTTGACTGGGGGAAGTGATCTGTGAAGGACTTTACCAAGCTGATTCCAGACACAGTCAACTAGAAAATATCAGAGGAAGAACTTACATTTACTTCTGTAGGTCTTCAGGACTCATTCACTGGATCTGGAAATCATTGGTTTGTTCTCTACAGTTTTCAGCTTATGAAAACTAAGTGCAAAATTTCATCACCCTTTCATATATGTACATCACGGCAAAGTATAAGCTCTGATGCTTGATATGATCCTTTCCCCATAGGGAATGCATTTTCCTCCTGCTCCTAATTCAATAATATTTAACATATCTATGATTCATTTTAGTGTTATAAATTATTATTAGCATGATGTCTTCTTTTTTTCCCTAGCTTTATTAAGGTATAATGGACAAATAAAAATTATATATATGTGATGTGAACCATGATGTTGTGATATACGTATACATTGTAAAGTGATTATCAAAATCAAGATAATTAACATATTCATCACCTTACATAGTTATACTTTTTTTAGTGAGGACATTTGAGATCTACTCTCAGCAATTTTCAAGTATACAACAAATTTCAAATAACAACACTGTTTTTAACTATAGTCACCCTATTATAATAGATTTCCAGAACTTATTCATCTCATCTAAATGAAACATTGTACCCTTTGACCAACATCTTCTCCTCCTTCCCTCCAACCCCTTCCCCTTGCCCAGGCAACTATGATTTTACTCTTTGCGTCTGTGAGTTAGGCTTTTTAGATTCCACATATAAGTGATATCATGTAATATTTATCTCTCTATGCCTGGGTTATTTTACTTATCATAATGTTGTTGAAAATGATGAGAATTCCTTATTTTTTAAGGCTCAAGAATATTCCATTGTACATGTATACATTTTATTTATCCATTTTTCTGTAGATGAACACAGGTTAATTCCATATCTTGGTATTATGAATAATTCTGCAATGAATATGGGAATACAGACATCTATTTGATATACTTAATTCATTTCTTTGGATATGCTATGGTCTAAATGTGTCCTCCAAAATTCCTATGTTGAAACTTCATCACCAATGTGATAGTATTAAGTGGTGGGGCCTTTAAATGGTAAGTCATGAGGGTGGAGCCCTCATGAATGGATTAGTGCCCTTCTAAAAGAGATGCAAAGAGCTGCCTCACTCTCTTTTCACTCTTCTGCTTCCTCAGTGTGAGAACATGATGTTTGCCCCTTTTACCATGTAAGGATTCAGCCAGAAGGCCTTCACCAGACACTAAATGTTGGCACCTTGATCTTGGACTTCTCAGCCCCCAGAATGGTGAGAAATGAAATTCTATTGTTTATAATTTACCCATGCTATGGTATTTTGTTATAGCTGCATAAATGGACTAAGAGAGGATACTGTCCTTTTTGAGAAAAGCCTACTCCTTTACCCATTTTTCAATCAGGTTATTTGTTTCCTTTCTGCTGAGTTGAGTTTCTTATATATTTTGGGTATTTTTTTTACTTCTGTGAAAAATATCATTGCAATTTTGACAGAGATTGTCTTAAATTTGTAGATCACTTTTAACAATATTAATTCTTCTACTCCTTGTACACAGGTATCTTTCCATTTATTTGCCTCTTCTTCAATTTATTTCGTGAATGCTTTACAGTTTTCAGTGAATATAGCTTTTACTGACTTGGTTAAATTTATCTGTAAGTACAGGTTAGGCATCCAAAATTCGAATATCTGAAATCTGCAAGGCTCCAAAATTCAAAATTTTTTGAGCACCAATATAACAATCAAGGGAAATGCTCACTGGAGTATATTGAATTTCAGATTTTCAGATTTTGAATGCTCAACTGCTAAGTATAATGCAAATATTCCAAAATCCAAAACACTTCTGGTCCTGAGTATTACAGACAAGAAATATTCAACCTGTATTTTATTTTCATTTATTTCTAAGTTTTCTATTCTTTATAGCTGTTGTAAATAGGATTGTTTTCTTGATTTCTTTTCACATAGTTTGAGCGTATAGAAAAGATACTGACTTCTGTATGTTGATTTTTTTAATTATTATTTTTGAGATGGAGTCTCTCTCTGTCACCCAGGTTGGAGTACAATGGTGCAATCTCAGCTCACTGCAACCTCCACCTCCTGGGTTCAAGTGATTCTCCTGCCTCAGACTCCTGAGTAGCTGGGACTACAGGTACGCACCACCACACCCAGCTAATTTTTGTATTTGTAGTAGAGACAGGGTTTCACCATGTTGGCCAGGATGGTCTCGATCTCCTGACCTCATGATCCACCTGCCTCAACCTCCCAAAGTTCTGGGATTACAGGCGTGAGCCCCCATGCCAGACCTGCATGTTGATTTTGCGTCTTCCCACTTTACTGACTTTGTTTATTAGTTCTAACAATTTTTTGTTGAAGTCTTTAGGGTATTTTTATATATGAGATCATGTCATCTGCAAATGGAAAATTTTATTCCTTCTTTTCTGATTTGATTGCATTTTTTCCTCTTTATTATCTAATTACTCTGGTTAGGACTTCCAGGGCTATAATGAAAGTGGCAAAAGTGGGAGAGTGGGCATTCCTGTCCTGATCCTCATCTTAGAGGAAAACCTTTTTAATTTTTCACAGTTGAGTATGATGTTAGCTGTGGGCTTGTCATAAATGGCCTTTATTATGTTGAGGTATGTTTCTTCTATACATAAGTTGTTGAGAGTTTTTTATTACTAAAAATGTTGAATTTTATAAAATATTATTTCTGCGTCTATTGAGATGATCATACAGTTTTGTCCCCTAGGCTTTTGTCAACTTGTTTTCATTCTTTCTTCCTCTCTCTCCTCTGACTAGGTAATTTCACATGACTTGTCTTTGGGCTCACTGATTCTTACTTCTGCTTGATTGAGTCCACTGTTTAAACTTTCTATGGAATTTTTCAATGTAGTCATTGTGTTATTTAGCTCCAAAATTTATGTTTGATTGATATGGTTTCTGTCTATTTGTTGAACTTCTCACTTTGTTTTTGTATTTCTTTTAAATTTTTGTTTAGTTGTCTGTGTTCCTGGTAGCTCACTGAATTTCTTTAAGAATATTATTTTGAATTATCTATCAGGCAGTTCACAGATCTCTATTTCTGTAAGCTCTTTTGCTAGTGTTTTATTTTGTTCCACTAGTGGTGTCCTATTTACTTGTTTCTTTTTTCTTGGCCTTGTGTTGGTGTTTGTGCATTTGAAGAAACAAGCAACTCTTTCAGTGTTTATAAAGTGGATTTGGTAGGAAAAGCCCTCACTAGTCAGTCCATATTGATTCTGGGTGGACCATCTGGAGGGGTAAATAGACAAGCTTGCTTCTAGAGTCCTTGTGTGGACTGGCCTAATGCGTGGGTCAGCAAGTAGATAGACGTGAAGCCTCAGATCATAGGGATGTGCCTTTGTCCTGGATATGCAGGGGTAGTCCCGTAACCTGGGTCCACTGGGAGGAGCCTGGACCTCAGGCTAAGAAGACCAGCCTGATCCCAGAATTAGACTGGAGCCTGAGTCTGAAGGCACTAGTCTAAAGCCTGTGGCCACAGGTGCTTCTCTGGTGCCATGTTTCTCTTGGGTGGGCCTCGTGCCAGGGTCTCCAGGGTCTTCCCACATAATTCTACTTCTCTCATGCACAAAGTGTATTTCTTCATGGGGTGCTGCCAAGGCTTGGGGTACAGGTGATGTGGGTGACGTGAAAGTGATCTTCCTACTTTATTTCATGCCTCTTTTTTTTATTTCTATGCCTACGCTTTGGTGCTGTAATCTCTCACTTGGATTCCTTAGCTCTTTTAAAGGTATTTTCATGTACGGGTAGTTGTTCAAATTGTTGTTTCTGCAAGGGGACTAGTGCTAGAAAGTCCTATTTCGCCATTATGCTCTCATTTAGCTCAAATGCTGTAAAAAATACTTTACTTTGATTCAAAAAATAACAATAGCTAACATATATCAATCATATTATATGCTGAGTGTTCTATATGAATTATTTTATTTAATCCTCATAACAACCTCATTAGGTATGATTATCATTACTCATATTTTATAGATAAAGAAACTGAAGCTTAATGAAGTTATGTTAATCACCTGATTTGCATAGCTGGGAAGTGGTACCATCAGTTTTTGAACCTAGGCAATATAACACCAGACTCAAGCATCTAACTGTGTTGCCACACTGTCTCCCTTTAGATAGTCCCCTAATTCTGAATCTCTATAATCTTAATACAGACACAGTATGTGATGGCAGGCACTTTAACTTCTCAATGTTCTAATAGTCTCCCCATTGCCAGAAAGTACTCTTGAGGTAGGTGAGCCCAGCTTGGACTCATTAACTAAGCACATTTGTTTAATTATTCATCAATTTCTCTCATTCTGACTTGATATTTCTCTTAAGTCTAAGCCTTCATATAATTTTTAGGGAAGAAACACTTCACTATTCTATTTTTCTGACAAAGTTTTTGTTCAAAGTCTTAAGATGTACATCTGTGGTTAACTTAAGGGTCAGAGGTAGTTCCTATAGGATTTTCTACATTAGTGCTATTCAAAATATGGCCTGCAGACCAGTTCCTACCTGTGAACTTCATGTTACTTGTATATGATGAGATAAAGAGCTTGCATCAAAATAAAAATCAAGAGGACAAAAATTTATTTCAACGTAAAAGCTTTTACAAAATTTTTGTGTATAAAACATATACTGATAGAATTTTCCTAATTAGGGTGGAAACAGAGGAACTGAAGCCCTATCTTCAATGATCACCTCCAGAAAACACTCGAGATTCCTTCTCAGAGCCCTAGGATTCCTTGAAACACAGCTTGAGAGTCACTGTTACAGGCACCGATTTCTGGAGTATCATTTAAACACTGTAGTTTTCTAGAGTCATTTTTATCCTCATTTTGAATTGTAGCTAGGAATGTTCCACAAAACTGTTCGTGTTTCTCAGTGCTTTCAACATGAGAACCTAATTACCAAAGGTGACCATGGACAGTGATAAATGTTTATCAATGTTTAAAATGTAAAAATACATATGACAAACTCCCCGAGTCTCCCCAATAAGCATTAACATTTCTAAATTTTGCAATATGCTCCAGCCAGAGTTCAAGAGCTTTTTCTCTTATATAATGACAACCTCCCTCTGAGAACAAAACAGCTTCTAGTAGTGCATCAGGTGAAACAGTACCACTTATCCTAGAATATGTTCCTGAGCTCTGACCCAAAAGTGTATTCCAAGCTTGTAGCCTAACCACCCAAGAAATTTGCCATAGATTTATCTTCTTTCTCTTGAGACAAGTGATTTTTCTTAGAAGTTATAACATTGAGGTTAGGTGATATTTTTCTATTAACTTCCCCCAAGATATTTATCTCTCCCTGAGTCTCAAAAGCAATGGAAGATGTGCTTGTCACCATTTGAACTGTCTTTCCTCCTAAAAATCTTTTCCAATACATAATAACCTCTACATCCAGCTGCAGAAACATTTTATATCTGCCAGCCATCATCACAATCTATTGCTGTCACTGACTGATATTCCAGAGTTTTTCCTCTCAAAACACACAATACTCATATTTAAATTCAACTTCCTCTGCTACTTACAGTCCAAATACAGCTGTTGTATTTGGACTAAGTATTTGGTGTTTGCTTTTACTTTGGGTTTTGCAGAATGGAACAAAGGAGTTTATTTATCTATGTGTGAGTTAGGTGTATAGAAGCAATATAAAGTTAACTTTACTTCACACTTTTGTCTAGAGTTTTAACTAAGAAGTTGTACTGAGCTCTGAATTTTCAAAAATTAAGGTATTCTAAACGGGGGCAGAGCAAGATGGCAGAATAGAAGGCTCCACTAATTGTCCCCTCCTAATCCCCCAGGAAAGACACCAATTTACAAACATCTACACACAAAAAACACCTTCATAAGAACCAAAAATCAAGTAAGCACTCATAGTAACTGGTTTTAACTTCCTATCACAGAAAGAGGCACTGAAGTGGTATGAAAAACAGTCTTGAATTATCAATGCTACTTGTATTAGTCTGTTTTCATGCTGCTGATAAACACATACCTGAGGCTGGGCAATTTACAAAAGAAAGAGGTTTAATGGAATTACAGTTCCACGTGGCTGGGGGAACTTCACAATCATGCCACAAGGTGAAAGGCACATCTCACATGGTAGCAGACAAAAGAAGATAGCTTGTGCAGGGAAACTCCCCTTTATAAAATCATCAGCTCTTGTGATACTTATTCACTATCATGAGAACAGCACAGGAAAGACTTGCCCCCATGATTCAATTATCTCCCACTGCGTCCCTCCCACTGGAATTCAAGATGAGATTTGGGTGGGGACACAGCCAAACCATATCACTACCTCTCCCCTATCCCATGGCAGCAGTGGCATGGTGCAAAGAGTGTTCCTCTGCTCTGGGAGAGGGAGGGCACAGCAACTGTGAGGCATTGAACAGAGTGCCACCTTGTTATAGCAGAAAGAAAAAGCAGACCAAATTCAGATGACACCAGCCCATGGAGGAGCATTTGAACCAGCCCTAGCCAGAGGGGAATCACTTATCCCAGAGGTTGAAACTTGAGTTCCTGCAAGCTTCACCACTGTGGTCTGCAGTGCTCTGTGTCTCTAAGTAAACTTGAGAAGCAGTCTAGGATATAAGAACTGCAATTCTTGGGTGATTCCTAGTGTTGAACTGGATCCAGAGACAGTGGACTGGGAGGGCACATGACCTGCTGAGGCATCAGCTGAGGTATCTATGGGAATCAGGCTGCACAGCTTATGGCTCCAAAAGAGATCCCTTCCTTCTGTTGAGGAAAGGGGAGGAAAGAGTGCGGAGGACTTTGTCTGGCATATGATATACCAGCTCAGCCACAGCAGGATTGGGTACCAGTCACAGTTGTGAGGCCCCTGTTCCAGGCCCTAGCTTTCAGATGACATTTCTAGACACACATTGGTACAGAAGGGAACCTGTTACTGTGAAGGAAAGGACCCAGTTCTGGCATCATTCATCACCTGCTACCTGAAGAGCCCTTGGCCCCTGAACAACCAGTAGCAGTATCCAGGCAGTATGTTGAGAGCCCTAGGTGAGACTCTGAGACATGATGACTCCAGGTGGGAATCAGCAAATTCTTAGCTCTGGTGGCTATGGGAGGAGACTCCTTCTGCTTGAGAAAAGCAGAGGGAAAAGTAAAGGGGACTGTGACTTGCACCTTAGCTACCAGCTCAGCCACAGGGGGTTAGAGTATCTGGATTCCAGAACGTGGCTATTGGATGGCATTTCTTGACCTGCCCTGGGTCAGAGGTGAGCTCAGTTCCCAAAGGGTCACCACAAGCTGACTAAAGAGCCCTAAGGCCTTAAGGGAACATCAGCAATAGTTTGGCAGTACTCCTTGTGATCCTATAGTGGTGTGGCCATGAGTTGAGTCTCCTCTGCCTTTGAAAAGGGGAGGCAAGAGTGGGAAGGACTGCATCTTGTGGTTTGAGTGCTAGCTAAGCCACAGTGTATTAGAATACCAGGTAGACTTCTAGGGTTTTTAACTGTAGTCTCTGGCTCCTGGATGGTACCTGTAGACCCATCCAGGGACTGGGGGAACTCACCACCCTGGAGAAAATGAGAGAGGCCTAGCTGACTTTGCTACCTCCTGATTGTAGAACCCCAGGGCCCAAAGAATGGTTACAGCAGGCCTTGGGCGAGACCCAGTGCAGTGCTGGCACCAGGTCTGATCCAGTACAATCTCAGTGGTGGTGGCCACAGGAACGCTTATGTCAGTCCATCCAGGCCTGGGTGGCTCAGAACACAGAGCAAGACTCTGTTTGGAAGATAGTAAGGGAAGAGAACAAAAGTTCCTGCCTTGTAATCCAAATAATTGTTGCTTAGCAAAACAGTGACCCTTCTCATAGAGAACTGGAAAAATCATATATGTGCATATATATATATGTGTGTGTGTGTGTGTGTGTGTGTGTGTGTATATATATATACACATACATATACATTTTGAAAATGAATACCATTTGATGAACTACCTTCTTGTTTCCAAATACAAAATGTCTCTTGTGTTGTCAGTTTTTGCAAACAATGGATTGCAAGACACTGACATTCGGCAACAATGTACAGCAATCCCTGAGAGATAGAAAACAAATGAAATAAGCTCTTTGACTGACTTGAATTTCCAGACTAGAGTAGTGAGAGGGAAACCAGGTGGAGAGTTGGACTCCCTGAGTTGAGAGAAGGAGTTGAGATTTATGAGAGCTTCTAGAGTTCTCAGGAAAGAGTGCCATAAAGGAGACAATTCCACACATACTATCACAGTATTTGGAAATCTGTAAGGCATCCCCTGCAAGTATTCACCTGTGTACTAATCAGTGTATGCACTGAGGAAACTACACGAGACTTGCGGAAAAAACACCCCAAATGATTAAAGGTAGCAATGTCTGATGTTTACACAAGGTCAATAGTGCATGTTTCTACAAATCAAACAGAAAAAGCTCAAGAATCAGGAGACACACAAACTTTTTTGCCTCAGTAATGGGTAATGATTAGCCCAAGAATGAGTATTGCTTTGGTCCCTAACAGATCTTAAAAGTAACACCACCAAAAACCAGTTTCTTGAGAAACATTACATCACAATACAAATTTCAAGAATATTTATAAAAATACAAATACGGGCCAGGCATGGTGGCTCATGCCTGTAAGCTCGACATTTGGGGAGGCTGTGGTGGAAGGATTGCTTGATGCCAGGAGTTTGAGACCAGCCTGGGCAACATAGTGAGATCCCAACTCTACAAATAACAATAATAATAAAAATTGAGGGGAGGGCGAAGATAGCTGACTAGAAGTAGCAAGTGTTTGCTGCTTTCATGGAGAGAAGATAAAGTGGTGACTAAATACTACGTCTTCAACTGATAGATCCAGGTGAACACACTGGGATTCATCAAGGAAAGAACTCAACCCATGGAGAGTGAAGAGGAGCAAGACAGGAAAATCACCCATCTGGGAGAGGCATGGAGCCAGGGGAGGCTCCCCAACCATGGGGAAATGGTGAGTAAGTGAGAGACCCCAGGGATCCACACTTTCTCCATGGACCTTTAAACCCTGTGTTAAAGAGATCCCCTTGTGAGCCCACCCCACCATGGCCATCAGACCGACATGCAGAGCTACGTGGAACCTAGGCAGAGCCACTGCTCAGGCACATGTGGAGTCCCAGGAGCCTTGGATCCCTGAACATCTGGCATTAGTGGCTGCTGAACAAGCAAAGGGAAAGATTAGGCTCCCTCACACACCCCTAAGAGAGGAGCTGAATCCAAGAAGTTCAGCAGTGACAGTCTGCAGGCCTACCTTCCACTACTCCTCACAGGATAAAACCAATAGGTTATCTAGAAAACCTAATAGTACCTGCCCAAAAGATCCTCGAGCTGATAATCAACTTTAGCCTATTTTCAGAGTACAAACTTAATGTACAAAAATCAGTAGCATTCCTACACACCAACAACATCTAAGATGAGAGCCAAATCAGGAACACAATTCCATTCACAAGTGCCACAAAAATAAAATACCTAGGAATACAGCTAACCAGGGTGGTGAAAAGTCTTTACGGTGAGAATTACAGAACATTGCTTAATGAAATCAGAGATGGCCAGGCACGGTGGCTCAGGCCTGTAATCCCAACACTTTGGGAGGCCAAGGCAGGAGGATCTCTTGAGCCCAGAAGTTCGAGACCAGGGCAACATGGTGAGAAACCCCCTCTCTACAGAAAATTAGCCAGGCGTGGTGGAGCACACCTGTAATCCCAACTACTCAGGAGACTGTGGTGGGAGGATCACTTGAGCTCAGAAGGTCAAGGCTACAGTGAGCTGAGATTATGCCACTGCACTCCAGCTTGGGTGATAGAATGAGACCCTGTCAAAAAAAAAAAAAAAAAAAAAAAAAATCTAAGATGACACAAATAAATGGAAAAACATTCCATGTTCATGGATAAAAAGAATCAATATCATTAAAACGGCATAATGTCCAAAGCAGTTTACAAATTCAGTGCTATTCCTATCAAACTACCAACAACATTCTTCACAGAACTAGAAAAAACTATGTTAAAATTCCTATGGAACAAAAAATGTGCTTAATAGCCAAGGCAATCCTAAGCAAAAAGAACAAAGCTGGAAGCCTCACGTTACTTGACTTCAAACTATACTGCAGGGCTATGGTACGCAAAACAACATGTTTCTGGTACAAAAACAGATGCATAGACCAATGGAATAGAAGAGTAGTGAACCCAGAAATAAGGCCACACACCTACAACCATCTGATGTCTGACAAAGCTGACAAAAACAAGCAACGGGGAAAGGACTCCATATTCAATAAATGGTGCTGGGATAACTGGCTAGCCATATGTAGAAGATTCAAACTTGACCTCTTCCTTTAACCACATAACAAAAATAAACTCAAAATGGAATAAAGACTTAAATGTGAAAGCTAAAATTTTAAAAATCCTGGATATAACCTAGGCAATATAATTTCATGATGAAGATGCCAAAATCAATTGTAACAAAAACAAAATTGGCAAATGGGATCTAATTCAACTAAAGGGCTTCTGCACAGCAAAAGAAACTATCAACAGAGCAAACAGACAACCTATAGAATGAGAGAAAATATCTGCAAACTATGTATCTGACAAAAGTCTAATATCCAGAATCTATGAGGAACTTAAACAAATTTACAAGCAAAAACAAATGACCCTATTAAGAAGTGGGCAAAGGGCATGAACAGATACTTTTCAAAAGAAGACATACATGCAGCCAAAATTCTGAACATCACTAATTGTCAGAGAAATGCAAATGAAAACCACAATGAGATACCATCCCACACCAGTCAGAATGGCTGTTATTAAAAAGTAAAAAATTAACAGATGCTAGAGAGATTGCAGGGAAAGGGGATGCTAAAACACTGCTGGTGGGAGTGTAAATTAGGTCAGCCATTGTGGAAAGCAGTGTGGGGATTCCTCAAAGAACTCAAAACAGAATTACCATTCAACCTAGGAATCCCATTATTGGGTATATACTCAAAAGAATATAAATGATTCTACCATAAAGAGTAATTCATGCGTATGTTCATTGCAGCACTATTCACAATAGCAAAGACATGGAATCAATCTAAATGCCCATCAGCGGTAGACTGGATAAAGACTATGTGGTAGATATATACCATGGAATACTACGCAGTCATAAAAAAGAATGAATTCATGTTCTTTGTAGCAACGCAGATGGAGCTGGAGGCCATTATTCTAAGCAAACTAACACAGAAACAGAAAACCCAATACCACATGTTCTGACTTAAAAGTGAGAGCTAAACAACAAGAACATATGGACACGAAGTGGGGAACAATAGACACAAGAGCTCATTGAGAAAAGAAGGTGGAGGAAATAGAGGATCAGAAAAAAATACCTATCAAGAACTAATGCTTAGTACTTGGGTAACGAAATAATCTGTACATCAAACCCCTGTGACATGAATTTACCTATATAACAAAACTGCACATGTAGCCCTGAATCTTAAATAAAAATTAAAATAAAAAAGAAAAGGAAAATTAGGTGTAGTGGTATGTACCTGGGGTCCTAGATACTTGGAAGGTTCAGGCAAGAGGATTGTCTAAGCACCAGAGTTTGAGGCTGCATTGAGCATTGATCATATCACTGCACTGCAGCCTGGCAACAGAGCAAGACCTTGTCTTAAATAAATACATAAATAAATAATAAAAGAAATATGAACAACACTCAACAAGGTAAAATTCACAATGCCTACCATCCAATCACATATTGCCAGCATTCAAAGAGGTAGGAAAATATGACTCATAAAAAGGAAAGGCTGGGTGTGGCGGCTCATGCCTGTAATCCCAGCACTTTGGGAAGCCGAGGCAGGTAGATCATCTGAGGTCAGAAGTTTGAGACCAGCCTGACCAATATGGTGAAACCTCATCTGTACTAAAAATACAAAAATTATCCTGCCATGGTGGTGTGCGCCTGCAGTCCCAGCTACTCAGGAGGCTGAGACAGGAGAATTGCTTGAACTGGGAGGCAGAGGTTGCTGCAGTGAGCAGAGATTATGCCACTGTACTCCAGCCTGGGTGACAAAGTGAGACTCCATCTCAAAAAAATAAAAAAAAAAAGTTATGTAGAGACATAGAAGATATTTTTTAAAAATGTATAAAGACCCTAATTAAACTTCTAGAATTAAAAATACAACTAGATGGAATAAATGACAAAAGGAAAATTAGTATACTTGAAGACATGGCAACAGAAACTCTCAACAAAAACTCTTTTCTCTTTTTACAAAGGAAAGAGTAACAAAAAGTAAACAAAGCATCAGTGAGCTGTAGGACAATTTTAAACAGCAAAATATACATGGAATTGGAGTTGTACATAATTGGAGAGGAGAAAGAGGATGGAACAGAAAACATTTTTTTCCAAATCTGATAAAAAATTATAATCCTACAGATTGAATAACTCAATGAACCACATGATACACATGTGAAGAAAACTACACCAAGGCCCATTGTAAATAGTTCAAAACTAGTGAGAAACAAAAATACATAAAGGAAACCAGAGAAAAATGACACATTATAAGTGGACCAAAGATGTGGATAACACCAGTTCCCATCAAAAAACAATGCAAATGAGATGATAGTGAGGCAATATTTTTATTATGCTGAAATAAAAAAAACTTAACCTAAAATATCTTTTCTAAAGCAAGGGCAAAATATAAAGATTTTTTTCAGAAATAGAAAGGATGAAAGAATTTATCACAACCACGCCGGCACTGTAAGATGTACTAACCAAAGACCTTCAAGCAGAATAAAATGATATCGGGGGAAACCTGGCCTACACAAAGGAATGAAGGGCACCAGAAATGAAATACATGGGTAAATAAATGAATACATGGGTAAATAAATGAAATTCGTTATTATTATGTAAAGCTCTTTAAAAGATAGTTAGCTGTTTAATCAAAAGTAGAAACCATCTGTTATGGCATTCTTAACATATTTTAAAATAAAATGTGTGTCAAAATTAGCTCCAAGTCTGGGCCAGGAAAAATGAAAATATATTACTATAAGGTTCTACTATACATGAAATGGTATAATATACAGGTAGAGAGTAATGAGTTAAATGTATATACTATAAACTTTAATGCAACCACTAAATTAACCAAAAGCTGTAGCTAATAAGCCAACAAATGAAATAAATCACAAAAAGTACTCAATCCCAAAGCGGCAGAAAAAGTTTAAAAAAAAAAGAATAAAGAACTGGTGAGACAAATAAAGAACAAGTATCAAAATGATAGATTTAAACCAAGCCATATTAATAATCACAAAATATGTAAATGGCCTAAAAATCCAATATAAAGTCAGAGATTTTAAGATTGTACAAAAAAGGGAGACACAACTATATGCCATCTTTAAAAAAGGCACTTCAAATATAAAGACAAAAAGGTTACAAGTATGGAGATGGTAACATGTATAGCACGCTAATGCTAATCAAAAGAAAGGAATAGCTATATTAATATTGGACAAAGTAGATTTCAGAACAAAATTACTACCAGAGATAAAGAGATCATTTCATGAGAATAAATGATAAGATAGTGATAAAAAAAGTCCATTCATGAAGAAGATATAATAATCCTAGACATTTCTACACATAATAAGAGAGCTTTGAAGTACATGAAACAAAAACTGTACAACTGAAAAGAGTAATAGATAAAGACACAAGAGCAGTTGAAGATTTTAGTAACTTTTTCTCAATAATTGATAGAACAAGTGGAGAAAAGATAAGCAAAGGTATAGAAAATTTGAACATTATCAACCAACTTGGCATAATTGGTATTTATAGAATATTATACTGAACAATATTCTCATTGCATCCATACGTTATATTTACCAAGATAGACCATATTCTAGGCCATAATAGATGTCTCAATACATTCAAAAGAATTCAACTCATACAAGTATGTTCTCTGACCGCAATAGCAGTAAATTAGAAATCAATAACAGAAAGATCTTTGGAAAATCCCCAAATATTTGGAAATTAAATAACACACTTCTAAGGGGTCAAAAAAGAAGAAGAAATTAGACATTTGGAGCTAATTAAAATGAAAACACAACATATAAAAGTTTATGGTCTGCCTACAAAGTAGTAATGAGAATGAAATTTATAGTAGTAAATGCCTATGTCAGAAATGAAAAAAAGTGTCAAATTGATGACTTCAGCTTCTACTTTAAAAAATTAGAAATGAAGAAAAAGATAAACATAGAATAAGTAGAGGGAAGAAAATAACAAATATCACTATGGAAATCAACAAAATTGGAAACAGAAAAACAATAGAGAAAATCAGTGAAACCAAAAGTTTCTGCATAATGAAGGAAACAACAAAGTGAAGAGATAAAAGCTGGTTCTTTGAGAAGGTCATTAAAGTTGATAAACTCCTAGCCAGACTTAACCGGAACAAAAAACAGATAACATAAATTACTAGCACTAGAACTAGGAGAAGTGATATCACTACAGATTCTAATGATATTAAAAGGATAATAAGAGACTACTATGGACACTTTTATGCTAATCAATTCAACAACTTAGATAAAATGGACAAATGACGTGAAAGAAAACCAATAAAGTTTACTGAAAAGTGAGCTCATATATCCTATGTCTATTAAAGAAATTTAATTTGTAGTTCAAATCTTTCTACAAAGAAAACTCCAGGCCCAGGTGGCATCACTGGTGAATTTTCCCAAATATTGAAGGAAGAATTACTATTCTATACAAACTCTTTCAGAAAACTGAAAAGCAGTAAACAGTTTCCAACTCTTCCCTGATGCCAGTTTTACCCTGATACCAAAACTAAGCAAAACCATAATAGATACAGACAAGTATCCTGCATGAGCATAGTTACAAAATCCTCATCAAAATTCTAGCAAATCAAATACAACAGAATATAAGAAGGATAATACCTCATGAGCAAGATGCGTTTATCCCAGGAATGCAAGGTTGATTTAACATTCAAAACTCTGTCAGTGTAACAGTGTAATGTCCCATATCAAAAACAGAAATGAAAAAATATATAATCATCTCAGTAGACTCAGAAAAAAAGATCCAGTATCCATTTCTGATTTTAAAAAACACAACTCTTATCATGGAATAGAAGGGAACTTCTATAACGGGTTATATATGGCAGTTAAGTTTCCAGGGTAACTCACACATCTAGTCCTTGGATAAATTATTATATCTATGCAATTATAAAGAAATGGAGGCAGCATTGTTGAAAATCTATAACCTGGCATGTCAGCTCCATAATCATCAAGTTTCTTCTGTATGAGAGGTACCATGCTAGGTTCTAGGAGTACAATGCAAACATGGTATCCCTTGAAGAACTTGAAGTTTAAACAGAGGCAAATGGGTATGTCACATGCAGGCAATAAACATTCACTGATGCAATGATTTAAAATAAACAAGAAATAATTATGCCAAGGGAAATAAGCCAGACCAAAAACAGGGTATATATTATATAATTCTACTGATATGTATAATTCTAGAAAAATTAATCTGTGATAGCAGAAAATAGGCCAGCGATTGCTTGAGGATGAGATCAAGGGAACAGGGAGCGTAGTCAGGAGGGATTTGTAAGGGGCACAGGGAAACTTCCAGGGGTGATGAGTATGTTCCTTTTATTGACTGTGGTGATGTTTTCAATAGTATGTACATATATCAGAAATTATTAAAATGTGTGTTTTAAGTATATATGGTTTATTTTATGTAAATTAAACCTCAGTAAAGTTGTTAAAATATATTTTAGGCTACAATGTGGACATTTAGGAAGGAATGGTTATTATTTTTCCTGTAGAGGATGCAATGCTCCAGAGAGGCCTCCTGAACAGATATTGCTGAACCCAACCACACAGCTCTCTGTATCAGAAGCTTCTCACAGGAAACAAGAGGACACATTCAAATTCTGTAATTTGAGAAGAGATTAATAAAAGGACTATATACAAAAATGCAAGAAAGATTTGGAATAACACAAGGCATAGTACAGTACCTCATGGCTGATAGCACTCACTACCATTAGACTGGAAGTGGAGGGGAGAAGTGGCTCCTAGAACCTGGGGAGAAGGTGCCCTGCTGAGGGGCACTTTGAAAAAGAGCTGAGACATCACAGCACACATTTAACCTACATGGACATTTTAGGGAAGGAGCAGAGGAACAAAAATCCTAACTGTATTATCCTCCCTCCTTCCCAATCTCTACAGGTGCTCACCATTGGCCAGCCCCACCAAAAGCCAAAATATAAGGAGGCATCCAGCCAAACAGCCTCTTCAGTCTTGGAACAGCATGGAAAATGAATCTGGAAAGACAAATAGGTGATCTACAGCATAATATCCATTATAGTGTACTTTCTCTTTATCTGGTTGATGTGGTTTGGATCTGTGTCCCCACCCAAATCTCATGTTGAATTGTAATCTCCAGTGTTGGAGGTGGGGCCTCGTGGGAGGTGTTTGCATCATCAAGGCAGATTCCTTATGAGTGATTTGGGCCATCCCTTTGGTGATGAGTGAGTTCTTGCTCTGAGTTGACAGGAGATCTGGTCATTCAAAAGTGTGTGACATGCTCCCTGCCTCCACCTGCTCTTGCTCATGCTTTTGCCATGTGACTTGCCTGCTCCTTGTTTGCCTTCTGCCATGATCGTAAGCTTCCAGAAGCCTCCCTGGAAGCCGAGTAGATGCCAGCACCACGCTTCCTGTAAAGTCTGGAGAACTGTGAATGAATTAAACTTCTTTTCTTTATAAATTACTTTATAAATGGTAAAGGTATTTCTTTACAGTAATGCAAGAATGGCCTAATACACAGGTCCGAGATCAAAGGATAAAAAATTAGATAGAACTAGCACAGTCATATTTTTCCTCTGGAAAACAATAATTATTTCAGACTTTTACTTAACTATATAAGGCTTCATCTTCCTTCTGATTGGATAGTCTCAGTTCCTGCATTTGGAAAGATGTAGTGATGAGCATGAATTTGACAAGCAGTGCCCTATGCCAGGAGTGGAAAAACTATGGCTTATGGGCCAAATCTGCCCCATTGACTGTTTTTGTACAGCCTGCAAGGTAAGAATGGTTTTTACACGTTGAAATGATTGAAAAAATATCAAAAGAAAAAAAAATTTGTGACATGAAAATTACATGAAATTCAAATTTCAGGGTCCATAAATAAAGTTTTACTGGAACTAGGCATACCCATCAATTTACATATTGTCTATCACTGCTTTTGCACTGCAAGTGGCAGAGTTGAGTAGTTGCCCACAAGACCTAAAATATTTATTCTCTGACTCTTTACAGAAGAAGTTTCCTGACTCCCACCCTAGCTAAAGAAGCTGCAGATGTGGGGACAGATTCACCTGGAGCCAAGCTCTGGCTCCATCACTCCTTTCCTATGTCATCCTGACATGTTACGCCATTTCCACAAGTTTCAATTTTCTCAAAACAAAAAGCGGATAGTAATTTCTACTATATAGATTCACCATTGAGCATTATATCACAGAGCAAAAGTAAAATACCTGGCACAGGGACTAACACACACAGAAAATTATTTCTGTCACTAAGTGAATAATAGGTGAAAATACCATGGAACATCAAGCAATGCAAGTTTTCCTACCTTACTGTTTATATAACTTTTCCACTTTACCATTTACTAAACATACGTCTATCTTCTCATCATTCCAACTGGTGTCAGAAGAGATTTACTTCTTATCTAAAGCTTATCCCTCGCCTGTAGACACCAGATCCCATCCCTTTCAAATCTGCTTAAATAATAGTTTCTAATCTTTAGTGTGCTTACAAAGCGTCTGGGTGTTACAATACAGATATGTGAGCCCGCAGAAAAATCTGCATTTCAAAATTACTTTAAGGAGAAAATTCTCTCTCTCTCTCTCCCTCTCTCTCTCCACACACACACACACACACATGCACACACATGCACACACACACACACACACACACCCCTCTCTCTCTTCCTAACATGTTTGTAATCTCTCTCTTCATAGACTTCTTCTCTCCTATCAGTATCATTTATCTTTAAAAAAATAAGATGGAGTTTCTGTTGTCATAATGTTTTTTCTAGCTATCACCAATCTCTTTTATTCTACCATCAAACTCCTCACATGTGCAAATTATACTACATCTGAAGCTATTTAGGAAACTTATTTTATGATCTCCATATCTGTAATTTCCTGTGCCACCTCTCACTTTCTATTTCTTCATTATCTATTTCTTTTGTTAATTACTTGTCATTGTCTCTTCGTTAAACATAGAACCTCCTTTGGTCAGTTTACTGCCTCACAGCCTCTTACTCCCAGTGAACTCATCTGGCCCTAGTGAGCATCATCTTTAGGGGACTTCATAATGGGAGGCTAACGTGCTTTTACCACAAGGCCATGGAGTTGTATTCAGGGTTTCCTGACATAGTTCCCAGGTCTGGGGTTTGAGGGAGCTCAAAAGGCAAAACTCATTTTTTCCCTTCCTGAGCTAACAGAGACAAGAGCGAGACAGAAATAATGCAAATAGAAAAATGAGAGAAAAAATTTGTATTACCGACAAGACTGATTTGTGGCGAATGTAGCTTATGTCAGCACCTAAGTAGGTTTGCAATACTGAGACGGTGAGTTATACAGATTTATGCACCCAGTAACAGGCATTGCTGAATAAGATCAGAAATTGGAAAGAACTCTTCCTGACAACTGTGAGTCCATTCACAGAAAGAAAGACTCTCTGCCTAATTTTAGTTATCAGAAGAGAAAGTTGACAATGTGGAAGTGGAAACATCTTGGGTAAAAGATACAATGTGATACAGAACTTGGTAACAGTGAGTTATGAGAATAGAAAATATACTTGAGTTTGGGAAAAGATATTTCAAATGTTTAGGGAAGAAACATGCTATAGAAACGTGTTATAAAGAGATGTACTTTCTGATAATAGGGATAATCTAGAATGGCCTAGGGGAAAGAATCCTAAGTTATTTTAAAATGCTCTAATTTTTGGCTGGGCGTGGTGGCTCACGTCTGTAATCCCATCACTTTGGGAGGCTGAGACGGGTGGATCACCTGAGGTCAGGAGTTGGAGACCAGCCTGGCCAACATGACAAAACCCCATCTCTACTGAAAATACAAAAATTAGCTGGGCATGGTGGCAGGCACCTGTAATCCCAGCTACTCAGGAGGCCGAGGCAGGAGAATAACTTGAACCCGGGAGGCAGAGGTTGCAGTGAGCCAAGATCGCACCATTGCACTCCAGCCTGGGTGACAAGAACGAGACTCACTCTCAAAAAAAAAAAAAAAAAAAAAAAAAAAAAAAAAAAAAAAAAAACCTCTAATTTTTAAGGGGGCAACTAAAGAAATCTTCCAGAAGGGACTAGCAAAAAACCAAATGTGGGGCACATGACCAAGACTAAGCTAAAAGATCAATGTGAACTTGTATAAATAGTGACAGGAAGACCAAAGTCCTCACTGAGGTTATATGAGCAAGATGAGGTTCAGAAATGCCTGACAACAAAAGTGACTTTATAGATGTGGTCAAAATGAAAAGAAAGAGAAATAGTCTCAGAGAAGATGATGTAATGTTCAAAGATTACAAAGAAAAGGCAACTGACACAACATTACTCTTAAGTCATTTTATCTTTCCACGACACGGTTTCCTGCCTCCCCAACAAATGAAAAGGAATTGGACACCAAGTTGCCAGTTTATTTTTATTTTGATATTCATGAAAGAGAATGATCTTCAACCTAGGAAGGAGGGTATATATAATGAAGAGCTTTAATTATAATTACAGCATGATAAGGAACAAAAAGTTGATTGAATTACTCAATGGAACAGCTACTATAAGTACACTAAATAATAAGGTATGTCACGCTGACTTCATTTCCACTGATGAGTTGATAGGGAAATGTCACTAATCATAAAGTTTCTTGATTTCAGTAAAATGTGTGATTAATCCTCTGATGATATAATTTTGGATAAGACAACACTTGGAGAATAGAAAGGAACATGTAATTGGAATTCAATTTAATAATAGTATATCTTTTTATCATTCTAGCTGTGTAGTCTTGCAAACATGACTAAATTTCTCTGGGTCTGTTTCCTAATTGGATAAAAACAAAAGTAAGCAGTCAGACTATTTAATTCTGAGCTGATTTCCTACTCCAAAATTTAAAGATTGTAAAGTTTCAAACAATTTGATATCAACATATAAGGAGACCAATAAATTACAACAAGATCTTGTCTTGATTTTGCACAGTTCAAGATATTTATAAGTGATTTGGATGAAGATATTGAAGGCCTAATTATGGAACTTACAGATAACACAAATCTGGATTGGGTGACAAAAATGTCATGCTGAAGAATCAGGATCTGAAAAGAAGCCTCAAGAAATAAAACTTATAGATTACTTTAGTAATCGAATGAGAATTGAGAATACCTAGTTTGGCAACAGTTTATCCATGTCAGAAAGCAATGTGATCACAAATTTAGCATGAACCAACAGTGTTAATATGAGTGCAGAGAGGGAGAGAGAGAGAATGAGAGAGATATAATTGCACCATATTGTCAATATACATCAAGAGCTTTAAAAGCTTCATAACTTTTTTTTTTTTTTTTTTTTTTTTTTTGGAGACAGAGTCTCGCTCTGTCGCCCAGGCTGGAGTGCAGTGGGGCAATCTCAGCTCATGGCAAGCTCTGCTTCCCGGGTTCATGCCATTCTCCTACCTCAGCCTCCCGAGTAGCTGGGACTACACGCACCCTCCACCACACCCGGCTAATTTCTTTGTATTTTTAGTAGAGACTGGGTTTCACGGTGTTAGCCAGAATGGTCTCGATCTCCTGACCTCGTGATCCGCCCCGCCTCGGCCTCCCAAAGTGCTGGGATTACAGGCGTGAGCCACTGCGCCTGGCCCAAAAGCTTCATAACTTTTAACCACAAATTTTCAGCTCTGATAGTTCAGAATTGAACTATCAGGAAAAAAAAAGTAAGATATTGTCTAAGGAGGCAATGACGAATAAATATGTCCCTAAAGTATCAGCTACAAAAATTGATTGCTGAACTGTTTATAATCACTTAAAATTAAAAAAGGAAACATAAATATGCAACAAAAAGAAGAACATATATTGAAATAAATTGTGACAACCCATACAACAGATTCCCATAAAACCCAAAAAGTATATATAGCCCTGTGGAAAGATGATCATTATATATGACTGAAAAAAAACCCACAGGTTTACAATACAGTATATTTAGTATGAACTCATTTTTCAAAAAACAAATATGTGTATTTATTAGATTGTCTCAGAAATCCATGTTTGTGTATGTGGAATACTTTTCCAGGTATACACTGGCAATACCCCACTAATTTGTGTTTTCACCAGTATACCACAGGACAATGGCAGGTTGTAGCAGTTATCTGTTGGGTTTGAGCAATCCAGCATTCATTTCCTGTTCTTTTAGTAAAAGTGATCCAGTTTTTACTGGGGTCAACTCTATCCCAATCTGGAGGTGCCATGTGATCTCAGCCTGAATCAATTAGTACCTTTCATTCCCCTGCCATAATATTTGGTTCAGAAATTGTCACTGGACTAATATGAGTCAAATATTAATTTTCTAGCTGAATTTGGGTGAAAGATCCTCTTTTTCCTAACATTTGAAACTAAAAGGAAGCTGTTTTGACCTATATGGCAGGCATATTTCTACTGATATGATAGAATCTGTCCAAAAGTGAACCCAACAGAGAAGTAGGGCACGAATATACAGAAATAATCCAGATACTAAACCTGTCCTTTAAGCCTGTGTATACAGCTCTACTTAAAATCAGTTTATCCCATTACCCCAAATTTTCAGATTTTTTTTTTTTTTTTAACTTTACTATGGTTTGAATGTGTTCCTCAAAGTTCCTATTTTGGACACTTAATCTTCAGTGCTACAGTGTTGAGAGGGGAATCTTTAAGGGGTGATTAGGTCATGAGGGCCCTGACTTCATAAGTGGATTAATGCTATCGTAGAGGTGGCAGGTTAGTTATCTTGAAAGTTGGTTCCTGATAAAAGAATGAATTTGGCCCCCTCCCCTTCTTTCTCTCTTGTGTGTGCTCTCTTGCCCTCTCACCTTCTGCCATGGATGACACAGTAAGCAGGGCCTTGCCAGATGTGGACCCCTCAACCTTGGACTTGCTAGACTCCAGAGCTATAAGAAATGAATCTCTGTTCTTATAAATTACTCAGTCTCAGGTAGTCTGTTTTGGAAGCACAGAACAGAATAAGACAGCTTTATTGAGGTAAGATTGAGGGGAAAATTGTATATATTTAAGGTATATAGAAAGGTGTTCAACATCACTAATAATCAGAAAATGCAAATAAAAATCACAGTGAGAGATTATTTCACACCTGTTAGGATGGCCATATAAAAAAGTAAGAAGATAACCATTGCTGGCAAGGATACGGGGGAAATGGACCCATATACATTGTTGGTGGGAATGTAAATTGGTGCTGCCATTATAGAAAATAGCCATTATGGAAAATAACCATCCTAGACAAATTTTAAGGATATTCCTTTAAAAATTAAAAATAGAACTACCATTTGATTCGGCCATCACATTTTTAGGTATATATCCAAAGGAAATAAAATCAGTTGAAGAGATCACAACAGCCATGATGTGGAAGTAATTTGTGTTTATAATGGATGAATGGTTAAAGAAAATGTAAAATGTGGTGTGTGTGTGTGTGTGTGTGTGTTTTCAGCCCTAAAAAAGAAGTTAATTCTGCCATTTGTGACAATATGAATGAATATATAAGATATTATGCTAAAAGAAATAAGCTAGATACAGAAAGGCAAATATTGCATGATCTTACTTATATGTGGGATTGTAAAAAGTCAGAATTATAGAAAAAGAGGGTAGGGACTTGGAGGTGGGGGAAATATGGGGATTTTGGTCAGAGGGTACGAATTTTCAGTTACAGCATGGTAACTATCACTAATAATAGTTAATGATAATATATTATATATTTAAAATTTACTGAGAGTAGATCTTTTGTTTTTTTTATTATACTTTAAGTTCTAGGGTACATGTGCACAACGTGCAGGTTTGTTACATATGTACTTAAGTGTTCTCACCACCCACCCACCCACACACACACAAACACACACACACACACACAAAGGTAACAAAAATTTTCAGGTTTTTAAGCCAATAAATTCCTGTTTGGCTTTGCCCATGTAAATGGTACTTTCAGGTTTTTATGACCTTAAGTGTTCTAATAATATGGTGCAGTGAACTGACAATAAGTCTAGAGTTTACTATTGAGCTCCGTATCAAGAACACTGATGTGTCCTGTGGCCAGCTCCTTCCACCAGATAATTCAGAGTTATCTGGGACTCCAATAAGGTAGATATTCTCATTTGGGGAGTGGGACAGAAATCTCAAGGTGGTCTCCGGAGCCAATGACTCTACTAGTGGTCTTGGGAATAGGGGAGAGTACAATGGGAAGACCCTGAGGCAAGAAAGTGATCAGAGGAAACTTCAAGGTCAGAGTCTCCTGGAAGGGTGATTTTGTTTTTAAATTGGCATTAATTAGAACTGATAAATACAGTCAAGTATCAGTCACTGAAGGTCCCTGTGCAATGGCGATGAGTACAGCTGGTTTTCCCCCAAGATCTTTCTCATGGTTTAAGCATCATTGGATGATTCTGACAGCTGTACAGATAACATATGCTGTAGAGAGAAAATCCACTGAAAGCTCTGGAAAGAAGTGGCAGTGGAGTCAACCCTGATGAAGACAGAGCAACTGCCAAGGGGACTAAGGAAAGGGTTGCAGGCAGTTTCCCTAATTCAGGGAAACGACACGAGTGCAGTAGCAAGAAGCACCTGGTGAGCTCCAAGCAGCAGGCTGGTGTAGACAGTGGCAGCGGCCTACATCTGAGAGAAGGGTCAAGATCTAAGACCTGGGGCAAAGGTAACTGGAAAAGAAGCTGATAGACTGAGAGAGGGCAAAGGTAGGTGCCACTCAGAAATGTTGGTATCTTAGAAAAAGATGAGAACCTCTGTCCTGTGATCACACAGCTGCTAGACAGAAAAACTAATAAATATCTGAGTTAAATGTTAAAGTGATCACTCTGTATCTAAAAACTAGAATTTGGGGGTGTGGAATTCTTCTCTTCTTTCTCCTCCTCCTCTGCCTTATTCTCTTCCTCCTCTTCTCCCTCTTCTTCTCTTCTCTTCACCCTCCTCCTCCTTCATCGTCGTCGTCAACTCCTCCTCCTCCTCCTTCTTCTCCTCCTTCTCCTTCTCCTTCTCCTTCTGCTTTTCCTTCCTCTCCTCCTCCTCCTTCTCCTTCATCTTTTATTGCTTATCTGTATTTCCTAATTTTTCTATGTGAGAAAAAGTTTCATCAAATGGCCAAAAAGGGGTCTTTGCTTACACTGACAGAAATATAATATCCTGACCTGAGGAATTCTACCACTGGATATAAAAACCACTCTCCAGCTTTCAGTGATCTACTTACCTCAGCACACAATTCTGACACCAGCTGTAAGAACAACATTGATAAATTAGAAGGAGAATGGGGGTAGGAAAAACATTTGATACCACCTTTTTTAAAGCAGTAGTTTAGAGAACTGAAATGTCTAGCCTGGAGAAGAAATCTCTGAGGGGTAAGAAGTGTAGCTATACCTAGTACAAAGTAGGTACTTATTTCATGGTTTTGAATAATCTGTAATTAAATAAATAACATCTCCCTTACTAGATTACAAACTTTTTTATGAGAAGAAATTATGAACTGTATTTCCTTCTGTCCCTTCAGAGCCTATTACCAAGCTTTGTGTATAGGGAAGGCTCAGAAGATATTTAGCAGTTGATTATATTTCATTCATAGCCCATCACAGTTCTCTATGAATAGCTAGAGGAAGAGCCCAGGAGCTAGGAATTAAGTAAATAACCCTTTTTTATCTATATGCTTTTCTAGATCACCCTTTCCCCCTAGACTGCCCTGCACTGAAGAACTTTTTGTCTTATTTCCAATGACATCTGCCTCCAATCCACTAGACCTGCCTGCTGCTCCTCACATGCATGTCCCATCATCATGGATTGCTCTCCCATGGAGGTTCTAAACTGAAATTCCAATTGCATTTTAAATTGAATTTTCTAAGCCAATGGCCTGTCAATGCCTCTAACTACCATGCTTAAGACTAAATTCATCATCTTGTCATCCAGATTAATTTTTTTCATATTTCTGGTTACCATGCCATCACTGGCCTTCTAAATGGTGTTTAAAACCTCCAAGTCATCTCTCTTCCAAATCCAAATGCTCTGTTGACAAAAGCATCTTCTTTTTGCCATTGCATCATCTCTTCTATTTAAACTATCATCTCCATTCACACCCTCTTCACCATACTTCATACTCTTATTATCTACTTTCTAGATGATAATAATGGCATTTAACTCCTCAGTTTCCTCTTCACACTCCAACTTATCTTTCACATTGATTCCAGATTAGTGTTCTCAATGTCCCGTTCTGATTACTGTGCTTTACTCACTAAAAATCATTCCTGAATCCCTTTAGAACTAAATAAAATGTACATCTTCTGGTTTGTTGCACAAGGCTTTTAACAAATTGATCCTAATCTGTTTTTACCAGCATGATTTCCAACAACTTTTATAAATCAGCCCTCTGCTTCAAACAATTTGTTCTACTCAAATACTGTCTATGCTTTTCAGCTACTCAATGTTTCCATTGTTCTTCTACCCTCAGACCCTAAATTAAACACCACCCCTGCCTTGCAGCCTGCTCTGATCTCCCCTCCCCTGAGTCAAAAAGTAAATTTCTCCTCCAAACTTCCACATCACTTTCTCTCGTGTTATAGTTACTGCTCCCTCATATTTTCATGGGAATGTATAAGTTTGTTTGATTTTTCATAACAAAACACACCTAATGTAATGACATCTTACATTATACATCCTTGTATTAACCATATGGTCATTGATTTAAAATATTTATTGAGCACCTGTGATGGGGACACAGTAATGAAAAGATGGGCTTGTTTTTACTTTCTCACACTTACAGTATTGATAAAATAGCATGGAAAACTATTGATAAGCAAATAACTAACACATAGTTTATTAATTGAAATTAGGATAAATAGTAAAAATATATAAAGTATACAGTACTGTATGGAGATACAGAGGGCAGATATATAAGATAATATTGTTTTATTATCCAAAATACCCTTTCAAAACAGAAGTGTATTCACTCTGGCTTAACAGTATTTGCTTATTTAATAGAAACTATTTTCCTTTATTTATAGCATGGTCTGGCTGTTATGAGTAAAGACAATAATATCTGAGGTACAGAATAGGAAACTAAATTTCCAGTCATCAGCAACCAAAACTGACTGGTTTTGCCGCCAAACTAAGGAAGAAGTATTGTTTTTTTCTTCGTTGTTGTTTTACTCTAGAGCAGCTGTTTTTTGCTTTTACCAGTTGCATGGATCCATCAATCGAGGCCAGTAATCTCCAATAAAATAAGAGGAACAAAACCATTAAGAGGCAAGTGATTCATCACTAAGCCTGATGCCAGCTGTAAGGGAAAAAGCCCTTTCTGACTTGGAGCTAGCGGGCACAATAGCACATTATTTCCAGAGGAGCTATGAGTTGAAATTTCTGAATGGACTTACCACTAGTTTCAGCTGGCAGCTTACTACACATGCACAGGCATGTAAAGTCTTCAGATATACTTTTTCTCCCCAGAAAGGACACTGTTCCTAGTCTTTCCATGTTTATTTAAAAACAAGGTTAGACTCTCATTTTTTTTTTTGCTCCCACTGAATTAATGCTTCATACTGCCAGAGTATAAAATTACCTCCTACTCTTTCTTAAACAAGAGCTTTCTTTTTCTCACACACAAAGTACTATATATATTTTAGTACCTTTGATGGTCAGTAGAGGAACACTGAAAATAACAAATTGCAGGCAGTTAATGATCATGTAAATGGAAGGAAGAGAGCCGCCACCATAGCCACTTGCATAACGTGGCATGTGGATGAAAGAAGAACCCCTAGGACAGAAGGCAACGGTCCAGGTGAAGACTGCCTCCCTGGGAATGAAATCGCCTAACAGAATTACCCAGACAAATGTTACTAAGGAGAACTAGTTATCCTATGGCCTTGAATTGAAAGGAAAATTCAGTGAACTCATAAAAGCCATTGTTGCTGTGTCCTATAATTAAATGTTGTTTACACATCCTTAAGAACTATGAAAGACGGATGGAGCATATGGGAAATTTTCCATAGTGAGCCATAAATGTTGCCTCTGATACAAGAGGTTTAGTTTATAAAGGGTGGGGAGGGGTGGAAAAATAAAATATGCCTTGCCATGTATTTTTCCCTTTTTCCTGGGAAAAAATAAATAAATTTTGTGGCAAGTATATTGGAGACATTGTTTATGAACAGTTGCTCTTCACATAAAGGTTACCTCTGTAAAGCTGCCAAGGTCGGCGCCCTGGCGGGTTATCTGCCAAGTGAGTGCCAGTTGTGGAATCTACACCGTGGCAGGCATGGAGGCAGGCTTCGCTCTCCCACCCTCCTTCTGAATCATCGTTCTTTGCTTCTTTGTACCAGAGTTGTCACTTTTCCCACTCTGTGCCCTTCCTTCTCATTGGTGGGATCTCTTTCCTTACATATGAGCTGAATGTTCCGTTGTTTGCCAGGAAGACAGACTTGCTGAATGCTGATTTCATGGAAGTCGCACAAGAGAGGCAAACAGTACTTTTCCAAGTAATCTGCATAAAAAGTAACCGTACAAGGCATAAAGTGCTCAACTTGGCCCATGATGCATTTATGAATTTTTAAAATGGATGATTGTTACATATATGTGTGTGCATTTGTATGTGTCTGTATATATGTGATACGTATATGTATGTGCAATACAATATACTATATATACACAAAAGCATATATACGTGGATTTTTTCCCTTAATATATACACATATACATATATACGTATATGTTTTTGTTTCCATTTTTTGTTGGGCATTTTAAGTGGTTCTCTTTTCTTATCCAATGAATTTTTTCTCTTTTTAAAATCACCACAAGAAAAGCACTACTGTAAGCTAGCTGTTCAATTTCTTTAACCTCTTCTCTAGTGTATTCAGGCCATCTAATATCCACTCTCTAGGGTCTGATATGATGGAAAGATGTATTTGAATACTTGTATTTTGACATACAAAGCAAAAAGGGTTATTCAGAAGAAGCCTGTGTTTATTCAAAGATACTTTCCTAGTATACAAGCTATCCTCATAGTCATTTCAATTTTGCATTACTTTCGGCAGTAAAATATTTAGCATATGTCATATTTAACTATAACCCTTGTGGCATTCATTGAAATAATTTTTATGTTGATGTTTTATAGGAATTAAAGAGAAGTTAAGTAATTACTTGTAGTAAGCCGTGTCTTTTTTTTTTTTAACTCTAAACAGCTCCCTCAAGTGAACTGTCACTCACCTGTACATCTATCATTAAGGTGTATGTGCCTTGATAAACCCATAGGGCAAGCACCACTTGATGGTAATGACTTGTTTTTTTAGGCAGAAAGATTTCACAGTTGTATTTTGAATAATACAATGCTCATAGGTACAATTCTTCAAAGCCCTAGAAAGCACAGAGATTGTTCATAATGAAAAACATCCCTTTTTATACCTTAATATCAATTGATCTTCTATATTGTGCAAACACACAAACTTGTCTAATTTTTTACTGATGTTGCACATCTTAATGAAGAAATAAAATAAAGCCACCAAAATTTGTTTTATTTAATAGATTGTATGCTTCCATACTTTTGACACTTACCAAAAAAACAAAATCACAGAGGCAGCTAGCATCACAAAAGGGAGAAGCATATTTGTTGGAAAATTCAGTAACCAGCTGATAATAAGTTGCAAAGTGTGACCAGGACAACCATTGAGAAATGAAATATCTATATTCGTAATGTGATTACACTATAGGCTGTTTTATATATGATTACTCATTTTTTCCTACTGCTTTCATTAATGAAACCAGTAGAAGTAATAAAAATTAAATCTGATAGGAAGTCAGATAACTCGGAATTTGTAATGAGAAATAAAGACTCCGTGTGAATTCATCTGTTCAGCTCAGCTCAGATCTACAAACAACTTAGAGCTGTTTGGCACTCTGTTCTCAATTTTGGCAGAGATTTGAAAGATTGAATGGAGATGAATTCTTAATGGCTTCCTAACATTTTGGTGGGGGCTTTTTCCAGAAAGAGATTGAGATACAAGAATTACAAGAACAGAATGAGAGAATTGGGTACTTTGGGGCTTCTCCCTGTCAGGATGGAGACATAGGAAGTCAGTTCTTGGCTGACATGAATCTGCATTAGACTTAGATGAAAGCAAAAGCATTTCCAATAGAAATTCTTTTTTCTTTCTTGGATTTCAGCTTTTATTGTAGATATAGAGAGTACATGTGCATATTTGTTACATGAGAATATTGCATGATGCTGAGGTTTGGAGTACGGATCCTGTCACCCTGGTAGCAAACATAGTACCCGATTGGCCGTTTTTTGTTTGTTTGTTTTGTTTTTGTTTGTTTGTTTGTTTTTTGAGACGGAGTCTTGCTCTGTCGCCCAGGCTGGAGTTCAGCGGCGTGATCTCGGCTCACTGCAAGATCCGCCTTCCGGGTTCACGCCATTCTCCTGCCTCAGCCTCCTGAGTAGCTGGGACTACAGGCGCCCGCCACCACGCCCGGCTAATATTTTGTATTTTTAGTAGAGACGGGGTTTCACCGTGTTAGCCAGGATGATCTCAATCTCCTGACTTCGTGATCCGCCCGCCTTGTCCTCCCAAAGTGCTGGGATTACAGGCGTGAGTCACTGCCCCCAGCCAATAGGTCGTTTTTTAACCCACCTCCCTCCTCTACCCTCTAGCAGTCCACAGTGTCTATTGTTTTCTTATTTATGTCCATGTGTGCTCAATGCCTAGCTCCCATTTATGAATAAGAACATACGGTAATTGGTTTTCTGTTCCTGCATTGATTTGTTTAGGATTATGGCCTCCAGCTCCATGCATATTGCTGCAAAGGACATGATTTTACTTTTTTATGGCTGCATAGTAGTCCATGGCATATTTGTACCACATTTCTTTATCCAATCAACAGTTGATGGGCACCTGGGTTGATTCCACATCTTTGCTATTGTGAATAGTGCAGTGATTAACATATAAGTGCCTATGTCTTTTTGGTAGAATAATTAATTTTCTTTTGCGTATATACCCAGTAATGGGATTAATGGATTGAATGATAGCTCTGTTTTAAGTTCTTTGAAAAATTGCCAGAATACTTTCCACAATGGATGAGCTAATTTACACTGTAACCAGCAGCGGATAGGCATTCCCTTTTCCCTGCAGCCTTGCCAGCATCTGTTGTTTTTTGACTTTTTAGTAATAGTTATTCTGATTGTTATGAGTTGGTATCTCATCATGGTTTTGCTCTGCATTTCTCTGATGATTATTGATTCTAAGCATTTTTTTCATGTTTGTTGACCACTTGAATGTTCATGTCCTTTACCCGTTTTTTAATGGGATTATTTGTTTTTTGCTGATTGATTTGTTTAAGTTCCCTATAGATTCTCGATACCAGGTCTTTGTTGGATGAATGGTTTGTGAATATCTTCTCCCATTCTGTAGGTTGTCTGCTCTGCTGATAGTTTCTTTTGCTGTGCGTAAGACCTTTAGTCTAATTAGGTTCCACTTGTCTATTTTTGGTTTTGTTGCCGTTGCTTTTGGAGACATAGACAAAAATTCCTTGCCAAGGCTGATGTCAGAAAGAGTATTTTCTAGGTTTTCTTCCAGAATTTTTATAGTTTGAGGTCTTACACTTAAATCTTTAATCTATTTTGAGTTAATTTATATATATATATATATATCTATATCTATATATATCTCAAAAGGTAGGGGTCCAGCTTCTTTTTTCTGCATATGGCTAGCCAGTTATTCCAGCACAATTTATTGAATAGAGAGTCTTTTCCTCATTGCTTGTTTTTGACAACCTTGTCAAAGATCAGATGATTGTAGGTGTGCAGCTTTATTTCTGAGTTTTCTATTATGTTCCATTGGTCCACGTGTCTGTTTTTGTACCAGTACCAAGCTGTTTTGATTACTGTGGCTTTATGGTATAGTTTGAAGTTGGGTGGTGTGATGCCCCTGGCTTTGTTCTTTTTGCTTAAGATTGCTTTACCTATTCAGGCTCTTTTTTGGTTCCATATGAATTTTAGAATAGTTTTTTTTTTTTCTAATTCTGTGAGAACGACATTGGTAGCTTGCTAGAAATAGCATTGAATCTGTACATTGCTTTGTACATCATACCATTTTAATGATACTGATTTTTCCTATCCATGAGCGTGGAATGTTTTTCATGTTTGTGCCACCTCTGATTTCTTTCAGCAGTTGTTTTGTGGCTCTCCTTGTAGAGATCTTTTATCTCCTTAGTTAGCTCTATTCCTAGGTATTTCATTTTCTTTGTGGGTATTGTAAGTGGGATTGTGTTCTTGATTTCATTGTCAGCCTGGACGTTATTGATGTATAGAAATGCTACTGATTTTTGCACGTTAATTTTGCATCTTGAAACTTTGCTAAAGTCGTTTATAAATTTTAAGAGCCATTTCTTTTAAACAAAGGGCATTTTTGGGGGGAGCATCTTCTGAGACTGCTTTACATATTTAAGGATATATTTTCCTGAATCTTCTTAGGCTAAGATATATTTTTTTTCTTTCTGATCAATTTCAAATGGAAATCACATTGACATGTTATGGTATTTAGTCCTATGCTATGAATCTTTAGGTGGTAACTTTTTTTTAATTTTAAAGAGGTAAAATACCATGTGCTAGATGAAACATCCCCTGCCCAGTTTGTATATTTTGGAAAGTTATTTTAAAATAAGAATCAGTACAAATCATAAATTCTATAATGAGAATATCTTTCCGTGTGTAACCACAGTTTTCCTTTAATCAGTTTAGTTCTATTCTCCCCCAAGTCTCTATGCTAGTGCATTCTCTTGTTGCTTCTTCTAAATCCAGCTGCAGCTGTCTTTATCTGTGCTGTCCAATATGGAAATCACTAGCAACAGGAGGCTACTGAGCACCTCAAATGTGACTAGTCTGAGTTGACTTGTGATATGCATATAAAACACACTAAATTTGAAGATGCAATATATAAACATAATGAAAACATCTCAATAAGATTTTTAAATTGATTACACGTTGAAATGATATTTTAAATAAGTTGTGTTAAACTAAATATACTTTTAGAATAAACTTTACCTCTCTATTTTTAAAAATGTGGCTACTAGAAAATTTGAAATTACACATGAATAGCTCATGTAATGTATCTACTAGACAGTGCTACCCTATATAGCTAGCAGTCAATATAGTTGCAAATACAGTTTGTATGTTTTATGCAGTCCACGGAGGTTCTTTCACCTGGGAGAAAGTATGAGGATCATATTAGACAGAGTTGCTTGACCACCAAACTGTGGCCCTAATGTCAATAGTAGATGCCCAGAGATGGTGAGTAATTCGCTCCTATTCACACAGCCTGTGACAAAAGAAGGTATGTCTGACTCCAAAGTAGTTGCTTTTAATCGTGTAACTGCACTGCCTTTCAGTGCATGAATTATGTACAACAAAGCCAGATGGCACATGGATTCTAAATTTGCAAAACATTTCATCTGCCTAGTAAAAAGTGTGAACAAGAAGAGAAGGACATGATTAGTCACCCTTTAATATAAAAACGTTGAACTGCACTAGAGGTGCCCTTTTTCTCAAACATAGAACAAGAACCTTGACAAAAATATGTAGCTCAAATAAACATTGAGTTTTAACAGAATAATAAATCTATGAACCAAAAGAATATAATGCAGTTTAAAAGCATGAAACTACAGATAAGTTACTGATTTAAAAATTTGTCTTTTCTTTCTATTATCAAAAACTTTGAAAAGTATTTATTTCTGTCTGTATGCTTCTAAAATATTTATGTTTACCCACAAATACTATTGTGTCAATTTCATACAGTTTTGTCTTCAAATGTGCCTTTTATGTCTGCCTTTTTTGTCTTTGAGGATTTCTACTAAAATTGACACAGACTGCCTCATTTTTTTCCTTTCAGCCATGGAGTCCATCTGTTGTCATTTATAAAGTCAGGGGCAATTGACAGAAAGCTCTAGGATGAAACTTTATTGGAACTAGGAGGGACTGTTTTGATTATTCCTTGAATATTTTGCTCTTTTGAACAAATATACCTGGCTTAGTAGAAATTAGCAGCTGGTCAGTGCATGACACAATAAAATCATAACATATTCCACCCACAAACGAACAGATTGCATTTTAGGTAGTGAAAAAGGCACTCAGACTTACTAATTAACTTTTTAATGTCAGAAAAAAAAATAGCATCTTTTGTAAAGGCTGCATTAAATGTGCTTTTAAAGTAAATAAAATTAAAATTGATTTATATATTCTAATAGAGATACTTATTTTTCTATATTTAAGAGAAAGTTCCTTCTGGAGTCTAAATTGTTTTCAATGTTTTTGTGTATGTTGTCTTCATTCTCCATCTGTTCAATTCTCTGCCACTAAATTATATTGCCTTTAATATATGGTCCATTTTATACATATATATTATATATATATAAATTTTTATATTCTGTAAGAATCAATACATGAGCAACCATAGAAATGCTTCCTAGGAATGTATGGCTGAATGCATACATGAATAAATGATTGAAACAAATGACATAAACAATAAGGAGTCCTTGTTTTGCATTTGCTTGGAGATTATTCCATGTCAAGTCACAAAAGCTATACAGTATTACATTATGTGAATCAAAGCTATTATTTATAGAATCCATTCTTTATTGTTAAGTATTATGGTGGTTTCTAAACTTTGGCGTTACAAACCATTCTGCAATGTGTAATTTGTGAATATAACTTCTCACTTATAAAAGCAAACCTACATGATAAATATTTACACGTGGAATAACTTGCCAAAGAGTTGATGTGTTTCTAAGTGTGTGAACTATCAATTTTTTCTCCTATCATCAAGGTATGAGAGTTTCTATTTTCCAGTTGCCTAAGACACTGAATGTGTTTTCTAACTTGATCTTTGCCGATCAGTTAGGTCAAACAATGATACCTCAGTGTCGTTTTACTTTGTAGTTCTTCTGTACTGAGTAAACTTGATAACTTTTTTATGTTTAAAAGCCATTTGTATTTCTTATTCTGCTATCTGGCTGGTCATATGTTCATTCTGTCAATTCTTTGCTCACACTGATGAAGGTAAAATTTTGTTGTGGCACGGAAAATAAGTGGGTAGAGACCTTTCATCTGTGATGCGAATTGCAAATATTGTTTTTCATTTTGTCATTTGTCTTTTTACTTGGCCAATGGTCTTTTTCACATGGAAAAAAATTCTATGCTTTCCTTTTGTATCTTGTTTTGTGTTGTATTTAGAAAGACTATCCTCAGTCTGAAATTATGTTTACAATTTTCTCCTAAGGTTTTTAGAGTATGCTAATGGTTTTATTTTTTAAAATATTTAGTTATCTTGAAATTTACCCTGATGTAAGGTATGGATTCAAGCCTTCTTGTTCTGTTTTTGTTTGTTTGTTTGTTTTTCAGATGAGTATCCAGTTGTCACAACACCATTTGAACAATAATTCATCTTTTTAATCTACCATTTAAGATGACATATTTATCACACAAGTTCTCATTTGGGTTCTTCATTGTATGATTCCTAGTTCAACCTTGCCTCTAATTCTTGGAAAAAATTCAGATCAAAGGAATGTCATGAAAACGGTTTGTATAGTGTATTTCAGTTGTTGCAGACAAAGGATTTAGAACAGGTTTGCCATTCACCATTTTCTGAGGTTGGCAGATGTGGAGTCCACTCTGTTTCTACCCCTGTTTTGACTCTAATGCTTTGCTAGTGCCCTCACCACTTTCGGGATTTAGGGGTTTTGTTGCTGCTTAATTTTCCAAAAATCCCTGGTATCTGGAATTTTCATTTTTTATTTTCTTTGTTGCTTTTGAATGGTTTATAGGCGAAGAAAAAGAGAAATACCTGGACTTACCTGGACATCTTTAAAAGTATATTTAACTTTCTATGTCTTTATGTGTATCTTCTGTAGGCAATATATAACCCAACATTTTCTCTTAACTCTGTGTGTGGAGATAAAGGGAAGGTTAGTCTACTTACGTTTGTTGGGAATACTGATACTGATACATTTAACCTTAATTTGTTTCCTGTCTTCTTGCCTTCTAGTGCCATTTTTTATTGCATTTTCTCTTCCTCTACAGACTTGGATGTTATGTACTCTGTTTTTATTATTGATGGGTATTCTTTAAAAATGCCATGCATATTTAGTTTAATAAGATCAAAGTTAATCAGTGCCTATCTTCTTTTTAACACACAATACATAGGGTTTAACTTCTATAGCACAGTTCCTATGTAATGTAACACTTGTTTCCAGTAACACGTTATATATATATAACAAGTTGTCTACTAATCCCACAAGTTAGAAATTATTATGGTTTATCACTTAATGCTAACCAACATGTTTTTCATTCCTTAACTTTTAGTTTCTATTTGGATCTTAAATTTTCTTTAGTCTGGGCTCAATTTATTTTGTCTTCTATCTGTAATATTTCCTCATAAGAATGTATACTTATAATAAACTGCTTTTGTTTGTTGGAATTGCTCAGTCTTGAGAGTGAGTTTGCTGAGTAAACAATTCCTGACTGTAGTTATTTTCTCTAAGTTCTATTAAGATAACACTGTAACATATTCTGGCTTTTATTTTTGCTTTTGAAACACCTTCAGTGAATCCAGCTGACAGTACATTATAGGTAATGTGTCTTTCTTCTCTGGTTGTTTCTACTGTCTTCTCTTTATCTTTGGAGTTTTGCTGTTTGCTAAACGTGTAGACTTGGACTTGTTTTTATTTATCCTTATAGGATTTGGGATGCTTTCTGAATGTGACAATCTTAATTCTTGGGATTCTCAGCCACTCTTAAAATATTATTTCTTCCCATGTTTGCATTTCTATTCTTCTGAAACTCTGAGTAGATGTGTGCAACTTTTTCTCATTATAGCCTCCATGTGTTCTAACATGTCTTCTATTTTCCTTCTCTTTGTGTCTGTTTGCTGAATCTAAATAAATTTCTTTAAATCTATCCTTCAGTTTCAGGGATTTTTTTCTGAATATCCTGGTTTGTTCTTCAGATTTGTTTTGTTATTTTAAATCTTATTACTTGTTTATGTTGTGGCTTCATATTTTGAACTTTCCATATATAAATTATTTTGTAATTCATTTCTGATCATGAGACAATCTGAGTCACTGGGGTCTAAATTTGCTAGGTTTCTTCTACCGACTCTTGTTCATAGTAGCTTATGTCCTCTTGTGTTTTGAAATAATAAATTGTTAGATCATTTTTCCTCCTGGCCTGCATCTAAGAAAATTAGGTTGGACTATAAATGAAGATGTATTATTTCAATAAAAAGTTCTTGTCAGCCTATCTTTCTCATAACCTATCTTTCATACTTTTCTATCCCTTAACTCTTTGTGTTAGTCACTCACTAATTTCCTTACATCTATTTCCCAATTTGCTAATTCTTTTTTCAGCCATTTAATCTGCTCTCCAACTACCCGCTGAGTTTTTTATATTATATATTATGTTTATATAAAATATTTATATTATATTATCTTTTTCAGAAAGGGTCTTACTCTATTGCCCTGTCTAAAGTGTGGTGGGGGCATGATCATAGCTCACTACAACCTTGAACTCATGGCTCACAGGATCCTTCTACTTTAGCCTCCTGAGTAACTAGGACCACAGGCACATGCCAGCATGTCAAGCTAGTTTCTTTTATTTTAAGAAATTTTTTGTATAGATGGAGTCTCACTATGTCATCCACACTGGTCTTAAACTCCTGGCCTCAAGCAATCCTCCCACCTCAGCCTTCCAAAGTGCTGAGATTACAAGCACAAACCACTGGACCTGGACTTCTTTATTTTAAATTAAATAACTTATTTTTCATTTATAGAAATTCATTGATTATGTTTCAAGTACTCCTATTTTCACACTGCCTGTGTTTTTTCACACTGCCCATTTTGTTTCTATTGTTTTAAAAATTCCTTTATTGCATTTTGAACAAAATATTGGTACATATTTATTATATATATAAATGTACACACTGGAATTCTTGAAATGTTGCTGTCTCTTTCAATGAGGCAAATTTTACTCTGCAGTTATTTAAGAAATCAGGGAAAAAATAAACAATAATAGAAGAATTGCCTCTGCTATTACTATATTGCTTCTATCATTTAAAGTTTTGACAGGAGTTGTAGCAGACAACTGAATTACTTGATAATAATACCTCATTCTTTCATCAGCTAGATAATATCTGAAATCTTTCACCTATATTTTTTGGGCAGTTGCTAATTGTAGGAAAGTGTGATATTTAACCTTTCATTGATCAGGCTGGATGTTGTGAGGTATATTGCAATCATGCTTTAATACAGCTTTACCGTTGTTCCAGTGTCTCCAATATCACTTCTTGTGTCAGTATACACTGCTGCAGATTCTAATTGCATTCCCTAATTATCTTTATAGATATTAGGAATGAGGTATTTAGCTTCATGCATGGCACTACAAAGTAATGCAAATATAAAGAAATTCTCTTCCCCCAACTGATGAATAGTTATTCCTCCTTTTACCTGAAGTTTTAAAAATTACATCTACCTGGTCTGAGATACTTGGATCATTTTTGTACAATGAAATCAGGACAGTTTCTACAACAGGTCTGTTTTATTTTCTAGATGCTGGAGGCTTTTGAGTTATTTTTTCATTGCCTGTTATAGCTTCTCCTTTACTCCTGAGGCTTGTTGAATGGCCTCCATTAAATTTTTATTGGTGTCCTTGATAATTTAATATTGGGCGTATTACAGCTACTTCTTTTTTGATGTCAGCTATTTTAAATTAGTGCCTTAATCTCTAATTCTCATGAATTCTGTCAACAAATGATAATCTATTTTATAGTCCTCAATATTATTTTTGGTAAATGATAACATTCCTACTCTGCAAAAGCATGTGAAATTGGAGCCCCTGGTTCTATTAATTCTAAACTTCCACTATTGATCTATGCTATAAACTTGCATTGTCCAGTAATGTAATCATTAGTCACATGTGGCTATTTAAATTCAAATTTAACCAGAATAAATTAAATTAAAAATTCAGTTTCTCAGGTATGCTAGCCACATTTTAAGGGCTCAAGAGCCATGTGTGGCTGATGACTACCGTATGGGACAATGCAGGTATAGAGTGTTTTCATCACCGCAGAGAGTTTTATTGAATAGATAAGACCCATTCGATTCAAGGTAACTCTCACAGTGAAAGCAAAATATTTGTAAACAATACTTCAAAAAGCTTAATCTATCAGATCATCATGCCCAGGTTCTCTTCTATTTAGACATATGACCTAGTCAATTTTATTAGTTGTGTAAGTAGGAAACAGTGCAATATAAAGTTTGTATCTTGTTCCATTTATTGCTTTTGTAATAAAATCAGACTTCAGAGTGAATTCTAATGAATCAGGTGTGATCATACAAAGTACTAGCAATTGTCTTTTTTAAAGCAGTGTTGATCCAATGAAGAGTTTGAAATATGTCAGCCTTACAATACATTCCTAAATGAAGTCGTATCTTAACTATCATACCTTTGTAGTCATTCAAAATAATACTTTTTAAAGCCTCTTTTAAAGTGGTATTGAAAGATTCTATTAATATGGAATAATCTCTAGAAATTTTTCATTTAGTACCACTACATTATCCAATATCACTTCGTTAATAACTTTATCTCTAGAAATTTTGACATGTTAAAAATTAAAGCTGAATAATCTTTCCAAAGCCAATGTGTGACTGTATTTCACAATCTCTTATAAAGAAGAAAGTGATGCCGAATTTGTCTGCTTGGTAACACCAATTTCTTTTACTCATTACTGTATGGCCTGAACTATTTGTTCAGTAAACCTCACTCCCACATTAATGTTGTGGCAGAAATCCTGATGTAATACTTTTTTTTTTTTTTTTTTTGGAGGCATTGTAATATCACAGTCTGACTTTTTGGATGCTTCAGCATCCACCAAGTTTAAAGTATGAGATGACATTTTTTGCACGTATATTGTGTTAAGACATTTTCCTTTAGTCATTCCTAATTGTATTGCCCCAACAATGCCCATTCCAAGAAATACCTCCTATAAAGGGGTTACAGAAGCTCCATTGTTTGCTACGGCATCAGTTCATTAACACCGTCTACTGCAAACAAAAATTACAAAGGAACTGTGTATCTTAGAACTAGTCAGCTGGAAAGAAATGTTTTGACTGAACCATCTATTATTCACTTGTAGCCATTTCTTTTTTTTTTTTTTTTTTTTTTTGAGACGGAGTCTCACTCTATCGCCCAGGCTGGAGTGCAGTGGCGCGATCTCGGCTCACTGCAAGCTCCGCCTCCTGGCTTCACGACTACACGCACCCTCCACTACGCTCGGCTAATTTTTTGTATTTTTAGTAGAGACGGAGTTTCACTGTATTAGCCAGGATGGTCTTGATCTCCTGACCTCATGATCCGCCCGCCTCAGTCTCCCAATGTGCTGGGATTACAGGCATGAGCCACTGCGCCCGGCCGTAGCCATTTCTTTATCAGAGAAAGCAACTTATCTTCTAAGAGAGTATGCGGGGATTCCACCGCTGCAGCAGCTTTCTTTCTATTGTGACCATCAAGGTATGAACAGAGACCACGAAGATTTTGTTTCATTGATCACTGTGACCATCACTGCAGTATCATCTGACTATACTACAATAGAGCCATCCACAAACCTGGCCAGTTTTCCAGCAGGTGTTCCTGGTTTGCTATGGCTGAATTTCACAGCCACATTTCTAGACACTGTCCCCTCTCTCTGCAGTACATCCACCTCCATAAGTGAGTGTAGAGGATTCCACCCTGGCAGGCAAAGAGTTGGTCCTTAGTGGGTGGAGTCACAGGAACTGCCCCTATAAAGTACTTAAGTATGATTCTTAAGGTCTTTTGAATTATTCTAATATTTCTGGATCTTGTGGCAAAATTCCTCTATTTACTTTTGGTAATTCTCTTTTATAGTTGTTTGTTTTTTTCTATTGTGTGTATTTTTTAATTGAGGGTATAACTTGAGTGCATGGGTGTGTGTGTGCATGCATATGTGTAAGAGAAAGTGTATATCCTATGGAGCTTGAATTGTGAAGCTGTCCAAACACCTGGGTATTAATAAATCCTGTACCAGTTTTTGTATTAATTTTATTTATTTCTAATATTCTACTGGGGCTACTCTTGCTGTTCCTTCAGTTGCTCAGTAAAAAAATCACTATCTCCACATTTGATTTTATTCATGTTCAAGCTTGTGCTACCCAGAAATTGAGTTTGAATTATAATATTCAATCAAATAAATGTGCTATTCTGAAAAACGAAAAACAAAAGGAAAGAGAGAGGGAAGAAGGAGGAGGAGGAAGAGAAAAAGAAGAAAAGAGGGATGGGGAGAAAAGGGAGGAAGGAAAGAAGGGAGAGAGGCAGGGAGGGAGGGAGGGAAGAAGAACTTGATCATTTTTTTCCATGGAACAAATATGGCCTTACATTGAGAGCTACTCTTGCTGTGAACACTGTATCATTAAACTAGTTTCCTCTCCTTTAGAAAGAAAAAAAATCTACTTAATAATGGACATTGGTTTATCTTTACATAATAGTGAATAATAAACCTACTAGTTACTAGGCTCCTCTTGGATACTATGTAGAGGTAGTACTGTCTGTTTTTCTAGATTGTGAGCTTTAGGGAATGAATCAGTTCTCCCTTCCCGGCTCACTTTGATCCCAGGCCCTCTTTCTCATGCCCCATGCTTCTCAATTCCCACAAGTTCCATTTGTATCAGCACTTGTTTATTGCTTTGCTTTAACTTCTTTTTTTCTGGGACTTAGAATTTACCTATCTCCTTAAGTTCAACTCTGGATTGTTTTAGTTTTAAAAATGTTATGGAAAATGTTTCTAAGAGTATTCATCACTTATTTTACAACAATTTTTTGTGAAAACCATTCAGCATAAATTATGGATCTATTGACAGAATATTAATTTTTCAGAATTCAAAATGTTGATATAGGGGGAAAGGTAAAATCAGGAAACAAAAAAATAAAAACAAGCCTTGCAAAGCATCACTATTATTTACAAGTTGATTACCTCTTCTGATTGTCTTCAATAGAGCATTTTTCTTCAATGGATACTAAAAACAAGCACCATATCAATTTTTTTTAGAACTTAAGCCTCAAAGCTTTTATTAGATCTGACTTAGAGTGACTGCAAGTATTTTCCAAAAACCCTCCCCACTTAGGCTGACATTTTGTTTTATTTTAGGTGCTTCTCTAGTTTTTTCACTTTTTTTTCATTATATCTCATATTTTTTCTTTATCACATTGCCTTTTTCAAATATGAACATTGTCAGCCTTTATGAATATAATTTAATTTTAAACCCACCTAATAGATTCTTAATATTGTGTCTTTGCTAGCTTTGTATTTTAACATTGACCAACTGTCCTATATTAGAAATCCAGAAAGTTGGGGGATGATGAGAAAAATATGGTAGCAGGAGGTCGTTAAGCCTGTTCCCTCAACACATACACATACCCATATGCACACACACATGTGCATATATTCACAAATAGCAGAACATACAAAAGGCCTGCCGAGCTCAACTCTAGTTTTCCCATCTGTTTCATTCAAAGTCAATGGGAGGAAAAAGCAATTTAAAAAATTAAAACAAATTTACCATCATGGTAAATAACCACCTCTTATTTGTCTCCTGAGGCTATTTCTCCGTGGTAAAATCAGTCACACCACTGAAGAATAAATAGAACCCATGAGATTTCTTTAAACTAACTCAGTGTTATAAAATAACAAGTAGAGAGGTGTAGCAATCATTTTAATATGCCTTCTGCTGCAGAAAGAGAGGAACCCTCATGCTGAGCCAGAAGCCAATGTTTTTAATAATTTGAGAAATATTTCTTCAGAGACCAAGCATTTATATTCACTAACTTTCTACATTGAAGCCTTTATCTTTAGTAATTGTTAATATACTTTTCAACTTCTTTCCTTGTTTTATCACATTTCTGCCTTACTTCACTTTTTTTTTTTTTTTTTTTTTTAGGGTGGGGTGGGTTGTTTCAGGATTTTAAAAAAATCTCACATAAGTTCTATTTTCCCAGACTGCATTATTTTTGTTGACTCCTCCTCGAGCCTTTTCAGCTTTACTTCACTCATAACACCTGGCCTCATAGGTGGACAACTACACTTGCTAAGGTTATCAGCCATGTTAAGGATTCCTATTTGTTTCCCAATATTCAGACACTCCTTCAACAGCAGGGCAATGTAGGAGTCTGGTGAGATAGGCTTGTAAATAGTCACAATTCCACAGTTCAGAATAGTAAAGGAGAAAGAGGGGGGACAGATGGAGGTGAGGAGTGCTGTGAGAACATAGCAGAAGTACCAATTTAGTTGTATCTCCTTAGGTTAAATCATGAATTTGCACATCTCTAATTTTTAATGAGAGCTTTAAACTTATACCATCTTAATCTTTACCTAAAACTCAAAGGTTTTCCTATGCCTCTTGCCCAGGAGAGGCTTGTAAGTAGTGGATGATGGAATTGTGAATTCCACAATTCACAATGATGATACGCTTCGTTAATCATCCATTATTTTTTGAAGTCTTCAGGTTCATTTTCTCTGGTGACTCTTTCTATTCCATCTTCGAAAATGCTTAATTGTTCCTGTACTAAAAAAAAAAAACAAACAAACAAAAAAAAAACTTTCATTAAATATACCTCCCTCTTTTTCTCCTAGTCTCACTCTCTTCTTACTTTCTTTATAGGACTACAGTAACCAAAACAGCATGGTACTGATACAAAGCCAGACACATAGACCAATAGAACAGAGTAGAGAGCCCAAAAATAAGGCTGCACACCTAAAACTATCTGATCTTCAACAAAGCTGACAAAAACAAGCAATGGGAAAGGATTCCTTATTCAATAAATGGTCCTGGGATAACTGGTTAGCCATATGTGGAAGATTCAAACTGGACTCCTTCCTTACATTATATATGAAAATCAGCTGAAGATGCATTAAAAACTTAAATGTAAAACCCCAAATTATAAAAACCCTGAAAAACAACTTAGGCAATATCATTCTGTACATAGAAACAGGCAAGATGCCAAAAGCAAGTTCAACAGAAGCAAAGATTAACAAATGAGATCTAACTGAACAAGAGCTTTTGCACAGCAGAAGAAACTATCGTCTGACTAAACCAACAACCTACAGAAAAGTAGAAAATATTTGCAAACTATGCATCTGACAAAGGTCTAATATCCAGCATCTATCAGAAACTTAAGTTTACAGGAAAAAAAAACTGTTAAAAAGTGGGCAAAGGACATGAAGATAAGCTTTTCAAAAGAAGACATACATGTGGTCAACAAGCATGTGAAATAAAGCACAACATCACTGATAATTAGAAAAATACAAATCAAAACCACAATGAGATACTGTATTAGTACCTTCTCACGCTGCTATAAAGAAATACCCAAGATGGGTAATTTATAAAGAAAAGAAGGTTGATTGGCTCACAGTTCTGCATGGCTGTGGAGGCCTCAGGAAACTTACAATCATGGTTTCCTGTGAAGACACCTCTTCACAGGGTGGCAGGAGAGAGAATGAGCTCCAGCAGGGGAAATGCCAGATGCTTATAAAATCATCAGATATCATGAGAACTCATTCACTATCACGAGAACAGCATGGGGGAAACCGCCCCCACAATTCAATTACCTCCTACTGAGTCCCTCCTATGACATGGGGATTATGGGGATTACAAATCAAGATGAGATTTGGATGGGGACAAAGCCAACCATATCAGATACCATCTCACACCAGTCAGAATGGCTGTTATTAAAAAGTCAAAAAATAACAGGTGCTGGCAAGGTTGCAGAGAGAAAGGAATGCTTATGCACTGTTGGTGGGACTATAAATTAGTTCAACCACTGTGGAAAGCAGTGTGGTGTTTTCTCAAAGAGCTGAAAACAGAATTATCATTCAACCCAGCAATTCCACTACTGGGTACATTCCCAAAGGAATATAAATTGTTCTATTATAAATATACATGCATGCATATGTTCATTGCAGCACTATTCACAACAGCAAAGACATAGAATCAACCTAAATACCCATCAGTGATAGACCAGATAAAGAAAATGTGGCACATATGCACCATGGAATACTATGCAGCCATAAAAAAGAATGGGTTCATATCCTTTGCAGGAAAATGAATGGAGCTGGAGGCTATAATTCTTAGCAAACTAATTCGGGAACGGAAAACCAAATACCATATGTTCTAACTTATAAGTGGAAGCTAAATGATGGGAACACATGGACACCTACAGGGGAACAACAGACACTGCAGCCTACCAGAGGGTGGAGGATGGGAGAAGGGAGAGGATCAGGAAAAAAATAACTAATGAGTTTAATACCTGAGTGACGAAATAATCTGTACAACAACCACCCTGACATGAGTTTACCTATATAACAAACTTGTATCCCTGAACTTAAAAAAAAAAGCTTAAAAATTCATACAATACAAAGCAATTTTATCAAATAAAATATTGTTTTATTTAAAAGGTGAAGTTATTGACAATGGTCAACATTCCTGCCTCTGCTTACTTAACTCTGCAGCACTCACCAGCATACTGAAATCTGACTTCCACTCTCAAATGCTCTACCTACACTTCTTTGTCAAAAGTCAACAGTGACATCCTAAATTAATGCCCAGTTACCTCTCCTCAACCCTTCCTCTATTGACTTCAGTTGAGATTTGGGAATGTTGAAGATATTTTTCCCTTGACTTCTTGCCCAGAACTCTCAGTCCACTTAGCCACTCGGTCTTTGGAGCTTGGATTAAGACTATTTATATCATTTGCATGATGTTCTATTGAGTTCTTATTCTTTTTCCTATTGATTTGAATGAGATCCCTATATATTTTAAAAATAGTGTACAGTCTTACATGAGTTGCAAATATTTATTTTTCATCTGCCAAAAGAATGGAAACATCTCGTATTTGTAAGAGAGAAAATCCTTAAGATAGAAGGAGCTTGAATCTCTGGATCAATATGTAGAAGACCTACTGATTGGAAGTGCCCATAATGGGACATAATGTGACCAAAATATTAATAGTTATTAACACAAGCCATTGAAATTCGGGATTTATGTGCTACAGAAGCTTTCATCACCTTAATCTATCAAGAGGGACTAAGATCAACTAGATATTGTAGAGAGAGAAGTGAACTAAGAACTTTAACGCTTTATAGTCAGATAGTAGAGGAGAAAGAGCTCCCAAAATATGGATTAATAATTTCCATTAAGATAAGAATGAAACTTAAAAAAGTGCAATATTATTGCGCCAAGGAAAAAGAGCATTTCAAGAAAGATGGAATCATTAATTGAGTTGAGAGTTGACAGAGGTTAAGAAAAACTAACATGGTGTTCATTGGAATTAGTAACATAGAAGACACTGTTAATTTTAGCAAAATCCAACTATAAGGAAAATGGATGAAGTGTGAGTGTAAATAAAAAATTATAAAGGAGAAAAAATCATGCATGAAAGAGAAATGTGGTTCAAGAAGGGTTGGTTTAATTTTTTTTAACTCAAGAAAAATATCCCAGACTTAAAATAATACTGAAGGCAAAACCTAATAATGAGAGAGATGTGGAAAACCAGAATAGCTAGATAGTAATTGATGAAGTGAGGACATAGAGCAAGAAATGTGATCCAGGTAAATGGGGAAGGTTCACCTGCAGTTCAGAGCCATGAATTTCCATCATTAAAAGAAGAAAGATGGAAGACAGAATGAGATCAACCAGAATTACATTTGGAAATACAGTGGAACAAAGCTGAGGAAACTCCAGATGGTGGCTTCAATTTCCTCTTTGAAAGTTTTCTGATGAACGTTAAGGGTGTGAGTAAGGAGAGTGGAAAAGAAATGGAATAGTTACTATGTATAGTGGAAAAACAAACTGACTGGAAAAATGAAATCAGGCTTCTGATAGAGTTGGAATACATTTGAATTTGATTAATACAAAGTAATAGGGAAACTATTTACCCTGCTTTGAGTTTTTCTTGTAGTATCTGTCACCCAAAGGCATAATAAAAGAGATAATTGGGTTAATCCTGGTTTGAAGTTTTCCCCAACAAGGGGAAGTAAACTGGAATACTGGCAATAGGAAACTTAAAATAATGGATTGTAGAGACCAAGGAAAGGAAGGGAAGTGAAGACAGGAGATGTCTTAGAGACAGAAAGAAATATAAAGATAAATGGACTAGAAATCATAATTTCGTGGAAGCACAATCCCAATACAACTAGTTAAATAAGGAATTTGGAATATCAATTGTGATTAAAGAGTGGATTGTTTAAATTAGCACTTTTGGAGGTGAAGTGGCAAAGTTCCATGGTGTGCATAGAGTGTGTAGTAATGAAAACTGGAAGTGAGTGAAAATTATCAGAAAAGAAAAAGTGTATTAGTTAAGGTAGGGATGGTTCCCACAGTCATGGAATCAGATAGACACTAAGGCCATGTTGAGGAAATACATAATAAATCCTCATGTTCTCACTTCTAAGTGAGAGCCAAATAATGAGAACACCTGGACACATAGAGGGGAACAACATATATTGGGGTCTTTCAGAGGGTTTGATATATAATAGCCATTTCAGTTCAGTATATAATAGGACATTGAATGGAATTTCTTCTGTTATCACAGAATTTTATCTAAGGTTCAATGACAAAAATTAATTGCTGCATTCTAATTAGAGTCATCTCAAAACTAAACTGAGGTGAGACCTTTAACATTTTCTAAGAGGCTATAAAACCAGCTCTGGGACCACCAACTGGGGAGAGGTACACAGTGCCTAGTTCTCTAAGGAGTGCAGTGTTTGTATTGAGAGGGTTTTCTTTTTCGGTTATGACTTTCTTTTCCAAAGCCAAGAGATTAGTGTGGGAAGAATAATTTTAAGTGAATCATGGCTAAAGATGTATGGTGCTATCCCAATTAAAGATATTAAATATGGACCAGGCACAGTGCTCACGCCTGTAATTCCAACCCTTTGGAAGGCCAAGGCAGGAGAATTGCTTGAGGTCAGGAGTTCAGGAGCAGTCTCAGCAGCATAGTGAGACCCCTGTCTATGAAAAGCAAATTTTAAATTAACTTGGTGTGGTGGAATGAGCCTGTATTCCCAGCTACTTGAGAGGCTGAGGCAGGAGGATCGCTTGAGCCCAGGAGTTCAAGGCTTCAGAAAGCTATCATCATGTCATTACATTCTAGACAGCCTGGACAACAGTGCAAGACCCTGTGTCTAAAAATACAAATAAATGAACAAATATGGTAGATTTAATATATAAATTTATCTCTACTCCTTACAGAGGCCTACTTAAACAACAGTTAATATTTAATATGAATTTTTTGAAAATGCTATCACAAGAACAAAGAAAATGAGAAAAATCATTGCAAAAATAGAAAAATGAAGAAAAATCATAACTTGAAAATCAGGATAATGTTGACTGATCTACCAATCCCAAGAAACTTGAATCCTAAATGACTGTGATAAAAGCCAATAAGCAACACAGTTTGCACTGCAGATCCCTGAAAATTCTTCAGTAATAGGTATTACCAGCTGCTTTTTGGAAGTAAGGGAAAAGATGATTTTAAAACTAGAAGGTTGTCTCTAAAACTAATAATTCAATTTTAAAATGGCCTAAAAACTCGAATAGACATTTCTACAAGGAAGACATACAAATGGCCAAAGGTATATTTTTAAAATGCTCAACATCAGTAATCATCAAAGAAATGAGGCCAGGAGTGATGGCTCATTCCTGTAACCCCAGCACTTTGGGAGGCCGAGGTGGGTGGATCACCTGAGGTCAGGAGTTTTCAAGACCAGCCTGGCCATTGTGACAAAACCCCATCTCTATTAAAAATACAAAAATTAGCCAGGTGTGGTGGCGTGCACCTGTAATCCCAGCTTCTAGGGAGGCTGAGGCAAGAGAATCACTTGATCCTAGGAGGCAGAGGCTGTGGTGAGCCTAGATTGCACCACTGCACTCCAGCCTGGGCAACAGAGTGAGACTGTGTCTCAAAAAAAAAAAAAAAAATATATATATATATATATATACACATACACACAAAATAAAAACCATAATGAGATATATCACTTCACAACTTATTATGGTTTCAAATCTGTCAGAATGGCAATTATGAAAAACAGAATTAAGGAAAAATTGTTGGAGAGAATGTGAAGAAATAAGGATCCTTGCACACTGTTAGTGAGAATGCAAAATAGTGCAGGCACAATGGGAAACAGTAGAGAAGATCCTCAAAAATTTTAAAATAGACTTACCATATCATCTAGGAGTCTCACTTCTGGATATTTATTTCAAATAATTAAAATAAGATTATTGAAGAGATATCAGCACTCCTATGTGCTGATATGGGACAGAGAGAATACCACGAATCTGAATGGCTTTGGAAACATCGATAGCTTGACAACCAGAAAAAAAATAGAGCAATTACCTCAAGATTCTAATCAAAAATGATTTTAAACTTAGAATTCAACACTCAGCCAAAATTAATTCAAGATAAGAGTAAAGATGTTTCTAAATAGACCAAGTCCTCAGAATTTGCCTTAGGTGCACACTTTCTCAGTAGTGAACCCTGGAAATAGGTAATCTGGCACAAGGAGGAGGTGACAAGAATCCCAGGAGGAAGGTCAGTGGAGGTCCCAGAGGGAAAAGTTTTAGGCACCTGGAAGCAACTAGTCCAGATTGAAGCAGAACAGAATTTTATGGAAGCATTTTCTCCAGAAGTAGCAAAAATCAGAACATCTATTGAGTCTGAAAGTATCGAGAAAGGATTTGTATTATTCAGCAAAAATCCAGGGTGGAATTATAACACAGAGATAGAAAATCAGGAAAAATAAACAGGAAAGGTATTAATTATTCCAGGAATGATGAAGAAAGAAAACAATCATATATGAATGATATTTTCATGTTCATAAAAATATAAATTCTTAACGTTAATCAAATGAAAATTTTAATGTAACTCTTGAAGCGTGTGAGGGAGGGAGGAAAGTTTGTTTATGGTGGACAAAGATGTAGCTAAAGCATATTTAAGTTTTTCATTTGGGGAAGGCAGCATATTTATAAAGATTAAGAAGTAGCCATATGAGCATGCCACATAGAGGTTTAGAATCAACTACCAAAAGAGAGAGCTAAATAAATTAAAGTTGGTTGCCTCTTGAAAGCAGGTAATGGTGAAGGGCATTGATGGAAAGAGGTCGCTGTGTTTTTCATAAAGAACTTTGTAGAACATTTGTACTAACTACACATTTACACATTAGTGGAAAGCAAACTCAAGAATAAAAAAGATGGGCACTGCCTACATGAATGAGAAACTGGCATTTTGTTCCCTGCTCAGATATCTGCCCAGGCTGCAGAATTGCTAGTCTGTATGTTTACCTGAGGTAGGGAAAGTAAACACAAGGGTAAAAGAACATTAGGCAGTCAAGTGGAGCAGACACTAGCATTGGGCATGGCAAGGATACAAGGGATATCTAGTATGTTAGTTTTCTATAGCTGTCATAGCAAATTGCCATGACAGCACAGATTTATTTTACATTTCTGTAGGTCAGAAGTTTGACATGGGTCTCACCGGGCTAAAGTCAAGGTGTCAATAGAACTGCCCTCTGTTTTGGTCTCTCTAGGAAATAACCCATTTCTTTGCCCTTTCCAGCTTCTAAGGGCCACCCACATTCCTTGGCTGGTGATCTTCTTCATCTTCAAAGCCAGCAACAGCTGGATGAATTTTTTTCACATCACATCAATTTAACATGCTTCTGCTTTCCTCCACCACTGTTAGAGGCAGAGGAAACGCCCATGGATAATCTAGGATAATCTACTTAACTTTGGGTCAGCTAATTAGCAACCTTAATTCTGTCTGTAACCTTAACTCTTCCCATATATCATAACTTATTGACAGCTTCCAGGAATTAGGATGTGGAAATCTTTGGTGGGGTGGAAGGGAACCGTTATTCTGTTTAACACTCCTAGGGATGGAATGGACAGCTGAAAAGGTAACTGGGCTTCAGTCATCTTCCTAGTACTTCGTCCCAAAAGGATTCCCATGGTAAGCTACAGGGTAGCCAGCCACAAGGGTCTCTGGGATGGATCAATGGTTGTAGGCTTTAAGGGGGAAAGGCAGAGACAACTCTGGATCATGTACATGGGAAAATGTTGCAGTACAGAAGCTCTAAAGAATCCACATATTCACCCAACCCACAAGAGTTAGACTTTGAATACCTCCAAAAGACACAGACAGCCAATCAGTGACAGAGAAGTGGCAAGAATCAATAAGAAGAGGATCGTGTCATTGTAAACATAAGTGAGGAGATATAGGCCATTTTTCTCTGACACTCTATTCCAAGTCCAGAAGAGTCAGAGCTCTTAGAGAATTTAGAAAATCCTGTTAAGAGGAATACTCCATGACGAGGGCACTTGAGTCTATTCATCCCTCGGAAGGCAGGTAGGGAGAGAAAGAAGAAGTTTGACTTTTTATGATATTGAAATTGCAGACTTTATTGGAGTGAGTTTTCTTTAAAACGAAAGTGCCCAGAAACCTTACCAACTCTGATCAAGATGCAATAAGGGATGAGAAAAGGAATTTGCAACTTGGTAACTATAGAGAACGGTTCATGGAAAAAAATTAACTCTCTTATATTTTTAGCTCTATGAGTCTATATTCTTCAATAACCTGTTACAAGTATATAAAAATCTGGAAAGACAGTTCAATTTGTAATCTAACCAAGATCATATTAGTGCTGGGAGGTAACGAATAAGAACACCATGTTGCTCAACTGAGCTGAAGCACCATGTTCTTTCCTCAGGCTTTTTCCAGCAGTAGTTCTTATTTCCTGCAGTAGTTCTTATTTCCAGCAATAGTTCTTTTTTAAAACTGTAATCTGACTGTAGAATGAAGAAAATGTGGCTCCAGTTAAAAGTGGCAAAAGCATTTTTTAAATTTTTCTAAGCAGTAAAGAATGACTGGTGCTGTTATAAATACAAGCTGACAACAGGTCATGCCTTCATGATCTTAAATTATATAAATGACATCAACTTTTTCTCCTCAAAAGTGAAAAAAGTAAGAAATAGAGAAGTGATTTGTTTCTTTAATACATGCTATTTGTTTTGCTGTCACTTTCAGTCCCTTCGCCCTTATTCATCCACTCTCTTCAAACTCCTACAGAAGCCTGGGATAGAGCAACATCTCAAAGATTAATAAAGGAAGTGGGTTAACATTCTGTGAGCTGTTTCAGTTTTGACACTGGAAGTTGCTCATGTTTTTTTCTCTGAAAGACTTTAGAATTGTTTTATGTTCAAAACCTAAGATAGCAAAGCAATTATCAAACCATTATGCAATCACAAAGTGTACTTTATTGATTTGGGGTTTCTTCATATCATTTTATCTTGTACTCTCATATTCTCTCTCTTTTCTCTCACTCTCTCCTATCCTTGCCTCCCTCTTCTCTCTCTCTCTCTCTTTTCTATGTAGGAGACTCTCTATTCCTATCCATATTTCGTTCTCCTCTCCTAGGCACATTGGAAAGCCAATGGGTTGGAAGGGAAGTGATATAAGCCATATCTGTGTGGAGATATTTAAGTTGACAGTGCAAGAACAACCAGCACACTGTTTCTCTGAAATGATGACAACACATGTAAAGAAAATGCCAAAAGCTGAAAGCCCCTTGCGTTACTGAATGAGCACATCCAAGACAGGTATCTTGGAGAGTTACTTGAACACATAACAGGCTTCAAGTGAGCAAGACACTTCTTGTTACTGCAACATTACATAGTCAGTCCTGACTGACATACTCACTTTGCATGACCTATTTCCTCATTTAATTTAATTAATTAATGTATTTATTTAGAGATGGAGTCTCACTCTGTCGCCCAGGCTGGAGTGCAGTGGAGCAATCTCGGCTAACTGCAAGCTCCACCTCCCAGGTTCACGCCATTCTCCTGCCTCAGCCTCCCGAGTAGCTGGGACTACAGGTGCCCGCCACCACGCCCAGCTAATTTTTTTGTATTTTTAGTAGAGACAGGGTTTCACCGTGTTAGCCAGGATGGTCTCAATCTCCTGACCTCGTGATCTGCCCACCTCGGCCTCCCAAAGTGCTGGGATTACAGGCGTGAGCCACCACACCTGGCCCTCATTTTATTTTTTGTTATTTTAATTTATCCTCATTTTTAGGCACTCCTTCATGTTGTTAAACATGCTTGGTTTATCTTCAAATTTTAATTTTTCAATTGCATATTATATATAAAAAGATATATCTGTCTTTATACATATAAGCATATAAAGATATGTATCTCTATACATATATGAATATATGTATATATAAGTATATATGTACATCTATCTATCTATCTAAAAATATAAAGACATAAATGCTAAGAAGAACCAGTATCACTGGAATACAAAGCTAGCAGGAAACTTGCCAATTCAGTTTGAACTGCAGGTGTTCACTCGGCGATATGGTAAGAACTGGGTACTGCTGCTTAAGAAAGGTGCTTCCTATGGCCAATTAAATTCAAGGTGTATTTATAGAAAGAGGATACACCCTGGAATCAGAGAACCTCGAGTTTTAATTACAATTCCACCACTACATTTTCTCTGGCTCTGAGTAATGCTAAACTCTGAGCCCTGGGGAACATCCATGAAATGGGGAAATGATCTATCTCATTGGCAGAATTTGGGAGGGATTAAAGATAACAGATGCTAATGTATTTGGCATAGAGTTGGTAGTCAATAAAGGATAAATATTACTATTATTATGTTTTTCTGATAAGATTTTGGAAGTTAATCAGATGCTCAAAGCTTCAGGGTAGAAAAAAAGGGTCCCAATATTGCCCCTTTGTTCTCCAGCCTTGAGGACCTGAATAAGGTAACCCAAGCTTTGCAAGATGTAAAGGATCAGAGACCCATGTGAAACACTCGGGTAGTTTGCCTACTTTACTCATCTCCTTCACATTCTTAGAATTTTATTTTTAAAAGCTTTAGCTTGGCACTGTCTATGTAGTTTTAAAATATTTTACCATACTGTGCATTTTTTAAAAGCTACTCTTGTTTTCATCTTTTGCCACCTCTGTAACTTGTGGCCTTGTAGATCCCTTATTATTTATGTATTAATTGTATTTCCCTTATTATTGGTATCTACTTATTCTTAAAATATTTCTCCTTTTATCTTTGTTCTTATTAGCTTTTAGAACTTCCTCTTATTACCTGTATAAATACGAACTTATTTATATAATGTATTTATCTCAATGTTTGCATTAATATGTTCTTTTTATTTTTGTTTACTGTAGTGCTAGCATTTTTGTTACTTTAATGGAAAGGTCTTAAAAGTCTTTTTCTTATTATGTTTTAGTACATTTGGTGTTAATCAGCCCACCTTTAATCTTTTGTGCCTTAATTGTTTCCCTTGTTATGTATCAGGTCCTGGCTCTACCTTGGGTAATTCTGATTTCATAGTGCAAGAGACTGTATTAATTCGTTTTCATATTGCTGATAAAGACATACCCAAGATTGGGTAATTTATAAAGAAAAAGAGGTTTAGTGGACTCACAGTTCCACATAGCTGGGGAGGCCTCACAATCATGGTGGAAGGTAAAAGGCACATCTTACATGACAGCAGACAAGAGAGAATTGAGAATCAAGTGAAAAGGGTTTCCCCTTTTAAAACCATCAGATCTCATGAGACTTATTCACTGCCATGAGAACAGTATGGGGGAAACCACCAGGTTTAAATTATCCCCCACCAGGTCCTTCCTACAAAACATGGAAATTATGGGAGCTATAATTCAAGATGAGATTTTGGTGGGGACACAGAGACTATTTCAAAACATTTGTTCAGCGGCTACAACAGGTAGAATTTATCTTTGGATGCTGATTGGTCTTTAGTTAAGTAAAACAATTTTAGGGCACTTTTGGTTTCTAAAGTTAAGGTCAATGCCCTAGTCTGGAAAGGAGAGTATGAGACAATTAATTCTAAATTTAAGTACAATGAAAACATTTTCTAAATTGTAAACTCCTCCATTGTGTACACAATGTCTAGCACAAATAAATGCTGAAAAAATACTTGTAGAATGAATCAATTGCAAGAATGAAAGGTGTTAGGCTGCAATCTAAAGAGGTGACCAGCAAGTTAAATACCCTCCCTATAAAACTACATAGGACATTCAGTGATATCATGCTTTACATGTTCCTTTCTGCAATGTAATTCTCTCACAGTCTCCTCACGTCTTCAGTGAATTTTATAATCACTACAGTCTAGCTGTGCAACGACTTTCTGCAGTCACACAGCGTGGTATCTCAGGGTATTCTTATTTAAAATTTAAAGGCATGAGCAGTCCTATAAGTGAATCCTTTAATATCACTTGAGTTTTATGTCTATTCTTGTGTTTACTCTCAGTCCCTAGTAACTTCAGCCACGAGGCAAGGACTAGGAGACAGCCTGCACTGTCTCACCATCCCTGAGAGAGGCAATGCCTTTTTCTGCTCAAATCTGCTATATTGACTTCCCAAGTCATTTCAGGGATTATATTCCAAAATATGTCTACTGGGTAACTGAAGAGAAAAGCCAGAAATCCTTTTCAAGCTCATAATAATCTTATTTGGGCAGACAGCATATTTTAATTCCCAGAATAGTGTTTATTTCTCACATCACACACGTGTTACTGACATTTGACATTGGGTAAGCTTTGTAAAATGTACTACATATCAGGAAAACAAAGTGGGCACACATTTTCTGGTCTGAGTTTGGCAATAAATTAGTTGGTGTGGAACCTCCTAAGCGTTCTCAAGGAGAAGCAGTGTAGATTAGTGATTCAGTATGAGTTCACATCCAAGGTCTGTCACTTACGATCTGTGTGACTTTAGACAAATCATTCTGCCTCTGCTTTCCTATGAGATTGGAAAGATTGTAATAAGTCCCACATCATAGGTTTGCTATAGAGATTAAGCAGTTATATATGATGCTTTTATAACAAAACTTGGCACCCAATAGGTGCCATGAAATTGTGGCTACAGCCACTATTATGACAGAAGGAGATAAAGTAGATGACTGATAATTAGTTTTCTGGAACCCTTAATTTGTACTAGTTTCTCAATTGCGCATTTTCTATTTGAGTTATATTCTTTCTTATGAGAGTAATGAGAGAATTTTCTAGGGCTGTAGGCCTCCTCAGCTTCTGTTCTTATTTTAAGGAATAAGAGAAGCTGTCTAGAAATAATGTAGGAGAAACAGATGCTTAGAGAAGATGACCAATGGCAAATGTCAGAGTTTTGAAACAGCCTAGAAATAGAGATATTTCTTAACTCTCAAATTTAAAATAACTAAAGGCCGAATATTGCCAACACTTCAGGGAAAGTTCACGGTCTTCAGGTCTGGCTGGCTTTTTGCTTGAACAAAATCAGGGGAGGAGGATTTAATTGTGAAGAGAAAAATAGAGGGTAAGATTAAAATAAGCCAGGAAATTCTCTGGAGGTGTTCTAGGTCTGCTAGCCCACACTATCAGTTGAAGAACTGCAAACTCAAAAACCACTAAGTTCTAAGTCAAGGCAAGTAGGTTACGAACAGTCTAAGACTGTTATAGGAAACCAGCCAGTAAGTCAAGCCAAAGAAGATGCCTTAATCTAAGGGCCTAATCTAGTGTCCAGAAACTGACAGAAACTTCAGAGACATGTGCCAGAACCTTGTTATAAGCAGGCAAGAGGAGCTGGTAATACTGGCTTGGCAGCTGCCCTTCTTCAATAAATTCACTCATATATTTGAATATTTTTAAAGCACTGAATATATGCCAGGTCTGTTGATTATGTAAGAAAAAAATATATAGAAACAGACTGGAAATTAAGAGTAAACTGTAGGGTTTAGTGACTGATTAGATGGGAATGTTAAGGAAGAAGGGGCTAGGAGAATTCTTGGTTTTGTGGAAAGCACCAGTTTTAGAGGAATGATGAGTTTTTGTTTTGAGTGTCCCGCATGTGCAAGGCCATTAAATGTGATATTTTTATCTTTTAAAGACCACTATTAATAGAATTAGAAAGGCAGAAACCTAATTGTAGTGGCTTGAAGAGAAATTAAGAGGTGGAGATAATGATTAAACTCTATCCTTACCATAAAATATGAAGTAAGGCATCTGGGACTCTAGCTGTAATGAGACAAGAGAGGTGTTTTTTTATTTGTTTGTTTGTTCGTTTGTTTTGTTTTTGGAAAAAGATAATGATAGCTTGGCGAAAAGAATAAATAGGGAGTGGGAGAGATTGAAAGAACTGATGGGCCGGATGCGGTGGCTCACGCCTGTAATCCCAGCACTTTGGGAGGCCAAGGTGGGAGGATCACGAGGTCAGGCGTTTGAGACCAGCCTGGCCAACATGGTGAAACCCCGCCTCTACTAAAAATGCAAAAATTAGCTGGGCGTGGTGGCATGAACCTGTAATGCCAGCTACTCGGGAGGCTGAGGCAGGAGAATTGCTTAAACCCAGAAGGCAGAGGTTGCAGTGAGCCGAGATCATGCCATGGCATTCCAGCCTGGGCAACAGGGTGAGATTCCATCTCGAAAATAAATAAATAGGCTGGGCGTGGTGGCTCACGCCTGTAATCCCAGCACTTTGGGAGGCCAAGGCGGGTGGATCACAAGGTCAGGAGATCGAGACCATCCTGGCTAACACAGTGAAACCCCATCTCTACTAAAAATACAAAAAATTAGCCGGGCATGGTGGCGGGCACCTGTAGTCCCAGCTACTCGGGAGGCTGAGGCAGGAGAATGGCGTGAACCTGGGAGGCGGAGCTTGCAATGAGCTGAGATTGTGCCACTGCACTCCAGCCTGGGTGACAGAGCGAAAGAAAGAAAGAAAGAAGAAAGAAGAAAGAAAAAGAAAGAAAGAAAGAAAGAAAGAAAGAAGAAAGAAAGAAAGAAAGAAAGAAGGAAGAAAGAAGAAAGAAAGAAAGAAAGAAAGAAAGAAAGAAAGAAAGAAAGAAGAAAAGAAAAGAAAAGAAAGAACTGATGGACTATTGCCTCCAGAAGAGTCAGGGAGTTCAGATCAAGCTTGGAACAATTAGAATTCAGCAAGAGAAAAAAAATTACAACATTGGAATTAGAAGGAAAGTTCTCTTTACAAACAGAGGGGAAAGATTTGTTCCGGGTCCCTAAAGTTAAATGGATGGCAGGAATAGAGAGAAAAATACTTTGGCTAAATATAAAGGTGAATGGTTTTTACTATGGTCAAAAATATAATGGATCATGTAGGGTGATTGTGAATTATTTTTACTTGGAGATAGGCAAAAAAACAAAAACAAAAAACAAAACAGCAAAAATGACCATTTATCAGAAAAGTTTGTAAATCTGAAATAGAGCAACTCATTCCAGTGACCCCATCCAGTGCTGATTCTTTAATTTATAGATCTTGTTTTATACATTTGCTTTCTAATCTAAAATATCCTGGACATTTTTCAAAGGCCTAGTGAGCAGGCGGATATTGATGTTTAAATTAAGCTTGTAGGAAGACTTTAAATCTCATGTTTGTCTCTGATATAATAGGCAGAAGGGTGGATTTTTTAATCTTTAAATGGCAAATAAATGAAATTAGCAATAAACCTATATTTGGTCGTATGGATCTTTGTAATTTCATACAAATTTGAGGACACATTGCCTTGCAAGTTATTTCAATAATGAAGTTAAGATCACGGGTGTTTGGAGAAAAGAAAAATATGATTCTTCCATCATCATCTGTAATAAAGGTGCTGGTGGGGCAAAGAGAAGGGAGCAAGTTGTGCCCGTGTTGAAATATCATCGCTAGCTCAGGACCAGCATAATGTAGAAGAGGAATCACCTCTCCTATTCTAAAATATACAGTTCTATCAGTACAATGAATACTTAACACAGCCAATAATGAATAATATAGCACACTGCTGACTTACATAATCTCCTCAAATAAAAGCTCCCACTATAGAATCAGATTAATTCTCCTTGGGTAATACTTTTGAATCTTTGGAAACAATCACTAATGCTGGTCCCAATTTACTGGTATATACTCCATATTAGATACTCATTTTATAAAGATTACTCTGGTATTGAGCATGGACTAAAACATAAAAAGACTAATGGCAGCACATTCAGTAGGAAGGCGGGTGCAAAGTTTCATCCAAGAGGGACACAGCCAGAAACAAGATGAATGGGAGCTGGAAGAAAGGGATTTGTACCTGAGAATAAACATCTTCAAGATTAAGAGCAACTTTTCTAAGGAAGAAACATGACTCTAGTAAGGCTTATCCTTAAATAACCCAAGATGGTTCCTAATAATAATTAATTCCTCTTCTAAGTGATTATAAATTGGGTTTTCAATAAACATTCTAGAATCAACAAAAGCTTCTTTGATAAGATCAAGAAGCCACCGAAGAACAACAGCCTGAGGAGTGGTTGGTGAAGAAGGTTAAATGAATCCAATTACTTTGCCAAAAAGGTCTTTTAAGTTTATAGCTATAGATACAGATGGATGGATGGATGGATGGATAGATGGATGGATAGATGATAGATAGATAGATAGATGATAGATAGATAGATAGATATGTGGTTAGAGAGATAGATATAGGTATAGACATAAAGAATGAAGAAAGAACAGAGTAGAGAGAATAATAAAGGTAAAATATTAATTGGAGAGTATGGATAAAGGGTATACAGAATTTCTTTGTGCTAGTTCTACAACTTTTCAGTAAGTCTGAAATTATTTCAAAATGAAAATTTAAAAAAAATCAAACCCAAAATATAAAACCTGATTTTAAAATGGGCAAAAAGCCTGAACAGACACCTCACTAAAGAAGACATACAGATGGCAAATAAGCATATGTAAAGATGCTCGAGATCATAATTCCTTAGCAAACTGCAAATCAAAACAATGATGAGATACTACTACAACATATCTATTAAAACAGTCAAAATCCAAAACATTGACAATACCAAATGCTGATGAAGATGTGGAGCAACAGAAACCTTCATTCATTGCTGGTGGGAATAGAAAATGGTGCTGCCACTTAAAAAAAAATGGCAGTTTCTTATAATACTAAACAGATTCTTATCATATGATCCAGCAATCAAGCTCCTTGGTATTTTCCCAATGAGCTGAAAATTTATGCTCACACAAAAACCTGAATACAGATGTTTATAACAGTTTGATTCATCACAGCCAAAATTAGAAGTAACCAATATGTCCTTCAGTAGGTGAATAGACAAATAAACTGTACCACATCTAGACAATGGAATATTATTCAGCATTGAAAAGAAATGAACTATCAAGCCATAAAAAGACATGGAGGAACCATAAATGCTTATTAAGAAAGAAGCTGATTTTGGCCGGGCGCGGTGGCTCACGCCTGTAATCTCAGCACTTTGGGAGGCTGAGGCAGGTGGATCATGAAGTCAGGAGATTGAGACCATCCTGGCTAGGGCGGTGAAACCCCGTCTCTACTAAAAATACAAAAAATTAGCTGGGCATGGTGGCAGGCTCCTGTAGTCCCAGCTACTCGGGAGGCTGAGGCAGGAGAATGGTGTGAAGCTGGGAGGTGGAGCTTGCAGTGAGCCGATATTGCACCACTGAACTCCTGCCTGGGTGACAGAGCGAGATTCTGTCTCAAAGAAAAAAAAAAAAAAAGAAGCTGATTTTAAAGGGCTGTATATTGTATGATTCTGACTATATAACATTCTGGAAAAGGCAAAACTATGAAGATGGTAAGAAGATCAGTGGTTGTCAGGTAGGAGGGCAGGATGAATAGGCAAAGCACAGAGGACTTTTAGGACACTATTCTGTGATAATATAATGGTGGATACATGTCATGTTACTTTTGTTAAAACTCATAGAATGCACAACACCAAGGTTGAGTCCTAATGTGAACTCTACATTTGGGGTAACAATGATGTGTCCACGTAGCTTCATCGATGGTAAAAAATGTACCACTTTGATATGGGATATTGATGATGAGGGGAGGCCATGCATGTTATGCATGTCTTGGGGCAGGAGGTAACAGGAACTGTCTGTACTTTCCCCTCAATTTTGCTGTGAACCAAAAACTGCTCTAAACAATAAGTCTACTGAAAAGAATCAAAATATTTTAAAATGAGTCAATCAATTAAACAGTTTAGTTCAATATAGAGCCTCAAAAAGACCTTAATATCCTTAATTTTAAGAAATACACAAATGAGCTTATCCATACAACAAATGAAAATTTTCAACTCAAGATAGCATTTTAACAAATCCTGTGTTTGGGAGGGCTTCTACAGGCTGAATATTTGTCCTTCCTCCAAAATTCATATGTTGAAACCTAATCCCCATTGCAGTGGTATTTGGAGGTGGGCCCTTTGGGAGATAATTAGGTCATGAGGGTGGGGCCCTCATGAACAGGAGTAATGTTTCATAGAAGGGGCTCCAGAGAACTGCCTTGCCCCTTGAACACGTGAGATTAGATGGCCATCTATGATCCAGGAATTGGGCCCTCATCAGACACCAAATCTAACAATACCTTGATCTTGTACTTCTCAGCCTCCAGAATCGTGAGAAACAGATTCCTAATTATAAGCCACTCAGACTAGTATTTTGTTTTAGCTGCCTGAATGAACTTAGAATAGACCCAAGATCTTTGCCATGATGATGCGTTTTCTTTTTAAGGAAGAAAAAACTGAAATCTAAGTATATTCATCCAGAAGTAATTTTCAAAGTTTATGATTATCTTTTATAACCACTGTTTCATTGAAAATATACAAAATACAGAATAATATTATTCTACTGATACAATGAGAAAGAATTATCTTGAATCTCGTACTGTACCAAATATTCCTGAAATGGAAAAAATGATTCCTACCTTTTTGTGTTTTTTAATATAATGTTCTCACTGAATTATTGAATGTAACAGGTTTAAATTACTTTACTGTCAATCCTGACAAGATACTAAAAGGCTAAGAAAGTAACATGCTGTGGTTTTCCTCTCAAACATAATTATGCCTCCTTCAGATGGACTCAGGGTGCCACATCACTCCTAGCTCTGGAGCTATCAGTGATGACCCTCCTACTTGTTTTATGCCTGATACTGGAAAAATGCAATAACAGGCCATCTGGGCCACTAGGAACAAAGATGCAAAGCTCAGGCAGGTAGGAATGAACTGCTTTTTAAGCAGAAAGTTCTAGTAGGACAAATCCAAATAAAAGATTTGTCTATGCTACAGGAAGTAAAATTAGTCTTTAATGTTTTCAGAAATTTCACATTACAAGAATACTAAGTAGATGTTATTGTGTCAATCAGATGTGAACAAAATTTTTAAGGTGTAAAACACAAGATAAATCTAGCTTCATAGTCTGAAATACATTGTTCCGTGTAAAATGAGATCTATTTCTGACAAACACCTTATAATTACCAAAACTGTATTTTACTTCAAAAGAAGTTAACTATGACTTTCTCAGTTTGTAAACATTTGATTCAGTTCAGTGACTTCTGTTCATATTTAACATCTGTTCAAATAGATTTTTCAATGACAATGGATAAAAATGAGCAAAAATGTATGTGAGCCTAACATGAACAATTTATTGTTATAAGATATTTCACTTCCCATTTAATTTCATAGTTTATTCAGTGACCGTACAATATTCTATAGTCACTGTGTTATAACATGGAAGTGTTGTAAGACGCACTTCCACCAAATTTAAAAGTCAAACAGATTGTGCAAAGTAAACATCTCCTTTTCCCCATTTCCATCTACCTATATTTATGTTAGGGACGCTTTGGAAATAATCTGTGGAGTGAGGAAACTTATGGAAAACTATGGACATTTTATAATCACAGTGACCAACCTTGATATTAGAAAATTCTCAGACACAACAAAATAGATTGCCAGATTTTGCTAATAAAAATACAGAGCACCTAGTTAAACTTGGGTTGCAGATAAACATTAATTTTTTAAAATATAAGAATGTCCCAAATATTGCATGAGAGTACATAAAAATTATCTATTGTGTATCTGAAATTCAAATTTCACTGGGCATCCTCTCTTTTATCAGGCAATACTATGCAGAGACATTTTAGTAGTGATGATTTCTCTCCTATTAGAATGTGAGTCCCTTTATGGCAGAGATGAAATAATTCATTATGTATCAGTGTGTGATACATAATGAACACACACAACAGAACCGTATTAAATGAAAAACTGAATGTAGAGGACAAATTTTAAAGACCCTCAAATTTGTTCTCTCTTAGAAAACTCTTGAGTTTTGAAATTTTTGTCAAATCTTCCATTATGCAACTATTATCTACCTCCTATTCCTTTTCCTTGTAGGTTCAACTAATATGATCTCTTCTCATCTCTTTGTTTAAACTGTTCATATTAAATAGTATATTATATTTATTGAGAGTGATAAGACTCCCAGAACTTTGGCTTATACATGAGTTTGTATTTACAAAATGCTCCAGGATCGTATGTAGGTGAGGATAAAATGGATCTAGTTCACCAAGCTAATGTTTTAGATATAGGTTCCGTTTGTCTCTGTCTCTGCCTCTTTCTGTTCTGTCTCTGTTTTTCTATGTATATTCTCTCTGAATACATGTATACGTAAATTTATATATATATATGTATACTCTGAATGAAGGTGTGTGGTTTTGCAAGTTTATAACTTCAACTCACAATGGCTAATGCATATTAATCAGGTACCATGTCTCAGAAATGACTATGACCCCAGTAACACTGTGAACTGTGAGATACAGTACATTTTTGATGTTCCTGCTCTGCTGATGCCTTCTCTTCTCCCATGCCTTGGCTGTTACAGTGACCTATATTCCAAGGACCTCAACCTCCTACTCCAACATCCCTCCCGGGGATCATCAGAACCACATTCACTGGTCCTCCAGTCAGTTTCCCACAGCTGTCATTCAGTCTCACAGAATTGGCCTCTATCCTGAATCCCATACAAACCTCAATAGCAACATGACTACTCCCTCAAGGTGGCTTTTGTGCCTTCCCAGGGAATGACAGTAATATTAACTATCAGAACAAAATTAGCAGAAATCACATATTCCCCTTCCCTTTTTACTAGGGAAACTTATTTCAACAGTGTTGTTGTTTGGTGATCTAATTCAGAAGATTGACAAGTGATGTGATTTTTTTGTCCAGTAAGAGAAAAGTCAGGGTTATGGTGGTTGTTGGATTATTCTTGCAGGTTAGTGGGGTATCCTTGATAATTGGAACCTACTGGAACACCATAATTCCCCTAAGCAAACCAAGCTTCCCCTAAATAGCAGAAGTTCTTAGGAGTTTCTTTTGTGGTCCCTCCTGTGTTGTATTTCACATATAAGCTGCTCCACTGGGAAATCAATGTTTGTCACAGTCTGACCCCACTCAATCTGCTCAAATGTAATTCACACTGTTTTTTTAATAGCATATGACATCTGCTTCTTTCCTTCCTGTCCTCACTAACTTTGACATGATTTTTTTCCTGCTAGTCTTTCTTGTTTAACTACACAACTCTAGGAAACCTTTCTTGCCTACTCTAGTCAATATTAAATAAAACTTTCTCTGAACTCTCAGTGCACAGTCAGTTTATACACCTGCATACTTCTTGTAATGCTAGCAAAAAAAAGGCCCCCAAATTTTCTTTCTATATGGAAACCCATATGAGCAGCCATCAATCTCCCCATCGTAATTCTTGTAAAAGTTGTAGCATTTCTATTTCTGTTCATGGTAAGAATAAGATCAAAGATCAACTTCTTAATATTGGTATGTGCTTCTGAATAAACACTAAATGGTTTCAAAATCTGTTATGACATGATTACAATCTATTCCTGAAGCAACAGCAAACTGCCATTAGCTCACACATTTAGCCAAGTGTTCACAGGCTGGGATATTAGCAAGAACTCGTAGTAACACTTGAAATACATTCAGAACCCAATTTTATGTGCAGTAAGTTTTCTTTAAAATTTTTAAAGCTAGAATACTATTTTTGAGACAAGAACAGGACACAATAGTACACACTGTACAGATACCTACATCAGATTGTTACTAAGAATACATGGGATAATTCCACAACTTGGCTTTCTGTGCCTTAGATGGGACTCCTAAAAGGCTCTAAAGTGGGTCTCATATACGAAAAACATGTACTAATAGTTAAAGGATATCATATAAATGAAAATCTCATAAATTTTCAGTGTAGAGACTACCACCAATTACCTTCTCATTGTTTCCTTTTGGCTTCAAAGTAATTCAACAAACATTCAGGGAACACCTATTGATTTTCTTTTTAAGGCCATTTTGCTAGGATCTGGGGTTATAGTAATAAAGGCAAACTCCCTGCCATCAAGGCGTTCACAGTCTAGTTCTGAACACCACCACAGAAAAGAGCACATGAAGGTGACATTTCCAGCTCTAAGGCAGCAGAAGGTATGTATTATACATTTTTTGCATACCCTTCAATCAAGTAATAAAAAATCTTCCCGTTCGACCCTGTGGGAGGAGGCACTTGTGTGGTTCGGTCTGGCGGGACCACCGCCGTGTTGAAAGTTCCCCCAAACAGCTGTACCCAGCATGGCAGTTTCGTTGGGGTCTAGGGAAAGGGCAGGGTCAGACTGGTCACAATCAGGGCTGGAGATTTTTTGGAGTCAACTCTCCCAAAGGCAATGGGGTCTACTACTTTATTAGGAAAATGGAAAGAAAAAAGGGAGGGAAACAATGTACCCAGGCGCCCTCACCACATTCTGATTGGACCCACTTAAGCACCTGCAGAGAACAAAAAAATGAAAAAAACTCTTAGAGGTGAAACTCAAAGGTCAACCTCTGGCTGTGCGGGATGTCCGGCCTTCCCTTCCCTTCCCTTCCGAAGTGATGAAGGAGTTCCAATGTTCTGCGAACATTGGAAACCCCAGCGGATCCCTCTAACTCCAGGGCAGCGAAACCACTGGCAGCGGACAGGGGGAGGATTGTCGGTGTGTTAATTGCTACTCTGGGATCCGGACCCAGAGCGGCAGCCGCACCCCTCCGCCCCCCGCGCGACCCCGGGTCCGCGGCACGCTCCCAGCCGCGCGGTTCTGCGCCCCCGCCCCCTCCAGGAGCCGCGGCGCGCACAGCCCGGCCGGAGCGCGCACCCGGCACTCAGGCTTCGCTGCGCTGGGAGCGCTCAGACCGCGGCCGCCTCAGCCGGCGAAAGAGGCAAAGTCCCGCACGCCGGAGGACATGCGCCTCGGCTAGCGGCCCCGGGCCCCACCACCGTGCGGCTTTCTCCAGATTATTCCTCTCTCGCTGTCTCTGGCTCTCTCTCTCTCTCTCTCTCTCTCACACACACACACACACACACACACGCACGCACGCACGATCTCACTTCGATCTATACACCGGAGGATTAAAAACAAACAAACAACATTTCCTTCGCGCCCCCTCCCTCTCCACTCTGAGAAGCAGAGGAGCCGCACGGCGAGGGGCCGCAAACCGTCTGGAAATGCGAATCCTAAAGCGTTTCCTCGCTTGCATTCAGCTCCTCTGTGTTTGCCGCCTGGGTGAGTGAGAAGAGCTCGGTGGGGTTTCAGCTCCGGAATCGGTGGGATGAGGGTGGGAGCATTTCAGCGTGTCCGCGACTTGCCGCCGCCGCCATCTAGCCAGGAGGGAAAAGGGACAGGCAACTGGGCTCCCACTGAGCGGGCGGCCGCGCTGTGCAGGCAGCTGCGTGGGATTTGCTCGCCCCCTCCCCGCCCCGCGCCCTCGCCCCTTCCATCGGCCCGCCGGCATTAGTGCCCGGGGCCCCAGGAGACAGAGCTGGGGCTACTCGGATCCCTGCCGCCACCGTTCTTCTCTCCTCCTTTTGCGAAGTGTAGAAATCGCCTTTTAGATATACATAGGAAGATAAATGACCAGAAATACAGCTGTGGTGCGGGGCTGCGTACTGTACTGTCTTTTTTGCTGTTCATTTTTATGCTACAGGTATGATGGGCTTAAATGGAAAGTACACGTGTCTGATGTGAATTGCAGACACACACGCACACCTGAAAGGTAGTAACAGGCACAAGCACCAACCTGACTTTTCAGGGTTTTTTATTACTTTCAATTTAGTCATATTCAAGTCTGGGCAATTACTTACAAAAAAAAAAAAAAAACAGTTCAATCAAAATCTCTAGGTTTTGCCAGTGCCGCCAAAGTCAGAGGAGAGCTGCAGGTTGATATACTTATTTATAGATTTCATTTTTTATCCACACCCTCCAGGTTACATTTAAAACCGAAATTGCATTCTGAAATAGCCAGTTTAAGCATTCGCTTTACCTGCGATGCAGACTCAAGTTTTCCGGTCATTTTCGAGAAGTGCAAGATTGGACTTTTGCGTTTTATTAAAGAAATGCTTTTTTTTCTTCATGGTTTTCTATCGCGATAGAATATAATGATTGGTTTACGCATTAACCTGAAAGTTACAAAGTATTGTACTTCGCTTTGTGAGTACACATATTTAATTCTTTTCAGAGGCTCCCAATTTTTAAATTTTAGATGGTTCATAATAGAGTAGATATTAAGCGTACATTTTCATCCAATAGATGGTGCTGCTCTTGGCACTGTAACCTTTACAAACAGAAATTATTTTTAAGTTCTAATAAATGAGAATTACATTGCAAATATGGTGATAATTCCCCATAGACCCCCACACACATGGACGTAATTTAAATTTCAAAGGCTTTATGAAAGTGCTCAGGGGTGGTGTGATGCACAGTTGACACGTAAGACATGCAGGGGAATCTCTGGTCTCCATTGATTCTAAAACCTTATAGTCAGTTCTGGAGAGGGGAAGACATTTTTAAAAAGTACGTGGTCATCAAACACACACCTGTTGAATTCACATTTCTATTATAGATCTATTTTAACAATGAAGCCAGGTCCTCTTAGTAATTAAATTATTTAAGTAAATATCACAGTAGCAAGGAAATAAACCAGAGAGTATTGCTTTGTATGTCTTCAAAACCACATGCCCAGAGCATGTTGTGGATCCTTTTGAAAAAAAAAAAGATAAAATTCACACATTGTACAATTCATCTTTTTAAAATGATCCAGTGGTTTTTAGTATATTCGTGAAGTTGTGCAGCCATCACCACTATCTAATTCCAGAATGTTTTAATAACCCCAAAAAGAAACCCCATGTTCCTTAGCAGCCATTCCCCATTCTCCATGACCCCAGCTCCTAGCAACCACTAATCTACTTTCTGTCTCTATAAATTTGCCTATCCTGGACATTTCATATAAATAGAATCATGCAACTTGTGGCCTTTTCTGTCTGTCTTTGTTCACTTGGCATAATATTTCCAGTTTCATCCATGTTATTGTATGTATAAATACGTCATTCCTTTTTGTGGCTGAGTAATATTCCATTATGTCAATATACTAAATATACCATATTTGCAAAGGTTTTTCTCTGTAAAGCATTATTTGTAGCCTATTTTTGGTTGTATAGTTTTCAGTCTGTTGGACATTTTCTTTAAGTCTTTGGTGACGTAAAATTTAAGTGTAAAGAATTTAATTAACTTTTAAAGACTATCACAAGCTTATGTAATGCTACTGAATGTAAGCTTGCATTGGAACTCCAAATGAGTTTTGTTGAGACTGGAAAGTGACTACTTTTGTATTCCTCACCATTTTAACAAAGTTGGCCTTTTACACAGTTGCCAACAGGCTGACCTGGAGGCATTGGCGACATCAAGTAACATAAATATCTTGATCTTGGGGCAGCATGGTTTGAAAAAGTGAGGCACATTATCTTCAAATGAAAAAGTTAGGCTCCATTTCAATTATTTTTCACTCAGCACCTACTTCAGTGTTTGTGGATGCGTTTACCCTCATCTTCAGTGTTCTTATAGCCAACGAGGTAGCCTGGCATATGTAATAAGTGCTCAGTAAGGGTCTGTCAACTGACTAAGGCTTGCTGTACAGGAGAACAGCTCAAAAGAATTTGAACATTAGGCTGTCGTTCTTACCATTATCCAGGAACAAGTTGTAGAGTTCACTAAGATATTGATTATTGGCAATTAAGAATGTCTTAGTGATCAGATCATATCATTTTGTATCTAAAATGTCCTGATGTTTTGAACTGGACATAATAGACCAACTGCTTCTTTCAAATAACTTTCCAGACAAAAAAATTATCAGAATACATGAACCAAAACAAATTTTTCTTGACCCACTGAACAGGTATATCTTATGGGAAAAACTACAGTGGCTTTCCTGTAAGGAGGCTTAACTATGAGTCATGGAGGAGAGGTAGATATTTTAAGAGCTTTTAAGGAATAATTTCTTCCAATTAATGAGAGAATTCAGGATCTTTGAATTAAGTGAATTATGGTGCTGCAAGGTACACTAAGTTCAAATGTTTAAGTATTATTATTAAATATGTAATGAATCAGATTCTGAACTTTTTAGTCACATCTTACTGCTTTAAGAGCCACATTAACAATAAATTAAACCTAACTCCTCCGCAAGAATTAACTTCTTAATTTATGCTGGCTATAGAGTCCGTGAAATTCGATAAGTTGTGACTCTCAGTTTGGTCTATTTATCCTCCGAAAACAAATTGTAACCACATATAAAAAATATTCATGCCTTTTTCCCAAATAATAACTAGCCTCTATTCAGAAAAGTAATTCCTTTTGATTGCAGAGTTGCAGTTTTCGTTATTTCATTTCTTTCTCCTTTTTACATATACTGTGGTTGCTTCCAGTCAGGGAAGTTTGCCAGGAGAAATCATTTCATTGATGAATTCATTTCTACTCTCATGTCTGCACTAGAGATTCAAGATCTTGCTTAAAATTTTATGTTGTGGGAATTTTGCTTCTGGCAAAAAATCAGGTTTTTCTGGAAGCGTGAGCTGCGTTTTCTCATTCCCTTTAACTCCGAAAAGATTTGAGTACTGTCTAATGTGAGAGATTTGCTTGACCACCCATTTGCTGACCGTTCAGACTGTTGCAGGGAAATGGAACCCCCTCAGTCAGGACCAGAAGATCTCAAAGGAAGGCATAATTAAGAAGATGAGCCTGTGTTTCATTTTCAGTTACCATCTACTCAAGTGTCTACTAGGTGTAGTTTCAGCACTGAGCATTTGATGTACATTTTCTCATTTCATTCTCCTCAAAACCCTTTGATACTGGTGTTTTCATCTTACACCTTTTACAAATGAGGGAACCCGGCACAGAGAACTCAGATAACTTGCCTAACATTACACATCCTGATTCAGCCTGTGTATTCCTTCCCACTCTAGAGCCTGAGGCTTTTCCTCTTTTCCTTCCCAAGATCAATTTGCTGTTTGGCATTCACCAGCTTGCTTACATGTGACGTGATGGTACATTTCACAGTCCCATTTGCTTTTCTGAGGATCCCTTTCATGATTTCGCCCATGTACTCTTGTATTACTTTTTTATCCTTTTTTGAAAATTAAGGTATAATTTACATTTTTACCATTTTGAAAGTTTTCACAAATGCATATGGTCATGTAGCAATCACTGTGATCCAGATACAGAATCATTCCAGCCATGCTACTTTAACTACTCATTCACTAGATGTTCACTAAGTGCCCGACATCTGCAAGGCACCATGCTAGGCGCTAATAATTCAACCATGCATCAACATACAGAGACTTAAAACTCATGATGGTCACAACCCAGCTAATCTGATTCAATCCCACAATGAAAACTTTCTTTAAATCTTGTTTTAAAGATACTTTTTCTGTTCACAACTAGTTGAAAATAAGTCTTTTCCAAATATCTCTTAATGTGTTGAATATGTTAACTCTCAAATATTTTAAAATGCTTCCTGCTCCATTAAGAATTCCAATGGTAAAAGTCAGAGCCAATTTAAACAAGAGAGAGATATGTGTGTATATACATATATAAATGTATATATATGCATATACATAAAAGTGTATTATATATATTTATGTGTTTGTGTATATATATATAAAAATATTTAAATTATATTTCAAATTTTAGTGTCTTATTGAGATTAATTCCTAGAAGTAACTTCAGGTTACAAAAGGAAACCAATTTTTCTCTGTGTTTGCAGTGTCAGAGACATGTATAGCATAATGTATAGAAATTAAAGAAAAAGTATCATATAGCACAATCTTAAAACACTTATATTTTAGAAATGTCCTGTTTAATACTATAGCCACTAGGCAGATGTAGCTATGTAATTTAAAATTTATTAAAATAAAACAATTCAGTTCCCTAATCACACTATCCACATTTCAAGTGCTCAGTAGTCTGTATGGCTAGTGGCAACCGCATGGGACAGTGCAGACGTGGAACATCTCCATCTGGGCAGTGTTGTTTTGGAACAACAACAAAAAACGCTGGTAAAATAATGATTGACAGAACTCATGAGGAGTCATCAACTCAACTAGAAAAATTTCTAAAGTCATTGAAATTGTTTGAAGTGTTCATGCATGTGAGTTAGTTATGGTTTGTACTGTGTTAGCCTGCAAACATCCTAGAAACAAGATGGGGCCTTTGGTAGAGCAGCAATAGGTGAAAAGAGTTCAATGGCCACTTTGTAGCCTTTATGGACTGAGGTTGAACAGAAGAGATTAACCGCTGGTTCGGGAGTGAGTGCTCTGCTCCCATAGTACATTTTCCATAATTTGTTATGTTATCCACGGTATTGTTTTTCAATTTATCTGTCTCCTCGACTCGACTACATTATTTGAGGGTAAAGAATTCATTCTTACATTCATCATTCGTTCATTGTTAAATTCATTCATTGAAGAATTCAATGAAAAATTCAATCAACATTGCATTCTTGAACTTAGCACTTACAGTAGGTGCCAATAAATCTTTAATGTATAAGGTTATAGAAAGGTTGTACAATGAAGCTTCTTAGAAAAAAAAATAGTTGTTTGTTGTTGACACCGGCCAGTTTTCACTGGTCTTTCCCTCTTTTGATTATGATCTCAGTCTGGGAGTAAGGTCAGCATTCACCTTGACCTGTCCATCTTTAATGTCACTTCTGGTACGCGAACTTCACTTTCATTGATTCTCCCAGAAATACATGTAAGCATGTAAGCATCCTCTATGAGGCTGGAGCTGTCATGAATGTGATTAATGCCTGTACAAGCATCACATAGATCCAGACACTATCTGTGCATGGAAAATAAAGCTCCTGTGATTGATCCTGAATGTGTACTTACAGAAGCAGTCTTGAGTGAGCTTTTAATTCTAGATGAGTTGGCACCAATGAGTTTTGGATACATCCCAGGGGGCCAGAACATCAAGTCAGCTAGTGTGCCACTTTGTATGTGTACAAGTGCATGTGCCTGTGCTGCTCTGGTGTTGGGGAGGAGAGGGCAATGGGGGATGCAGGATGGTCAGTAATGAGTAAATAAAGTATCTCGAGCCCATGAACACTGTATTTTCAGTCAGCCAAAAGCTATCATATTGGTTTAAGTCTTCTCTAGTCAAGAAGGCCATAAGAGATAATGGCACAAAACAGTTTTGAAAACCAGGCAAATGATGGGAAGTGCAGTTTCATCATGTGGATGTACATGCCTTTGGAGTTTGTCAATAGTTTTATCATTAATCCTAGAGAGGATGTGCTACACAAGTTTAACTCTGCACATAGCAAATATTTGTACTGAGTTGAATTCAAATGGAATGGGACATGGGATCAGTTAAAAATCTTCACAGGAGTCAAAATCAGAAAAAAGGAGACAATCTTTTGTTAGGATATTTGCTTTATTTTCTGCTGAGCTACCTTCCTCCCTTCCTTTTTTCTTTCCTTCCTTCCTTCTATTTTTCCTTCCTTCCCCTTTCCTCCCTTCTTCCCTCCCTTCCTCCTTTTATCCTTCATTCCTTCCTTCTATTTTTCCTTCCTTCCCCTTTCCTCCCTTCTTCCCTCCCTTCCTCCTTTTATCCTTCATTCCTTTAATCCCTCCCTCTTTTCTTTTTCTTTTTTTGTTGCTATTTCCTCTTCAGCTTCACTTTCTTTTAGCATGAGTTTAAGATAATTAAATAAACTTAAGTTTGCTCAGCACCTTGATGAAAAGTTTGGTAGGGAAGAGATTAATGCTATTTGAAATCATTAGTTAAAAATATTTTTACTATGTTAATATCATTTGGAGGTCTTTGTCGTTAACATAATTTTTAAAGTATGAGTTGACAGATGTTTCTGCCTAAATATTCCAGTGTGGTAAAATGGGCTGATTGTCTTTGTTTTCCCCTTCTGATATTTGCCCACAGATATTAAAGTAAACTCAGTTATTTTGGGTACTGGTTAATGTGAAGTTTTTGGCCTTATTCAATAAGTACCAGTCAATTTATGTGCACACTAACAGGGGATAGTTTTTTTTTTACAAATTTCTTCGGAAATGTAGTACTTGGATATTTGGAAATAATTTATTCATTAGTAAGAAAGAAGGATTTTCTGTTAGAATATCCAGAACTATGATGAGAATACAGGTATCTTCCTGCTCTTGGAGAAACATTCTACCCTCTCTCTCTGCCTTCCCCTTTAGCACTTACTGGATAAATTTTCTACTTTTTCACTGTCACTGACTGAACTGCCTATTTCTTGAATCCTAAAGCTCTAATGTATTTACCTAAGGATGGCTCTCACTATGAGCTCCTTTCTCTGAACCGATTAACTCAGTACCTTGAGTAGGAATAAAATAAAATATTGATTTTTAAAATGAGCCCTTTAAGCAGAGATCATGGTAATAACCAGAGTCTTGATTACATGCTTAGAACATGCTGGCCAGATATAAGGAAGTTTCTAGATTTTATAATGATTTTTATTCATATTGTCATCAGATTAAAAATTATTTCTATTATTAAATTTTTACCCACTTGCATTCTGACACATTTTCTTGAATAGGATATGTCAAGGTGGTGTTGTCTCAGCTGCCACGGAGTTGTGCAAAATCATGATCTGCCCAAAGGAGCATAAGGATATCCTTGAGGAGCACGTGGGATATTATTGTCATGTGTGTTTTAGTGCACGAAAACGCTGACAACCATTTATCTAGGTCGATAATTCTCAATCCTGGCTGCATTTTGAACTTACTTGGTGTTATGGACTGAATGTTTGTGTCCTCTCCAAAATTCATGTTGAAGCCCTAACTTGCCATTATGATCGTATTTGGGGATAGGGCCTTTGCAGGGTAATTAGGTCATGAGGGTGAAGCTGTCATTGATGGGTTTAGTGCCTGTATAAGAAGAGAAAGAGACCAGAGTCCTCTCTCTATTCACCATGTAAAGACACAGCAAGAAGGCAGCCATCTGCAATCCAGAAAGAGAGCCCTCGCCAGGAATCAAATCTGCTGGCCTTTTGATCTTAAACTTCCCAGCCTCCAGATCTGTGAGAAATAAATGTCTGTTATGTTAGCCACCCAGTAAATGGTATTTTGTTATAGCAGCCCAAGCTGACTATGCACCTGGGAGACTTTTAAATCATACTGATGCCTGGGCATCAAATCAAGTACTTCATAATGTATGGGTGCTGAGCCCAGACATGGACATTTTCTTAAAACTCTCCAGGTGATTATAGAGTACAGCCTAGGACTCAAACCACAGATCTAGGCCAGCTTCATGACACTACTAATCTTAGTTCATTTTTCTTAAGGTGGAGATATTGGCAGGTTTTATGCTGTCCTAAAACAAATCTAGTGCCACAAGACAAAGGTCCTGGAAATTTTCCCGTCTCTCTCTCTTCTTAAGGCAGTTTCAGTTTCAGAGTAACCCTAGAAGGAGGAGTATGCTCTATGGTGGTTGACCTCATAGTCTTTGAAAGCCAGGGAAACTTCAGGAGGCCAGGCAGTCTTGGAGTGGGTCCAAAGATTCAAGTCTATCAGCTGGTAAGAGGATAAATGAACCAGCTTCCAAGATGGGGACTCCAAGTGACATTTATCCAGGCACAGTCACATAATATCGTTCATTTCATCAATGATACATATTCTTGTTCTCCATTATTTATTTTCTTTCTCCATGCATAATTTGTTAGAACTTGGCTTTTTGTTTACTGTTATGAAACAGATATTAAGATTTAGCTATTGCTTTTTCATTTTAGCAATTTGTGTTTTTTGTGAAATTATTAATCAGGTATAGGCTATTTCTTTTTACTGTATTTGAAAAGCACCAATAACTCCATTTAAAAATTAACAATGAACTTTTCTAGGTGCTTCAAATAACTCCTTTAATATACTTATTAGTGATGATGCAAGTACAAATTAATTTAATGAATCATTTTGGAGCATCTTCCTTGGGATAAATATTCCTCCAGAGAGACTATACTTCTCATGGCCAGCTGAACTTTTACAAGATAGAAAGATGCATACATAAGTATGTCTCATACATGATGGAGTTTCTGGCATATGAGAGTGTGAGCTGTGTGGAGATATATTTAGTCTTAAATTCACCTCTTGGAAGGTTTCTAGTAGGAGATGGGATTGGATATAGACCATTCAGGATAAATGGATAGAGCTTCAGGGGTCACCATGGGACCAGAAAGCATCAGAGGCATTAAGGTTGGCATTCAGAGAAACATGCTCTGAAAGTGAGAACGTGGTAATTGGAGGGAGGGGACAGTGGAAAGAGGAGTATAACAGTCAAAGGTCTCAAATGGTAGGTAGGATTTACAATGGCCAACTGAAGAGTTTTGAGTTTGAAATCTATTCATTATACAATGGGAAATTACTAAAGGGTTTTGAGCAGTGAAATGACTGGAATAGATCTCTTTATTTTAGGAAGATAACTCAGGTATCAGAGCATAGGATGGATTGAAGCCGAGGGAGACAGGGAATCAGGAAGCTTGGTTAAAAGCCTTTTACACGGTGGCAGTCACAGTGGAAATGTATAGATCATTTGGGATATAATAATATCATCCTCTTTATAGAATTCTTTAATGTTTAACAAGCACTTTCAGATACATTATCTCACTTGATATGAATGTAATTGGTATAAGTGGTAGGACATTGTGCCATTCTCTGGAGTGAGTCACTGGTGATCCTTAAGGGAGTGTCTTCTCTGGGAAGGTGAAGATGTAGCATGGAATACATGGAATCAGAGAAATATCCAGGAAGGAAATGAGAAGATAGCAAATACATGCAAGTCCACAGAAGTTGATAACTTGGAGGGAAGAAAGAAGAGAGAAATAGAGGATGGTTGCTTGAAACCTGATTATTTATTGAATGGTGAAACTCTTAAATTTGTTAAGACAAGGCAGTAATTGACTCTAGACATTTTCTCTGAACGGATTAGCTCAGTGCCTTGAGTAGAAATAAGAGGAAATAGTGCTGCTAAAAATGATTATTTTTTTTAGAGATTAGAGTCACAACTTAACTAAAACAAGCAAACATTTTTTAAAGGGTGGATTTTAGCATATTTATAGTTTTAGGTTAATCTTATCAAATGCCAGTATGAAAGCTACTTACTTCATTCACCTTTCAAACCCTTGTATTTGTCCTTTTTACAGTGAACACATGTACTATTGTGACATTTCAGCCAGCATTCTGCCAGTACACTTAACCACAAGTTCAGATTACTTGAAGGCCATCATATTTATGTCCATAAACTAGCATCTTTGTAAATTGCTTACAAGTTGTATTTTATATAAAAATAGTGTAATCGAAAATAATGCATAGATTAGGCTTCTCAGAATTTGTTTAAAAATTGACTTTGGCAGTTTTTGTTTTTGCTGTTTTTGAGATGGAGTTTCACTCTTGTTGCCCAGGCTGGAGTGCAATGGCGCGATCTCGGCTCACTGCAACCTCCAACTCCTAGGTTCAAGTGATTCTCGTGCCTCAGCCTCCCAAGTATCTGGGATTACAGGCATGAGCCACCATGCCCAGCTAATTTTTTATTTTTAGTAGAGATGGGGTTTCTCCATATTGGTCAGGGTGGCCTCTAACTCTCAACCTCAGGTGGTCCACCCTCCTCAGCCTCCCAAAGTGCTGTGCCTGACCAGTTTTTTCTTTAATTCATGAAAAATACATAGGATTGTTTACTCTATGTCTCTTCAGATACATTAAGATACATGAATTGGTAAATCAATCATTAAGTTTAGGAAAGAGAGAAGGCGGCAGCTGTCAAGACTGAAATGTAAGCATATTTTTTCCTTATGTAATGAAAAAATATAGACATGTCGTGCTATATATGAGTTGAATGCCAAACTTTTGTCTATTTTAAAAGTATGACTGAATTGATTTTCAATAGAAGTATTTGGTTACTGTAAAGTTTCCTTTGATGGCTTTCAGATGGGGAAATGACATGTGATGGTTTATATATATAAATACATTTATATAAGTATGTTATATGGAAACATATATGTATATGTGCATATATGCATCTATATACACACCTAAATAAGGACACATATAAATGCATATATGGAAGTGCATATATATACACAAATGCACGTGTATATTTCATATATATGCATTTTTTTCCTGCTGCTAAAAACTGATACTGCTTTATTTTGAATGTTAAAAGATTACATCCTTTGGAAACATCATTTTGTTTAATTGTAGCATATATCCTGGATATTTTGAGCCTGACATTTTCCTGCCTCCAACATAAAGGACAGAAAGAATGCTGCTTCTTCCTGTGACCTGAATACACTGTCGTCCCTCTCCAAAGGGTTTGGGCCCAGTTAGAGCAGTGAAACTCAGTTCAGCACATGTTTGTTGAACGTTTACTGTGTGTTCCACACTCTCCTTGGTCTTTTTTAATAAATTATTTTTGTCTTTGAAGAGTTAATCTGGTTACAGATATGAATTGTACCCTGGTGGGACCATACGAGAAAAGAGAATAATAATGTGAATGCTAGACTATTTGGATGAGATTTTAAGTCTGTGGAAATTCAGAAAAAGGAAAGACAAAGACATGAATTCATTTTTTTTTAAAAAGTCTCTGGGCCGGGCGCGGTGGCTTACGCTTGTAATCCCAGCACTTTGGGAGGCGAGGCGGGTGGATCACGAGGTCAGGAGATCGAGACCACGGTGAAACCCCATCTCTACTAAAAATACAAAAAAAAATTAGCCGGGCGTGGTGGCGGGCGCCTGTAGTCCCAGCTACTCGGAGAGGCTGAGGCAGGAGAATGGCGTGAACCCGGGAGGCGGAGCTTGCAGTGAGCCGAGATCGCGCCACTGCACTCCAGCCTGGGCGACAGAGCGACACTCCGTCTCAAAAAATAAATAAATAAATAAATAAATAATTAAAAAATAGAAAGTCTCTGAGCATGTGAGCAGCACTTCTTCCTTTTGAACATGGATGGACCATTTGCAGTTGCATTCAGTATTACGAACCTCCTTTGTGGCCCTCTCCGTCATTTTTGCTACATTCAAAAAACAAAACAATAAGCCTGTATTACTCAGTTATTTGCTTAAAGAGAAGCTTGAATATGAAAGTTTGTTGGTTTTCGTCTCCAAAATGCATTTAGGGTTCCCCAGCATTCCACTTTATCACGTTCAAAATAATTGGGTAAGTAGGAAAAGATATAAGCAAAATGTGTATGTTAAAACACTCTTCTTCTATGTTCTGTTCAACACCTACCACTAGAAAAATGTCACATAATTTCCACAGTTAAGTCTATCCCGACTTGAGCCTTAATTTTTGGTGGTAGCAGCTGCTATTTTGTGACAAAGGTAAACTCTTGTTGCCAAAATTTCCAAGAATGATTTAGGATGCATATGATTTTTGGCCACTCTGGAGAATTTTGAACGTAGATGGCAATGCTGTCTGAAAAGTGGATCCCTGTGAAAGAAGCACAAAGAGTGAAATCACATTTAATTAGCCAAGAGTGGCTAATGTATGTTGCCATTAAATCCTTTAAATTACAGCACATCTGGGCACCGTCCATCCCACAAGAAATTATCCAATGATGCTTCTGTCTTATCTGTGAGTCCAGCTTATTTTCTCCTAACTTATCATTACTTTTTAACTATTCAGTATTCTTGGCATAAGAAATCAAGAAAACACAAGATGCTTCCATGTTTCTCAATAAATTATTCAAAATATTATACCAACCCCTCCCTACCCCCAAAATGGCAAAATGCCCATAAGAAAGTATTTCAATTCCCTATTTGGAAGGAGCTTTTCAAGACATCCTCTTTTACTTCACATTTTAAAATTAGAATTCTATAGCATCTGTCAATTTGGAGAGGGAAAAAAACACAATTTTTACAAACATGACAAGAGTCTAGGTTGTATTAGACTTGATGGCATTCAGGCAAGCAAAGATCAAATATTCAGTCAAATAGTCTCTCTGCTAATGATAATGACATATAAACCCTTTTATGGTGACATGGGCTGGGTCTTCTACTGGCAGAAAAAGTGTATCTTTATGCGATGAGTTCTCCCTCTTAAATACAAGGGGAGTGTTGGTTTTTAAAACGTGAGGCTTTGAGACTGTAGTACACAGTTTGCTGGAGATGTGTTTGGGTGATTGTGCTACTGGGGAAAATGCACTGAAAATAGGTCATTAAGAAAAGATTGATATAGACTTTTTTGTGTGGAAGTAATTATGCTTGATTATTGCAGTCTGTTACAATCCCATATGCCAGACTATGCAGTTTCAGTGAGAAAATATTAATATGTGCACATATAATCCTACCTAGGATCTGTAGACTGGAGTTTAAGTTCCTACTGATTAATCCTCAAAGGGTCTTTATCTGGTATTCACTAATAAAGAATGGAAAGTTTTTTGTATATCATATATGTTCTTGTTCATTCACTTAAAAATCCCAAACACATATGTTAGTTCATCAAAAACACAGCTGAAACATTCCACTCTATTAAATGTGACACACGCACACACACACATACACACAGCCATTAAAATAACAACAAACCCATCTACTATCAAAGTAGGAAATCTTCACCAGCCTGCTTTCTTGCCAAGATGTATACTGTTCAATAAACACTTTATAATTATTACTTATTTGACATAAATTATTGCCTAAGGCCAATGTTAAAAGACTTTTTGCAAGTTTGTAGCCATGACTATTGAAATGATTTAAGGAATCAGATTATTAGGACTTTCCTTTTATATAATGTGTTTCTGTAATTCTCAGAAAGCAATTCTACAACTGACTTTAATAACAAAACACAATACAGGTATGCCAGGGTCCCCATCCATGGAAACCTTTGAGAAAATAATGAACAAAATTTTGTGTTTTTTCTACTCATCAGGGGAAAGGAACTATAGGTTCTTTTGAGTTTTGATGTCATGTGATACTCTTACCAAGGCATGTAAAGTGCATCAAAACCTGAACTCAAGCTACCTGTCCAGCTTTACTTGAATCTCCACACGTGTGCTCCTTCCCTTTGGCTCAATCTTTTCCTCGTCTTGGGGTGGATTTGGACCCCATGCATTCCTGTTGTCTTTTACTTTGTCTGTGAAACTTTCTCTAACACATCATTGTCCCCTTCCACAGGAGGGGAAACATCATCTCACCCATGATGGCACAGCACTCACATTGCGTGTCTGTTGTTTCCATGACTGTATCTTCAAGGAGTCTGGTCCCCTCGTGGGATATAGCCACTGGGCTCTAAAGACTTCTTGCTCATATAGTAGGTGTTCAGTAAATATTTGTGGCATAAATGAGTGAAATTACTTCAAAAGTAATCACTTGAAAAATAGAAAATACAATAATTTCTACCCAATCAAATGTTAAACATTGCTACCACCTCAACTAATTCTGTACCCCCATTTGGTGGAGTAAGCAACTCGAGATCACATTTGCAGCATTTGGAATTAGAATTCAATTCACCCTCAAATTCACTCAATCCCTCTTAATTTTTTTATTTTAAAAAAAGGTAAACAGAAAGTAGGTCAATCAAATCACATTCTCATTTTAACAGGTCCAAGAGTCTATATAGATTTTGAACTGAATTGGCACACAATCATGGACAACTTCCTAAGGGCTTTTACTCATGGCATTCAGAGTTTTAAGAAAGAAAATTAAGTGATTGGAATAGAGTACAATAGTGAATGCAGAAGAAGGGAAGAAAGATGACTGTAGCCAGAAACACGAGAGAAAGAGAACTATAAGTTTCTTTATTCTAAGTAGCGGTGGGAGAATCTACTTTTTGGCCTGCACAGCGGATGCACCATTTCTATGGGTAAGTTTTCCCTATGTTTCCTGTCAAGCCGGGGTTTTAATGGAACAAAAAGATACCGGATCCCCCTCGCTAACACCTCTTCATCCCTCCAACACCCCAGCCGGTGCCAGCCAAGAGCATTTCTCTCAGTTCCTTTTATCCCTTTCTACCAAGAACAAGATCTGAGATATGTGAGATCCTGTTTGATTCAAGCTTGGAGAAAGCACTGTATATTTTACAGCCGTTGGTTACCTGTTGCTGTCAATAGCTGTATTGTCAGCATTTTATCATGGAATGCTTTAAAATTTTTGAGCAGCATAAAAGATTTGTAGAGGAAAAGCTATTTTCCTTAGAAATGAGAGACAGTGTTTTTTGATGCTTCAAAGTCTTGAAAAATGTAGGAATATTAGAGTTATGCCTTGCCCTGCTTGGTGGGTTTTGAGTGACATTCTGAGACCATACATTTTGTGTCAAGAATCAGTTTCTCTTCTTTGGGCTGCTGACATTAGAGTATAGATGAAGACTCCCCAGTAAGACAGGTAAAACAGTAAGGGACTGTGAAAAAAATAGATTGTGAAAAATAAAAGTCTATCAAGATGGGGCAAACGTTTAGGGGAATACTATCAAAGGTAGTGTTATGTTCAATAAAAGATGGCTGAAATCATTATGAGACTAATAGACAAATGGAAATTATTTACACAAACTTCTGTAACTGCCCAGTTCTGTGAAAAACAATAGGAAAATCCAAGTCAGAAAACACTCATCCCTATCAGAATTAGAATTAGGATAATGGATCCACCAAAATATGTGATCGCTTACACTGAAAGAATAGCCCTTACTTTTAACTTAGGGTGAATTTGACTAATATTGAATAATAGGTGATTTAAGAAATTATTTTGAAATGTTTGTTTTAATATGCCAGGACAAAATGTAATCGTTATAATTTAAGAAATACATAATTAAGAGAAAACAACACATCTGAGGGAAGTAATTACAGGGCTCAGACGTTAATTAAGAGACACTAAAAAACAGACTACTTGTTGAAATAGTGATGTTTGGTAGAATATTAGCTATGTTATTAAAAGTTTAAAATCCATTATTTTATTACATAATAGCTAAAAGCAGCAATATTTGATCTAATGAAGAATTAGCAAATAGCTATAAGCAATGATTAAGGCTTCTGTGGGACTTAATTTGGATAAATCAGGTTTTAAAACACGATTATATAGGGAATGAATCAAATTATTGAAATTTTAAAATTATGAGCACAGAAAGGAATTATATAGGTTTAAAATTAATTTTTAAGAATGAATACCTTCATCCCACTTTCAAAAGGCTTTATTTTTTTAAAAAAGTATTTAAAGTGAGGCCTGAGTCAAACATTTCAGTATGAGAAGCCTTGCACAAAATTTAGCTATTGTAGTTATGGTCCTTTGGAGGCAGTATTAATCGTAAAACTATGTTTAGTCTTTGTATTAGGATAAGTTTACTTTGGCTTCTGCAGTTTTTGATAAGGATATATCTTCTGTGCGAAAGGAGAAAGGGCTGTAAAATACTAGAGAATGTAGACAAAGGTACCATAAATTACTTTGGAAGGACTTCCTGCCATCCTAAAGCAAGGTTTTGTGTGAATGTTTACAGCTATCACATCTCTAGTTACAAAATTCAGGTTTTTTGCATTATATCCATTCATAATTGAAACATTGGTGTTTTATTTCAAATTGCTAGCTTAGCATATGATAAGTTAATCAGCAAATGTGGTTAAGATAATGGGTGTTTCTTAACATGCTATTATTTATACCATTAGAGAAAAATAAAACAAAACCAAAAACTCCTCTCTTGACTTCTGCCACATTTCTCCCCTTCCATTGCCTGCTAAACTTTTGGGAAGAGTTTTCTATAGTCACTATCTATTTTCTCTCCTGTCCTTTGCTCCTGAACTCACTTTAAACAGGGTTCTGCTCCCACCATGCCAAAAAAAAAAAAAATACCTTATCAGTCTCACCAGTGCCTTTGACGTTGGTACACCCAATAGTCAGTGTTCTTGGTCCTCACTGTGGACCTACCAAGAGCTTTCGATTGTTATCATTGTGTCATTCTGGAGATGCTTTGTTCACCTGAATTCCAGGATGCCATACTTGTCTGGCTTTCCTGCCATCTCACTAGCCACATATGTTGTACTCCACTGTCTTCCTCAATCTCTTTTTCTAGTTCCTTCTCATCCCCCCCAACTTCTAAACATTGTAGTCCTTAGAGTTCTTCCTTGGGCTACTTCTGTTTTGCGTCTACACTATTTTCATGGCTATCTCATCCCTGTATTCTCTACATTGATAACTCCCAAATTTGTCTTTCTAGACCAGAAGTTGTACCTGAACCCCAGTGTCATATATTCAACTATCCATTTAGATATGTAACACAGTTCTCAAACTTGACATGTTCAAACTTGATCTCCTGATCTTCCTCCCATCCCAACTCCTACTTCCACTGTCTTCTTTATCCCAATAAATAACAACTGCACTCAGTTGTTTAGGACAAAAACCTTGGAGCCACTTTTAATTCTTCCATCTCTCTTACAGCCTACACATAATCTTCCATTGCAAATGTCAGTATTGCCCCTGGGTTACCTTTTCTCATGATCTCCATCCACTGTTACCACCTATCCAAGTTTGCATCATGCCTTCTTGGGTTATTTCACTGGCTTCCCGGCTGGTCTCCCTATTTTGCCACACAAATCAGCCAGGGTGATTTTGTTCAAATATAAGTGAGATCATGTCTCTCTCCAATTTCTTGTTTAACTCAGAATAAAAGCCAAAATCTCTACTCATGAAGTGTCCATCAAGCCCCAAATGCTCTGGCCTCCTATTATTTCTCTTTTTATTTTTTAAATTATTTTATTATTATTTAGAGACAGGTCTCCCTCTGTAACCCAGGCTGTAGTGCTGTGGTATGGTCAGAGCTCACTGTAGCCCTGACCGTCTAAGCTGAAGCAATCCTCCTACCTCAGCCTCCCGAGTAACTGGGACTACAGGCATGTGCTACCATGTCTGGCTATTTTTTTTTTTCAAATTTATTGTAGAGACGGAATTTATCTATGTTGCCTGGGCTAGTCTCGACTTCCTGGACTCAAGTGAGCCTCCTGCCTCAGCCTCCCAAAGTTTTGGGATTACAAACTTGAGCCACCATGCTTAGCTCTCCTGTTACTTCTTCAGTGACCTCCCACTCCACTCTCCCCTCACTCCCCTCTTCTGGCCTCACTGTCCTCCTAGCCTTTCTGGATCACCAAGGCACATTCTTTTCAAGGCCTTTGTTGTTGCTATTCTCTCCATTTGGAATGCCTTTCTTTTGTAATTATTTATGATCCACTTCCTCACCTCCTTTGGTTTTTGTTCAATGATACTTTTTCATTGAGAACTTCCCTGGACACACTGCAGTGATATTGCAACCACCTCTCTTCTCAAATGTTCTCTGTCTTCCCCTCTTTATTTTTCTCCTTAGTTCTTATCACTCATGCATTTTTCTAAATTATTTTGTTCTCTATCTCTTCCCATTGGAATGTAAGCCCCGTGAAGGTTTTTGCGTTCGTTCACCATGGAGCCCCAGACTCTAGCATAATGCCTGGTATATGATAGGTGCTTAGTAAATATTTGTTGAATAAAACAACCTCTTTTTTTTTTTTAGTTTGGTTTTGCTTGAATCCTGTTTGGGCTGATATCATTGCTTCTTTTTTTAGTTTGTATTGTCATATATAACTTGCATTGTCATTTTATTTTTGACATTTTATATAACTTTTTATTAATGTTAAATGAACCTTGAAAACATCATATAATCACATTTTTTGACCTTGTCTGAAATCTTAGTATACTTTTTCAACATTCTTTCTTCATCTTGTTTGATTTTTCATATTTATCCATACTAATTGTGTTACATACTCTCCAGTTTTTGCTTTTCGCATTGTCTAGTCTTTGCATTCATTTATCATTTCTAGGTCACATTTTTAATTATTCTAGACATTAACTAGTAAAATGCCTTAAGTTTTTTTTCTGTCGTTGTCAAAAGTGAAACTGTTTTTTGAGTCCTGCATTACAGCAGAGAAGAAATGCATTACCACCCACCACCAGCAGCCTTCTTCCAGCTCCCTCACTTCTCTGTCACTATCATTTAGTATTGTAAATACTAATTTGTTATTTTAAATACAGAATGTTCTTAAGTTTTTTTGATTTTTATATTTTCTTTGGATAGTCATACAACAGCCAGCCTAACAAAAATTATTTGTATTTTTTATGTCTTAGAGCTTATAGTTTGTTGCTTTATACCATAATTTTAGCATTTGGGGTTGGGCTGTTCCTTGAAGTAATTGTTTAAAATGTTGTTAGGTAACTTGTTTTCTGTGTAAGACATATATGTTATGTCTTTTTTCTCTTCACATGTTCAAGACAACCTGGATGCAAATAAAATTATTGGGTTACAACCTTTTTTCTTACAAAACATATGGTCCCTGCTTTTTTATGTTATGGCATTTAGTGTTACTGAGAAAAGAACGGAAAGTTCCACCCCAAGGTCACTTCTTTTATGCCAGATTTGGCATATTTAATGGCTGCAAGAGGAGGTGGGGTGGTGGGATAGGAAATCTTCAAAACTTAGTACCTGCCTGGTAAAAGGAAGAGACACAGAATTCTGATTAGTTGAGGTATTAGACCATAAGAGTATTTTAATTTTCTCTCCATCATCAAAATAATTAAACATATTAAAAATTATGTATTTGAATCTTTAATATGTAACAAGATTATTCACAAGTATTAAATTTGACTTTTCAATTTCACCATTTAAAGGGCAAAGTCATTCTACCTGATATATCTTAGAGTTCTTCAAGCATCTCATATATATATATATATATATATGTAATGTTTATATAAATGTCTTGCAGTGACTCTTAAGAAAATAATCAATTCTCCATAATAAGGCAGTTGGAATTTACCTGAAAATAAAGATAATATATCAAGACTTAGCAATATGCTAGCTTTTCAACCATATATATCATTTTCTGCACGGTAGTGGGTATCTTTGTTTTTTTGAAAAATATTTTCATGATTAGAAAATTATACACAATCATTGCAAATATTCAGAAATAACATAAAATATATAAAAATAAAATTTATCCACAATTCCATCAGAGATACAAATTTTTAACATTTTATTTAACTTCTTTCCTGGCATTTTTCTACATGCACATACATACAGACAGAGAGGCAGGAAGGAGGGAGGGGGAGAGAGAGGAAGAGAAAGGTGTACATTTTTAACAATGATTGCCCTATACAAATGGCTTGGTGATCTGCCTTTTGAATGTAAAATATTCTGAAACTTTGTCATGTCGTTAAACATCATTTTTAGTCACTGTATCAGTTAGAATATAGTTTGATTGCATGCCCAAAAAAACCCCAAATGGCTGTGTGGTTCAAACAAGAATAGGTTTGTTTCTCTTTTCTTTTCCTCGTCAGTCCAGACTGGTGGGCCTCTCTTTTACAAAGTCAGTCAAGATGGTTTGCACTGTGGTGTCGACATCCAAGGTTCTTTTATCTTGTTCCACTGTCTTGGAAGTATTACTCTCTTCCATATTTCCTGGTTAGTTCACAATCCTGTCAGTATTCTGTCAAGTGAAATGGAGAAATGGGGAAATGGCAAAGCCTGTGTATTCCCTTTACAGATACAATGCAGAAATTGCACTCTTCAGTTTGCCAGAACTTAGCCGCAAGTCCACAAAGAATACTGGAAAATTTAGCATTTATTCTGGATGGCCAGGTGCTCAGCTAAACAATTTGTGACTGTAGAAAAAGGGGGAAATGGTTATTGGGGAGCAATTAGCAATCACTGTCAAACTAGTATTTCATTAAAATATGTTTTGACAGTTTTTTTTTTCTGTTATTCACAATGCATTCATGAATAGTCTTACATTTGGTTCCCCTGTAACAACTTCTTAATGATAGCCAAGATTTCCTAAGTATTTATAGGGTTCCAGATAGTATTTTAATTATCTTGTATATATTTTTTCAACTGAATATAATGATATGATTAGGTAGCTACACTTCTTTATCCTCTTTCAGGGATATGACTGAGGAAGTCTAGACTTACAATAGGTTAAATGAGAAAGTGTTGAACAACCCGATCGTGTGCACAGGGCTAGTAAATGGTTGATTGACATGAGACTCAGATCTATGTCTGAATTCCAAGTCCTTAACGCCTACTATCTAATCATTTTTTAGAAAAAAATTTTAAAAGGATAAGTTCTGCCACAAAGTTAGGCATATTTCTAAGACTGTTGATTCACATTGTCAAACTGCACTCTGAAAAGCAGGTGCCAGTTGGTGCTCCTGTCAGCAGTATACAGAAGGACCTCTTTTCCAAAACCCTTCCCAGCATTAAATGCTTAACATATCAGAAGAACAGAAACACCACTCTAATACACCACTAACTAATACATTAGTTGACATTTATTTGATGAATAATATGGTTAAACATTTACGTTGGTGTTTATTATTGTTTCCATTTCTTTTGCGAATTGCTTTTTGTACAAATCTTTTATTTAAATTGTTTTTTTTTGTTGTTGTTGTTGTTATTTGAGAAGGGATCTGCCTCTGTCACTCAGGCGGGAGTGCAGTGGCATAATCTTGGCTCACCACAACCTCTGCCTCCCGGGCTCAATTGATCCTCCCACCTCAGCCTCCCGTTTAGCTGGGACTACAGGCACGCACCTCCACGCCTGGCTAACTTTTATATTTTTTGTAGAGACACGATTTTGCTATGTTGTTCAGGCTCATCTCAAACTCCTGAGATCAAGCAATCTGCCCACTTGGGCCTCCCAAAATGTTGGCATTGCAGGTGTGAGCCACCACGCCTGGTCCTAAATTGCCTTTTATCCCATTCAATCATTGCTCTTTTGCTTATAGATTATTAGAATTCTTTGTCTTAAGGATATGTAGTTTGGATTCCCCCTGACCATTTCCTTGGATTTTGATAGGCTTTATTGGATTTGGGGTAAGGTGTATTATGTTCATTTTCTTTGTCATATATAACTTTTTAGATAATTTTGGGATTTCTAACTATGGAAGTGGATAGATTTTAAAAGTGAAAGATATGCTAAATGTCATCATAGTTAGTTCTTGCTTGAGAGTATCACCTTAATTTTAAAAATGATAATCCCTCTCTTAGAATAGAAGACAGAAGGAAAATGTGTCCTCCGAAGGCTTTTATTTGCATAAATTGTTTATATCTTTTGTTCAACAATCTTTAGCTATTTTGATATCCAAATGCTTTAAAAGGGTATATTATTTCTTTCTCTTCTAAAACAGAGGATGTACCCCTGGTTTTTGGAGCCCATAAAAATAGGCATTGGCCTGAAAGTCTGGCTGTGACCCTAATGAGAAAAATAGCTATGACCTGTCTCTCCTGTCTGTTCTCTTCTAGTACTGTTTCCCCTACCCTCTTTAAGTCTTGCAGGTGTAGGATAATCATACTTATTTCTCTTTTTTGGGAGATAGATTATTGAATTGTAGGCTTTTAAGAAATAAGGGGACTTCCAGGAAGTTGATAGTGTTGGGTAGAATTGATCGCATAAGCTAATTAGAATTTTTGCAGACCATTTGCCACAAAAATAGCAATGCCCTTTTTCTTAGATTTTTATTGAGAGAGATGTAAAATAATATTTTAAAGGAAATGTGAACTACAGGAGAAAGTAAAGATTTTGTTTATTACAAGTTGTAAAGGCTTAGTTTATAAATTATTTTATTGTAAACATTGCTACAATTTTATGAATCTTCTAGTGTTACACACTAGAAATAAAGATCTCTCGTTCGTAAAGGATCATTTGAGAGTCTTCATGATGACTCAGATTGGCCTTATGAGGAAAGGATATAAAAGGCGTTGGCAGCCTACAGTCTGTACACTAAACAGGTTAAGAAAATAATTGTCAGTGAAATGCAAAAGACCAGATCCTTCAGATATCAGGCAGATCTCAAAGAAATAAAAGTTTGGCTTAGCATCTTTCCCTTTCTTTGATGTATTCTTCTCCTATGCTCCCCAGATACATATTATTTCGTTGCACTTGGAAGGTTAGAATCACCCTTTCTGCCCTTTGTCTGGGTCCTCCTTCTCGTCAAGTGTTACCAGGCTCCCTAGTCAGTCATTCTGCCTATTTTCCCAATCAAGTATACATTTCTTTGAGTATTCATTTATAGATATATTCACTGATTATCTGATCAACATAATTTATGCTGGACTTTGAATTTCCAACCTTAATAAGGACATATGTACATTTTTAAAAAGGAACACATTAACAGCAATGATTCTGTAATTGATATAGAGTAGATGTTTTAAAATTTTATTGTGATAAAAACACATAACTTGAAATCTACCTTCTTAAATTTTGAAGTGTACAGTATAGAATTGTTAATTATGTGCACATTGTACAGGATCTAACTAGAATGTCTTAATCTTGTATGACTGAAACTCTGTATCCATTGAACAACTTCTCATTTTTCCCTCTCCACCAGCCTTGGAAACTACCATTCTATTTTCTGTGTCTAAGAGTTTGCCTACTTTAGATACTACAGCGTTATTCACAATAGCTGAGAGATGGAAACAACCTAAATGTCCATTAATGGATGAATGGACACAGAAAATGTGGTATATGTATCGATGAAATATTAATCACCCTTGAAAAAACAAAGAAAACCCGTCATATGCTACAACATAGATGAACCTTGAGAACATTATGCCCATCCTGGCTAACATGGTGAAACCCCCTCTCTACTAAAAATACAAAAATTTAGCCGGGCGTAGTCCCAGCTACTGGGGAGGCTGAGGTAGGAGAATGGCGTGAACCCAGGAGGCGGAGCTTTCAATGAGCCAAGATTGTGCCACTGCACTCTAGCCTGGGTGACAGAGTGAGACTCTGTCTCAAATAAAATTTAAAAAAAAGGAGAAAAAAAAGAAACAAGAATATTATGCTAAGTAAAATAAGCCAGTCACAGAAAAATAAATACTGTATGATTCCACTTATATAGATTAGATACTTTTGAGGGCTTGGGGTGAGATATTTCTGGGGTGAGATATTTTTCATTGCTCCATGCTTATGGCTTTAATCTATTTTTCCCTCAATTGGCAATTTGCCTTAATCTCTAAACTGTCAGTGGGTTTATTTGATAATCAACATTTCTTGTACAAAGAAAGAAACTAGCTTGGTTTGTATTGTCCTTATTAATAATAACCATTTCTCAAGACAATCATAGTACCAGACACTTTGTATTTGTGTTCTCATATAATCTTTATAATGCAATGATAGACACTATTGTTGTTTTCCTTGTTATTATTGGTCTTTTAGCTTCCTTAAAGTCATAAGTGGAAGGTAGCAGAACTTGGATTTGAACCCAGGTCTGCTGATTTCAAAGCCTCTGCTTTTAACCTCATACCCTTCAGTGATAATGGGCTTTACTCATAATAATGGTGGAGATACAGTTTGAAATAGGTTTGACATAGATTTAGCATACACATTCCTAAGAACTAGCCTCCATGGAAAAAAAAAAATGTAACATGACTTCTTCAAAGCCAGAATCTCAAGTTTTTTACATTGATACCATGGGTTCAAGGCTTTCTGCTGCCATGGTGCTTTCAGAGTATGGACATTTGTTCTTGTTTTTCTACCTTGTTTTATGCATTCCTCTATCCCCACAGCCCATGAATGCATGATGCTGTCTGGTTGGTTAGTCTGCACTCTCTGTCACTGCCCATATAGCTCTGTGCAAGTCAGACTGGGGCTATGGAGCAGCCTTCAATTGGAGGTTGACAAATCCCTTGAGAGAGTATTACATGATGTTCATGAATTGAGAGTTCTTTTTACGGACTATTGGAGACCAAGCTTGGGGCCTTGGACAAGAAAGAGTTTTTAAAGTACAGGGAAACTCTAGAAATAGTATTTGTGCTTAGGAACTAGTTCTCTAATAATGATGATCACTGTTTCCAGTGGGTAAACGTAGGGGCCTGCAAAGCTATTGAAACAGACACAGATCAGTTTTCTGAAGAAAATTCTGGCCCAGTCAATAGACACTCATGGCTGAAGCCTGAGCAGATGTGAGAGGGTCAATTACTGAGACAGAACGGGGCACGAGAATATGTATTGAAACCTGAGAGACAGGTCGAGAGCCTGTATTTGGATTTCAGAGTGCAGAGGTCAAGTTTGGGAGATGGAAGAAGGAAGAAACATGACCAGGGAGAAAGTAAGCAGAAGGGGTGAACTGAAACTAGATGCTGAAGACACGAGGTCATAAACGTGAACAAGGATCAAAGCCCCGGCATCTCAAGAAAACTGCTCGACCCAGGAGAGGCCACTCACCCTTCACAACAGAATACAAACTTTGTTTCGTCTCTGATACCTTTCTGTCTGTCCCAGGAAGTTCACTCCTTCTGTGAAATCATGCTGTTTTGATGTGCCTCTTTTATTTATTGGATTGGGTCCCATTGATGGTTTAGATCCCATTATATGGTAATTGTTTATACATTTCTCTTCCCTTTCTACTCCTTGAAGTCCTCAGCACCAGAGACTAACTTACCACATAACATGTAAATGATGTGCAATTGGCAAAGAGATCTTGAGAGTCTCTGTACCTGTTTGTAGGGGGAACCCACCAACAAACAGCTTTGATATAGTGGTTCACCTCTAGCATATAGAAAAGGGTAAGTCATGCTGCCCAATTTATTCAGACGCCTCTTCCTGCCTGGCTCTAAATCTTTGCATTGGGAGGATGACATAGGACCATAAGGATGTACCTGAACCCGGAATATGTTTATGTATTCTTTTAGTAGGCACTGTAAAAGGCACTGTGATCAGTGTTTCGGATGCAAAAAAAAAAACAATGAAATCTCTACCTTCAAAGTCTAATAATAAGTATGATGACCACTGTTTCTTGTATTTGAACGATGTGCCAATCACTGCTAACTGCCATTTATCAAGTAATTCAACATAACAACCCTGTAAGACTTATATCCATTTTGAAAATGAAATAAGGCATAGAGAGGTCATATAACTTGTTCAATATCATGTAGCTGCTAAGTAGGTGAGCTTGGATTAGTGTGTCTGAACTCAAAGAAAAAGAATTTTAGTAGTATGTGTCCTGATCTATGTACCCCGTTTTCTGTTTCTGATATTTAACACCATGAATGCCCTTAGATTCTGAGTGATTCTTTGTTGAGAATGAAAGTAGTAACAGAGAGCAATGTTATAAAAAGCTCCTTCCATAATTCAAGCAAAAACATTTTGCACGCCAGTAATCTCATTTTCGTCTTCACAACCTACTCAAAGTGAGAAAACAGAGCTAAAAATAGGGATGAGGCAATGTTATGTAAAGTTCAGGAAAAATGTAATAAAAGCCAAATTTAGGTAAATATTATTGCAGAAAAGATGTATTTTGTTAAAATGGGCTTAAAATCTTTTCTGTATGTTGTTTCAGGATATAAAATATAGGTCACTTTTTAAAGAAATGATTCAAGGAATATTACAGAATTACAGAGTTACCAAAAATATCTTCACTCTTTAGTATATTCTAAAATTTGATGAAGTAAGTATTGCACAAGTCAAATCTATTTATAATTAATTTTTTGATATTTTATTACAGATGAGTGTTTTTAGAATATAACAATTACTTGGCCTTTGATGCTATTTCCTGAAATAATTTTTCTAGGAGTTATTTCATAAATGCATATCAGAGTGTGGAAGATTATTTTGTTATCCTGAATAAAGTCTTATTTTGTTTTTAAATGACAATTGTACATATTTATGGGCTACAATATGATGTTTCAATACATATATACATTGTGTAATGATCATATCAGGGTACTTAGCATACCCACCACCTCAAACACTTGTCATTCCTTTGTGGCAGAAACATTAAAAATTCCCTCTTCCAGCTAGTTTGAAGAATACAATACATTATTGTTGGCTGTAGTCACCCTACTGTGCAGTAGAACACCAGGATTTATTTGTCCTGTCTGACTGTAACTTTGTACCTGTTGACCAATCTCTGTCCATTCCCGACTGTCCCCGCTACTCTTACCAGCCTCTGGTAGTCACTCTTCTACTCTCTACTTCTATGAGATCGTTTTTAGGTTCCAACATGTAAGTGAGATCATGCAGTATTTGTCTTTCTGTACCTGGCTTATTTCACTTAACATAATATCCTCTAGGTTTATCCATGTTGTCACAATCACAGTATTTCATTCTTTTATGGCTAATGTTCCATTATGTATATAGAACACATTTTGAAATTCATTTATCCATTGATGGACACTTAGATTGATTCCATACCTAGGCAACTGTGAATAGTGCTGCAATAATAGGAGTGCAGATGTATCTTTGACATATTGATTACATTTCCTTTGGATTACATTTCCTTTGGATATATACCCAGCAGTGTGATGGTTGATACATATGGTAATTCTAATTTTAATTTTTTGAGCAACATCATGCTTTCTTCCACAATGGCTATACTAGTTTACATTCCCATCGACAGGGAATAAGAGTTCTCCTTTCTTTATATCCTCACCAGCATTTGTTATTTTTTGTCTTTTTGATAATAGCCATCCTAACTGAGATGAGATGAAATCTCATTGTGGTTTTGATTTGTATTTCTCTGATAATTAGTCATGTTAGCATTTTTTTCACATACCTATTTGCCATTTGTATGTCTTCTTTTGAGAAATATCGATTCAGATCTTTTGCCTATTTTTTATCAAATGATTATTATTACTATTATTTTTACTGCTGAGTTGAGTTCCTGAACTTTCTTTTACCTATTATAATCCAGTGTCAAGAAGAAAGTGTATTAATTTCTTTATTTAGTTTATTGATCAATGTTTATTGATAATATCTGCCTTCATGACCACAATGAAGCAAAACCTTATAATACTGCTTTCTGTATTTCTTCAAGATTCCATAGCCATGCAGTGTAATGTTGAAAAATCAGCAGATTTACTTTTTGATGTAGGAGAAAGAAAAAACAAAACAGAGGTAACAGTTGTCTACCACAAATTTCCTATTTTGAAAGTTCTATGTATTTGTTTAATATGGAACATTTATGTGTCATGCACTGGGCTGACTGCTGGGAATATAGAGGAGAACAAGACTGTCCAGTCCCTTGCCTGCATAGAATACTGCTGTTGCACTTAGTACTAAAGCAATACCAATTATGATAGCATCACTTAATTAAGGTTGGGCAACTGTGTTATTATAGTTAGGTATCATGTAACATTGTGATTTTTTAAATGAATTTATCTCATTTGATAAAAATGCATATTTTTGCTGGCAGGTATGAATTTGCTAGAAATTCTCTAGTTAGACTGTATCAACTACAATATCATTTATTCACTTAAAAAGCTGTTGTCATGTTCATTATTTGTACAATGAAAAAATGGGAGGGATGCATTTTATTACAGGCTTCTACTGTTGTTAAAGCACTAGATTTTTCCACTTTGAATTGTTCAAAATTATTAGTTTATCAAACAAATTGAAAGAAAATCCAGGGTTCTGTTGCTAACTTTTGAATGAAATTGTAAGCATTAAGGCACATCAAATCAATGGAATATAAATATGAAGATTTTTATTTTTTACCCAGCCATTGTATCCAACCAGGCTAGGTTGAATTCTACTTTTCTATCCTACAATGGCATTCTTTGTGCTTTCAGCTCACTTTGGTTTTTAAAAGTCCATTTCTTTTTAAAAGATTAATCTCCAGGTCAATTCAAACTTCATCTTTTACCCATCCCTTAGCTCGAGTCCTAAAACAAGAAGAAGAGAGTTAATCCTAGTAAGCCTCTTACTGTTGCTCATTCTTTGGTTGAGAAATGAAGAAAGATATGGCATATAGTATACATTCTCTAAATATCAACTGAAAGCATGAATGAACAAAATAGCAGAATGAATTAAATTCAGTGATTTGCTAAAAGTTAATCTGAAATGTATGCAGGATTCTGTTCCAGTCTTTAAATCACACACACACACACACACAGACACACACACACACACACATACACACTTAGACACACACACAATAGTAGGTGTTTAGACTATAATAAAATTTGAGCAAAAAGTTCAAATTACAGCGTAAGACTGCCTTTGAATATAAATTACTTTTTTCTGTGTTAGTCTGTGAAATGAGTAAGTATTGAAACTTTCACTAATAGATCTCCAAATAATTTCCCATTCTGATTGGACATGTGCTTAGCAAGAGTGCATGCACTTCCAGTTCCTCCAAGTAGGGGAAAAGAGAATGGAGAGACAAGGCAGATTGAGCCATTTTTCAAGTATCTCACTCAGGAGGCTGGCTGCCAATCAAGGACACCCCAGAAGGAAGACAGTGAAGGGCACATCATGGTGAGGAGGACTAAGATGGATCGCAAACGGCAGCCTGGAACCAGGTCTCCCATATCAGGGAGCTGTGCAGTGGGGGCACTCACAGCCTCACTCAAAGAAAGCAGACATAGGCCCCCAAAGAAATTCACCTTGTGGAACTGAATCTTCTTGTTCTGGTTTCATGTTCTTAAATGATCATAATTACATAACAATTATTTTGAGTTTTTAATTTTTGATCTTTTTTGTTTTAACACAGTAAGATATCTCAACATTTTTTGCCATATTCATGAAGCAGAGAATGTACTTGAATTCCTTATTTGTAAAAATGTTATAGGCCTTATAATCAGAAGAGACTCAGATGGTTTTATTTAGTGAGATTTGAAAGAATAGATTCCAGAGTTTCTAGAATTTAAATTTTATTGTTTGGCTGCAAAAAATAAGAAGAACTTGACTTAGCATAGAAAACATAACCTTTCATGTCAGCGCTACTTTAATAAATGCAAGCACAATTTTGTTCAGCTACCTAGAAAAATAATGATATTAGGTAATCTACAATCTTTTAGCTTTTACATGAGCCTAAGAATTAAAGCTGGGTCTTCAACTTGACTTTGGTAAATTTAAAGTAATTACATTTTTGCTGTCTACGAAAATTGTTTAATTAAAGATATTGTAAATGAACTATAATTATGTAGATTTATGTCTGCTTTTAAAACACTTGTGCTTTTTTACTGATTTGAACCTTCAGATATGCTTTCATATTTATTTTGCCAAAGAAACTCTAGATAATTTGATTCCATAGCAGGATGTTGAGGAAGACTTTTTCTCTTGCCTTGGAATCACTGCTATTGGTCCTTGGGAGAACACAATGATGTCTAAGAATTCCATGTTTTATAGTAAACCACCAACCATAGTAAAAGGCAGCACCTTTTCCAGGTCTTACTCAAAGAACAGATCCTACTACTGTCAACTTTTACCCTAGCATCCCTCACACCTCTCCCTAGGTCTTATGAGAAGAGTCATGGACAAAGGAGATGAGGAGAGTCATCAAGGACAGCTGCCTCACACAATGCTTTGCTTTTGGTAAAGGGTCTTGTCCCCAGTTTCCCACTTCAGCTTCAACAAGGCCATGCAGATATGAAATTGAAGCATGAGCATGAGAGTCATTGAGAAAGATCTAAAATATCTGCAACAAGTGGAAATTGACATCTATAGGGAGATTCAAATCTAAGATTTTGCTGAAAGTTAATCTGAAGTACATGTAACACTTAACAGTGATTTCTGCACCCGGCCGATTTCTGGGTTCTATTCTTTACACACACACACACACACACACACACACACACACAAATGGTGGGCATCTGTGCTTTAAAGGTGAAAGAAAAAGAAGGATCTGTGATATAAATTCAAATTTAGACCTGCTGTAAAAATACAGTATCTTTTCTGTATGGTTGGGCCGCAAGTAAATCTGAAGCATTTTTTTGATAGATCACCTAGTCATTTTACCACTGGCTCTTTCTTTTACAGTTTTGCTCAATCACCCTGTTGGTACCCCTTTCCTGGGTTTTTGGCATAATTTACAAGAGGTACTGATGATAGTGAGTACAAGTAGGTTTATTTCTATTTCAACTGCCTCCACTACACAAAGGGCAAAAAAACCTTGACTGCATGAGAGACTGCTTCTCAAATAAAAGTTGTGGTTTTCCGTGTATATGGTAATACTCTTACCTTCCCTGTAATGTTTCAGTGGTACTTTTTTTCTAGGAAACTGGAGAACTTAATTTTATACGGGAATCTCTGGTCTTAGAAATTAGCCTAGTGGTAACAGTTTTAAAAGGTCTCTACCTCCATTTAAAGGAAGCAATTATTCCAAAAGCACAAGATCTCTGGTTGACTAAAGACTGTATCAAGGATGAAAGATTATGTCTGGAATATTTCCTGCCTTATGAGATTTTGTGTTCAAAATATAAATTTTAGATTTAAGGAGGCATGTGGGTGTGGTATTGCTCACTCTCTGATATACAACATGGTTATTTTACTTTTATGTTTGGTAGTAGTTGTTAAAATAAAACTATATTGTCTTCTTACTAATGTACTAAAGGCTAAATGAAAGAAATTTTTCATCAAATGTTATACATTTAGTTTGATTGTATCAGTTTGAGATACGGTTCAGTATTTTAGAACCAATGTCAAGGTAGGCTTCCATAGTTCCAATTAAGCTTCATAAGAAATATAATTAAGTTGAAGCTTGGCATTGTTTGGTAGGTGCCTGGCTGGCGCCAGGTTTTCAAAAAATAAGACTTGTTTGAAGGGGCTTGGGTTTTTCCCTTAATTTCAAGGTTATGTCTTGGATGGGGCTTGGGAAAGGGCAGTGGGTTCTGACTACACGTCAAAGAGGTTAAAGATATTCACTGGCTTGACATCATGTGGACAGTGGCTTGCTTATTCTTCATTTCCTAGTGTCAATTAAAATAAGAAATGGTCAGGTTTTGCTCACACTATTTTGAAAATGAAGTCTATGATCCATAATTTTGTAAAATAAATGAGTTGTATTCAGTATACATATGGAATAGTAAGTTATTACATTTTAAAGATGACAATGATGTAATGGTATACTTATATATTATGTTTGCAGATAGATTTTTCACAGAACAAGATTCCTCAGTTTTAATTCTACAATGTGATATTGGAATTAGAAACAAGTCTCTTATGTGTGAATATTTTATCTATATTTGTTATTATCAAAATAAACACTATTCATAGGGTTCAATTTCATCAATAATTAATAATGTGACTAATACATGATAAAAAGGAATAAGTTAAATTATGTTTTTTGCTTACAAATATCACATTAATTGAATAACTGGAGTAATATTATGTTGCTTTTATTAAATGTGTAGTGACAAGTCTAGAAAAGAACTTTAAACTGATTGGCACGTTTGTTAAAATCCATTATAGTTTTCCTGAACAACTACACACCCTAATAAATAACTTACTTATGTTCAAAATGAATTAAATGTGGCAAATAATTCCAACACATTTATTTTACCTAATTATATGTGGTTGAACAACTAGGAACAAATATTTTACAAGTGAAAACCATAAGACACATTTTATTAGGACATGTATATACTAATGCCTTTTACCATTTATTATTTGCTGATGGCCCAGGACCATATATTAAACAGTGATTTCAGTATCCATCTAAATTTTCACATGGTTTCATTTAATCATAGGATTAAGAGAATATTTTAAATTATTAGAATATATCCTCAATTTTTTCAAGGTTTAGAGTATTTATATTTATATGTTAAAATCTGTGGAAAGGCCTAAAGTCAGGGCGTTTTGAAATTATGTAAATTAGTACATTCAGGATCTAACTTATTTTATATCTACATTAGCTTTTCAATGTATAAGTTTCACAAATAAACTTCACAAATAAAATTAATAAAAGCTAATTAAATATCAAACACCTTTCTTTTTCCAATGTGTAATTTAATGAGATTCTGAATTACCTTGATCATTTCTAAAAGTTACTATTTTTTCAAATGAAAATGAAACTGAGCCACCATTTGAAGGCTATATGCTCTTGGCTTAAATTGATACACTTGCAAATATAGCTATCCAACTGCAAAATAATAATCAAATTTAGATATTCAGACTTTGAGTAGAGAATGGAAGAATTTATTTGGCTGATGTGAAAATTGAACCAATGATTTTAATCTTGAACATACTAAGCTCTAACCAAATGTGTCAAGGGTTGCCAAATAAATATAGAGGAAGAGGATACCATGTTTTATATTGAAAAGGGTTAATCATTTGTCTGTAGAATAATTTCTCTTCAAGGTTCCAGTGAAATGTATTAGTGATGGTTAGTTAACTATAACCTGACCACATAGTTACTTTATATGGTCAGGTTATACAACAGGTCACCTGTTGTCAACTTCATATCTTTCTAGTTCCACCACTCCTGTAGCAGCTATATGCATTGTAAGTAGCAGATTTTATAAAATGTGTAGATCGATCCCTTTGGAAAAGAATATCAACTATACATCATCTGTATTACTTAATTTTATCTTATTTTTTCTCTTTCTTTTAAGAATACTAATGTATCCAACTTTTATATTCCTTTTTGTTTGTGTTATATTTTAGTTTCTGCATAAGATTTATTTTTTACCTAGCCTTTCTTTTTTTGGGGGGGGGATGGAGTCTTGCTCTGTCACCCAGGCTGGAATGCAGTGGCACAATCTCGGCTCACTGCAAGCTCCGCCTCCCGGGTTCACGCCATTCTCCTGCCTCAGCCTCTCCGAGTAGCTGGGACTACAGGCGCCCGCCACCACGCCCGGCTAATTTTTTGTATTTTTAGTAGAGACGGGGTTTCACTGTGTTAGCCAGGATGGTCTCGATCTCCTGACCTCGTGATCCGCCCACCTCGCCTCCCAAAGTGCTGGGATTACAGGCGTGAGCCACCGTGCCCGGCCTACCTAGCCTTTCTAATGAGGTTTCAGATGTTCATACTCCAGTCTTACTGGTCGTCTCCTCTAGAATGCTATCTTTTACGTCTGTAATGTTCTCTGTATTTCCGTTACCCTTTAATTATAAGTAACCATACTTCAAGTAAGCAGCTTTTAAAAATTAAAAACTTGAATAAATTGCTATTTCAAAATGGGTTATTGAATAATTTTAAATCTAAAAATGTTTTCAATAAGTACATTTCAGGCTAGAATAACATCACTAATGACGCTTTATTAATAGTGCTACTCATCTTTCTGGGATAAATGTGAGACACTCTTGGATAAGGATTGGGAAAGTCCAAATACAGTTTTGTATATGGCAATATATATAAAATATATAGTGTGGGATTTTTTATTGAATATTCATTGGCGCCTGAATATCTCGTGGGAATTTATTTAGGATTTGCAGAATATTTAGCAGACATGTTAGACGTTAGTATTGTCACATTTTGGATTATTTCTGATTATTCGATGTATTAAATATATGTGCTAATGTAATTTTAGAATCAATTTGCTTGCTCTCTTCTACCTTCAGATTAAACTTAAAATTAGAGTATAATGGCACAACACAATACATGCCTTAAAAAACTGGAGGACAAAGTTATTTTTAGCCTAGAATTGTGAAGATAAAACAAGACAATCTAAAAACTTTTATCTTGTGACTCTTTTTTCAGAAGCTGCTGGAGTATATGCTCCAGTGCTCACCAAAATAAGGGAATAAACCAATAAAGGGGGTTCGTGGGATTCAGGAAACCAGCGTTGCAGCCAGTAAAACAGCAATCAGAATGACTTGAGCACACAAGCTAGGCAGCAGGCTCCGCTGCCCTCAGTCCAACTAGAACGAGAGGATTTCAGGGAGAAAAGTGGAAATTCTGTATCACTTATTCATTGACTGAATCAGACAATATATTGATCCATATGTGTTTTGAAAATCTAGAAGTGTTTTACAGATCTGGAGAAAATTAGCAATTGGTCCTGAGAAAATAATCAAATTTAAAAGGCCTTAATTAACTCAAGAAAAAGTTGAATAGAAAGTATAATCATAATACACTACTTTGCTCAACAGTCATGAATATTTACATAATGATAATGTTGAATACCTCTAAAATATGATATTTATACTCTAGGTTTGGAGACAATAGAACTATTTAAGTTAGAGCATAAATACTTATCCATGAAAGTAAAAAGGTAATACATAGTATCTAAAATTTATAAGTCAAGAAATTACAATAAGAGTATGTTATCTGAAAATATGGAGTTAAATTACAGAAGAGATAGCTGAAAGAATTGAATATGTGACCTGTGGGACACTGGACTAGAGAGGTGGAGTGAAATTAAGCAGGGTACAGCTGCTTTCCATTATGAGTCATGCAGTAGTCCTTGAAGTTTTAAACTGCATGCATGCCTAATAAAAAAGTAAATATTTTTAAAAGTGCAAAAAATACTGTGATAACTCTTGACAGTTTGCAATGTAGAAAAGAATGGAAGTGGCTGTCTTCATCTTTTGAAGCTCATTTCCTGGTAATCTCCCCTGCCTGCTCTCAGCTTCAGCCATTCTGGCCTCTTTGCTATTTTTCCAACACATGGAGCTTGGTCTTGTCTTAGGAACTCTGCGCCTGGGCCAGCACTGCTCTTCCCTCAGGTGTCTGCAGACTTCTTCGCTGATCTCTTTCAAGGCTTTGCTTGAATGTCACTTCTCAGCAAGGTTCCCCTTGACCACTCAGTCTAAAATTGCACCTGCTCATGCATCTGCCTTATTCCGCTCTAATGCGTTTCTCCATAGTGTTTATCACCTTCTTAAATACTGCATGATTAAGTCATTTATTATGGTTTTTGTTAACTTTCTATCTCCCCTTACTACAATGTGAACTACACAAGGACAATATGTTTGTGGTTTGGATGGCTGAGGGGTCCACCAGTGCATCTCAAGTGCCTATATATATGAAACATATATATGGAACACGTTTTATTTTAATGAGCTATTCAGTATTTCAGTAAGCTATTAAATGGTGCTTGGCATACAGTATGTAATCAGTATATATTAGTTGAAGGTATCAATTAACTAAATGAAGAAAGAAAAGACTAAAGAAAGGAAGGGAAGAAAAAAGAGAAGGTAGGACAAAACAAGGGACACCAGTGAGGAGGCAAATGCATTATTTCATAAGATGGTGGTGGTTTGAGTTTGGGTAGAGGCACCGTAAATGGAGAGAAGTGAATGAATTTGAAATAGGCTTGAACATAAAGTTGGCGTTATAATGAAAAATATGATTATTTCTAAAACCAATATTTCATCTGTTTTATAAGCAGGAAATACCTGAAAATAAGGAATGTCAAGATTCTAGTATATGTTATTAGAAGTGAATGGCATTCATAGTCATGGAAAATAAAGTTAAATTATTAAATGCTATTTAAACCCACAGAAGTTCTAGACATCGAATAAAAATAAGAATGATACAATAACTTAGCTAATGACAACAATAAAAGCTTTTGTAGAGTTTTTCTACAAGTTTTACAGTTTAGCTTGCCTATAAGTTACAAATATGAGGATTTTTGTGCTTTGAACTATAAAAGCTCATACCTAAGAGTAATGAAAGGTTTAATATTGTACTTATTTAATAGTGTTTTCTTCTATTAAAAACATAGTATTCTATTCTTATTTATAATTTTATGGAAACCAATTTCACTAACATTTATAAAGTTTGATTTGAAAATAAATTACATTTCTTAATAATTATATGCACAGTTATGACCTGCATGTATTTAAGCTTTCGCATAATTTAAAAATCCGTATCTTCATTTTGACTGTATATTTGAAAATACTGATGACAGGTAATCTATTGCACTGTAACTGGCCATTTTTGTGAAATAAAGTCCTTTTCTTCCTTGTCTCAGTAGTCATAACTAGTTACGTGTATATGGTGGTTTTCTTCCATATAAATGTTTCTAGATTGCATACATTTAAAATAACTTTTCATGTCTAATTCTGATGCACATCTTTAGCAAATATGAACAGCAACCTTGCCACTGTCTCTGATTCTTAACTTCTTCCTTTTCTTACCCTTTCCTTATCTTATCTTCTTTCCTTTTCTTATCCTTTCAGAGCCTCTTCCTTTTCTGAAACTTAGATGGGAGATAGGAAGCTATGGTTGTAAAAGCATTTCATCTGTCATATAATCTATCACATATCATATAAGAAAATGCATTGTATATTGGAAACTTTTAAATTTTATACACATATATATGAAATATGTTCATATGAAATACATTTCACTTTAATAAGCTATTCAATATCTCAATAAGCTATTCAATATTACAGGCACCTAGATAACTAAAAGGTCAGTCATTACATTTATTTCAGTGTAAGAACTTAATGGGGAAAAATTTAAGTTCTGTTAATGAGTTTCTAATAAAAGTAGACCTATTTTGAAAACAGAAGTGTCTGTTTCCATATTATATTTGAAATAAAAAATTATGATGAAGCATTTTCCAGTGTATGAAACTAAGATTCTTTTATCCATAAGGGGCTAATGTATAGTTGAAGATGTCCATAATTGAACAGCAGGAAGTATTAGATAAATTCAAGAAAGCCCAGTAAATCCTAGAGGGAATTAGAAATAAATTTCATATATTTATTGTTAACTGCCACCATTTTATATGAAAATTATGACAAGGCAAAGTTTACATTTCATTATAAATATAGTGTCCCTATCCACTGTTCTTTGTTAGCAGTCAAGTATGGGAAACACAATGTAAGAGATGGTTATGAAGTTGATAACGTGTTTAGCACTGCTTTGTACTCATTCTGTATCCAAGAATCTCTTTTTATTCATTGTGTTAAATATTCATGAGAACTTATTCTGTGCCTGATACTATGATATAGAGGATCTAAGGCTGTACTAGTTTCTGCTCTTAAAGTAATCCATAGACAGAAGAGAGACATACAGGTGTATGTTCATTGAAATATGACAGCTGCCATTTGAAAAATGTATGGAAATACAGATGCTTAGTGCATTTGGTAAAGAAGGGGGTGAGACTAAGGGAAGGGGAATTTTTAGGGTAGCAGTGCTTAAGTATGTTACAGGGGCTTAAAAGAACAGTTCAGTGAAGAAGGAGAGATTGAAGTCCAGAAAATCCTGGAGAAGGTAGGAGGATGGGAAAAGAGTGGTGGCATCTGTCTCTATGAGATGCAATGAGAAAGACGGTGATGAAAATAGAAGTTAGTTAAAAGGTGAAGAGGAGGGAACTTGCAAAATTTCCCGTTTTCTGTTTTCTTGGTGAGAACAGAATGTTCAGTCTGCTCCTGATCATAAAAGGAAGGACTTAGCAGTCACTGATTTGAAAAAGATTGGGGAACAGAGACGGGTAAATGAATTATGGGTGGCAGGGAACATTCCTCTGAGATTATAAATCCTAAATTTGTCATTTATTCATGCAATGAATATTTACAGAGCACGTTTGCCTAGGTTAGGTGTTGAATATGCAGCAGGGAGCAAGATAGGCACATTTTGAATTCTAAAGCAGTTCATGCCTTCATGACACAGTAAACAAATATTAAAAAATTATTACTCAATTATAACTGTGAGAAAGACCGTAAAAGTTAAAGAAATGGTATTAAGATACCATATGATGCATAAGAAGGCTTGGGATTGGGTGAGGAGGCAGAGAAAGGAGAAAGTAGAGATACCCACTTGGAGAAATGGCTGAGCAAAGGCCCTGAGACCAGGCGTTTGAGGGTGGCAAGGCTTCCCACTCAGTGTGCTATGGTGCCACTCGTGAATTACATGTGTGCCAAATATTCATCTGCTCAGCTCTTATGTGTTATTCCAAGGCACAAAAAAATTATCACTTTCTAACTGAGACATGATATGAAATAGTTTGAGAAGCTTTGCATTAGGGGAACTGACCTCAGAAAGTTTTCATCTGTAGCACCAGCAAGATGCATGGAATAAATAAGATATCTGGATGTTTTATTAATTTGGCCCTTCTTGTGTGTTTACAGTCATTGAATTAATTGGTTTATTCAGCAAATAGGTAGTTGATAAAATGATGCTGCATTTAACCTGTGCTAGTTTTATAAATATTACAAATTGACACAGAGACTGTCCACAATATGGAAGTTTATCTTGGGGTTTCTTATGAAAAGATTAAAAAAATTATCTTTACCTTAGCAGGTATGGGGGAAAGTTTTTTCTCATTTCTTTTCCATTGAGTATTATCAGTAAAATAGAAAAAGATTGAGTGAAATTTCAAATTATTTACCATTCAGCCAAAAGAATTCTCAACTTATTCACACATATATATTAAGTAAAGAATTCAGAAAATCATTAATAAAGTTCAGACAAAAACCGTCTAACTTAATTCCCGGGAAAAAAAACTGGAACTGTTGCCCAGAATTATCCAGCTACACAGTCTGTATTCATTTTTTAATTGCATACCTTATCCTTTTTACCTCTGTGTATAGCACCTATTTAAAAGAAACAGAAACCTGGCCTGGTGTGATGGCTCACGCCTCTGATCCCAGCACTTCTGGAGGCTGAGGCGAGCAGATCCCTTGAACCCAGGAGTTCAAGAGCAGCCTGGGCAACATGGTGAAACCCTGTCTCTAAATAAATACATGAAAGAAAGAAGCAGAAACCAGACACTTCTCTTTTTAGCTATGGGTTGCTACACCTCTGTGAAATCATAGGTGTTTACCACTGTCTTAAATCACTGGTTTATGATTACTTGATATTTTCTGGATTTTTAAAACATTACTTCTTTTTTTAATTGGTGTAGAAGTAATGTTTTAGCATACTATAAATTTCTGGTAGTAATTTGTATTACAAAAATGCATATTGTTTAAGGTCCCAAGTAAGCTTTATGTATAGAAAAGATTCCTCTGCTCTTTCTTTTTGTCCTCAAACATAAACTTCTGGAGACCTGGAGAGAATGAAAGGCGTCCGAGTGTGTGTCCATGGCAATCCGCTAGCTGTGTGGAGGAAGTTACAGTGGCATTAAGCCATGAAAAGGATCAATTGTTTTTGTGAAAAATCCTTGGGACGTGCCTTGAATTTAAAGAATCAAGTTCATGAAAATCATAAATTATCTATTAATCTTATTTTGTTGAAATATCCTTGGTGGTCCATGGTATTTTAAAGACCAAAATTGTAAAAAAAGTAGTTAAAATAACAACATAATGGGATTGTTCAAGACCGTGAAATAATATCCTCAGTGCCTTTTCTTCTTGAGGGTTTTTACTGGATACTTGCTCTACCTATACCTCTCCTAACTACAGAACTGAACATGATGTGAGATGTGTAACTTTCATTTATTCACTCATGTGCCAGGCACCATGCTGACATTACATGTGAAAAGTTTCCAAGGTTTTCTTGTTACGTCTACAATTACGGCTAAGTTTCCCGTAAGTAATTTGGGGGACTGGAAACGAGGGCAAAATTAAATGAAGGGCTTAGAAAACTGCATCAATTATTTTTAGATGTGTCAGGGAGATGGGAGTAGTCTTTCTCTCTGATAATCAAGACCCACTAGAGCACCGCCATATACTGCACACATACTTCTGAATGACAGGAGCTTTGTGTGAGATGAGAAAGCTGTGTCAGGCTGATGGTATTATCATGATTCCTTGGAATGGATCACCATCCCAAATCACCAGACACTCCCTGATCAGGAGGGAGCATCACATTCTCCAGCCACTGTATTATTTGGGAGGTTCAGGTAGGAAGTGAGTGCATAGCCTCAAGGGGTCTGGTGGAGGTCCTCTTGGGAAATGCAGAACTTCTTTGCCTACTAATGCCCCTTGCTCTGAGACCGGAGAGGCTTCTGGGAATTTTATCCTCACAAGAAACATTGTGAGGATAAATGTGAAGCAAGACATTTAAGTTAGTTAGAGGTGCGTATCATTTAAGATGGTAGGAGTTGACAGTTTTTGTAAGCCATTTCTGAAGTTAAAAAACAAGGTAGTTTAAAATAAATTCAATTTCAGCAGTCACTATTTTCTTAATTTGCCAATGAACTTGAATGACATATTAAAGAACTTTATGCATTATACTCTAGTTTGTGATCCGCTTGAACACAAAATGCATATTATGTGATCTTATTTCCAAGGTTAAATCAGTGTATCCTTGGCTAGATCTATAATAGTTTATCTGATAAACATCTTCTGTCAAAATAATATTTGCCATTAATGAAATTAATGGCAGAAGTATAACTTCAGAAAGGTATGATCACTTAGATGCTAAAATATCTGTTAAGGAAAACAGGTTACATTTCAATATCTTTGTCTTTGTGTTATATGATATGTAAATTCCAAGGTGTAAATCCTTTCACAAAAACACTTTTTTCTTTTTCCTAGACTTAGAAATATTGACTTGCCCACAGAGCTAGCTCCTTTGATGTGCAATGATGCTACCTGTGATATGTTTTAAGATGCTCTTTTTTGGCTGGGAGTGGTGGCTCATGCCTGTAATCCCAGCACTTTGGGAGGCCGAGGCGGGCAGATCATGAAGTCAAGGGATCGAGACCATCCTGGCCAACATGGTAAAACCCCGTCTCTACTAAAAATACAAAAATTAACTGGGCATCACGGTGTGCGCCTATAATCCCAGTTACTTGGAAGTCTGAGGCAGGAGAATCACTTGAACCTGGGAGGTGGAGGTTGCAGTGAGCCGAGATTGCGCCACTGCACTCCAGCCTGGTGACAGAGCTAGACTCCATCTCAAAAAAAAAAAAAAATTGTTCATTTTTATTTAACCGTTACCACTATCACATTAGACAGTGCAGGAGTATGTTAATTATCTCTAGGTGTCCCAGTGGCCTAGTAAGTCCAGGGCAAAATGCCAGCAGAGTCCTGGCCAAAAGCACTACATTAACTTGTTCAGTCTTTTGACACCCTCACAAATAGAACAGTAAACCTGGAGAGAAAACATATTTGTTCCAAATGAGTTAACTATTCCAAAATAAATAATATCTAACCCCTGGCCAACAATTTGTAATTGTGTATAAAAACTAACTAATGGGATGTATTCTCCAAGACTATTAATTATGTACTGAACAGGAATGCTTTTTAAATGTTGTTCCTCTGAGTGCAATAAACCTGTGTAATCTAGGCAACCTAATGAGCACCTTTGAGCATCTGCCACTGCAGAGTGCGTTCAAATTTCAGGCAAAATTTGGGAAATGCTGTTGCAGCAGTGGGCCAGTAAGACCCAGTGCTGTCATTGGTCAAGATAGGTCACCAATTACAAGACTTGAAGATAAGCATGTTGTGATTGGTGGTTGAAGTGAATCCCCTCTCCTTAAGGCGTGACTTTGGGGATTCACAGAATGGGCATTGTGGAGACACCAAGTTCCATGGAGAATGCAACTATTAAAGTGAGAAAGAAAAGAGAGTACAAGTGAGATGTTTGGCAAAGAGTAGAGGCATGAGATGGGGACTAAAAGTATCCAGCAGATGAATGTGAAGCCAATAAAATGATTCTGCTAGCCAGCTAGACCGTACTTAAGCTGTACTAATTGAGACAATAGGATTTGCACAGTTTCCGCTCACTTCAAATAAACTTTACAATACAAGGAAATAAAATGATAAATAGTAATTATCACTTCATAGTCTACTGGCAATGAAAGATTTTTACGTACCGATAAAGCAGTAGATGTAATCATTTTGTACAGTTATGAGCAAAATCAGTGATGAATATAGCTAGGTGCTCATTAACAGTTAATAGCCTACTAATTAGAGATGTCATCAAAGTGTTTAATTTTTTTAAATTGCTAGTGGAGAAAGTGGTTCTAAAATGAAGAACTCTTCAAAATGTAAACAATATAAGCTTTCAAATAAATAGTGATCTTAAGCTGCCTTAAGTCTTTTCTGAAACAAGGAAAGTATTCTGAAAAATTTTGCTTTAAAAAATGTATTCAATTTACAATACAGGCCGGGTGCAGTGGATGACTCCTGTAATCCAAGCACTTTGGGAAACTGGGGTGGGTGGATCACTTGAAGTCGCTTGAGGTCAGCCTGGCCAACATGGTGAAACCCCATCTCTACTAAAAATACAAAATTTAGACAGGCTTGGTGGTGGGTGCCTGTAATCCCAGGTACTTGGGAGGCTGAGGCAGGATAATTGCTTGAACCAGGATGGTAGAGGTTGCAGTGAGCGAAGATGGATCACGCCACTGCATTCCAGCCTAGGCGACAGAGTGAGACTGCCTCTGTACAATACAAAGACATAATTAGATTACATAAGGGTAGTTCCTCAAGTTTGATTTAAATTAAATATTTTGTTTTTCAGTGTTCACATTGTTCTCTAGGGAAACAGTTCACCCTCGAATATCAGGATTTGTATTTTCAATGTGCAGTGAGTGTCCATACTTACCCTTAAAACTAAAGAGCACTTCAGACTAAGAATCAGAGAGCATCAGAAAACAAGTGAATAATTTATGATAACAAAAACATGCTATGCACATTAGATAAATGTCACATTGCTGTTGCATTTAAAACAAAATTGCTTCACTATTGAAAGAAAAAACCCAAATGCCTGAAAAATAAAATTCAGGAAATGATAAGTGTCGTTATAAGCACATTTTTTACAAAGAGTTCAAAATGGTTTTACACATGCCCTATCTCTTGTTACAGTATCATTGTAAGTAAACAGGAGATATATACCCCTATTTTTAAGTTGTGGAAATATAAGCAAAGAGATGTGACTTGACCAAGGTCATCACTTAAAGAGATATATACCCCTATTTTTAAAATGTGGAAATACAAGCAAAGAGATATGACTTGTCCAAGGTCATCACTCAAAGGCAGAATGTAAGATTCCGATCTTAAGAATGAAGTGAAAAGAGGCATAAAAAATATATGTGTTTATAGTTAAAATTAGACAGATCTCCCTTGCTCATCCTGATTTCTTTTGCAATATTACCCAAGCTTAAGTAGTTTTAATGAGCAATAGCAAGTGGCTTATAAAAGATACCGGCAAATTGAAAATGTCTTAAATCATTAAAGATCCATTGAAAAATTATCAATTTATTATAGCAAATATGCTCTTGGGAATAAAGGTTTTTTATTTCTAGACCAGTTAAAAAAAAAAAAAAAGGAATTCATGCCAAAAATGAATTTTCAGTCAATACAGTGGGAAAGGAGTCAAGAAACTCTGCCTTGTCCAGACATAACCACACAGTGAATCAGTCAGCATCCTGGCAGCAACTTAACATGACCCACACCTCTTTCAGAACAGGTTGTTAACACATAAAGCTGCCAGATTGTCCTGCTTAATGGATAGACAGTGACATTTGGGTTTAATTTTATCTAAGCAAAATGTGCTGTTTTAGAAATAAGATAAAAATTAAAATAAGACTATTTCAGGGTTTACCCACAAAATGCAGACCGAGTACATCTGATCATCATGGCCAATAAGATGACCTGTGAGTTTGTTGCATTTCCTGTTTTGCTATGGTTCTTGTTTTTCATTATCTTCGTAGCTGAAGTACTTAACTTGCCTACTATGTGTCAACTTGGCTATTATTTCATAAGCTTAACTTTAAAATGCTGTTAATGCTGCGTCTATCATGCAGTCTCTTGGAAGAAGATTTTTAAATGGATTTCAAATTTTTCTTTACAGTCTTAAAACATATTTACATATTTATCTTTAACTTATCTAGTTGTAGAATCAGAGACGTTCTTTCAGACATTCTTTACAGTGCATAGACACTTTAAATTTTTTAAATATTTAACAAAAACTCATCAAATATTTGGAAAACGTAAGAACATATGAAAAAATAAAAATCACTCCCAATGGCACCACATAAAGAAATTTATATTTTTATTTATAAAATTGTATCATAACTGTTGATGTTTTATATCATGTATATTTTTAAAAAATCAATAAATATGTTTGAAAATATACTTATAATGGCTTCACATCATTTCATATTAGGAACATTACATAATTTATTTAAACTTCCCCCACTTTTTGTATATTAACATGTTTTATAGTTATTCACCATTATTTTCAATGTTGTAAACATCTTGGTACATCATGTTAATCTCTGTTAATCATTTAAAATATGTTCTTTGGAATAGAATTATTGTGTCCAAGACTATGAAGAGTTTTAAGGATCTTGATGACCCTTGTCAACTCACTTTCCAGAAAGTTTATAGTAGTTCATTCTTCTACCTGTATATAAAGAAACATCTCAAGATTTCTGGATCATCATTGAATATTTAAAAAGTAGTAATAAACCTTTGACAACTGGTTAGCTGGAAAACTGCTATCTTCATGTTATTTTAGTTTCTGTTTCTTTGATACCAGTAAAATCTCACAGTTCTTTATAAATTTATTAATTTATTTGCATTCTTAAAACTTCTGTGCTCATATTTTGCCCTTATTTATTTGTAATAATTTTGTATGTGTGGAATATATTGTAATATTTGTTTAATGTATTTTAACATTTATCAATAGCTTAATTTTACAATTTCTATTTCATTAAACATTTCTCTATACAAGTTTTAAATGCTATATAATTAAAACTATAAATGTTTCTTCATAATATCCTTTTCTTCATACGTAGAAATGCATCCCCCATCTTATGATTAATTTAATGTTCACTTTGTAAATAGTTTTTATACATCCTTTTAAAAACATTCTTTATTCCACTTGTAATTTATTTTTATGTATGTGTCAAATACAATTTAATTTTTTTCACAAATCGTGTTCCCAACCTTTGAACTTTCATACTTTTCCTTATCTAATTGTGACGTTTCCTTTATCATATATTAAATTTGCATCTATAGTAGGTTCTATGTTAGTGCTGTTTGCTTTTTTCTATTGATCTGCCTGTCAATTCATTTTTTTTAGTAATTGATTAACCAAGCCTTTATTAATTCACACTTTTTCTAAATGTTCTAGTCAATTATTACTCTCCATTTATTATTCTATATAAATTTTCAAAAAATTTCTCCATTTAGAAACATCCTAGTGAGATTTGACCTATTCATTAATATGGAAAAAAAAATCACAACTTCCCCAAATTCACTGTTTCCATTGAAGAATGTAGTAGATCTCTTCATTTATTCACATTTTCTTTTATATTAAAAATAGTTCATATCTTTGTTCCTTTATGAACTCGCTTGGTGTTTTGTGCTTTTCATGGTAAATGTGACTGGAATCCCATTGTATCCTCTAATTGGTTATTTGAGTGTGCCAGTTGTCCAGAACTTCCTGAGCAACCCCAATCGGAAAGGGGCACAGCAGATGTTCTTGCTCTGCGTCAGACTTCAGTGAAAGTACGTGGGCATAAGATTTCAAAACAGCAATCTTACCATTGCTAAATAATACTATTATGGTAAGATAAGTTAATAGCATATAATAACATAATAAATAAATATAATAACACATTATTTTTGTCATTTGATACTCCCTTTTACATACTTTTTCTTACACAGATTGGGTTCTCTTCTCACTTTTAATGTTATTTTTAGCTCGTTCCTTTAATTGTTATTTGTACATAGGTTGATATTTCTGTCTCTGTTCCCATTATCACTGAGCAGTCCACATTGGGTTTTTCTCTTATGGTGGAACAAATTCACTGTTAGTTATAGACATAAAACTAGGTAACTATAATGATTATAGTACAATAACAATGAGTTTGTGCTTAGTGTTTTGTTGATATTATAGAAGGTTGACAGGAAAAAAAATATGGTACTTCATCCACAGATTTTATTTTATACCTGAAGCTCAAGCAAAGCTAGTTTAATAGACGCTATCCTCATGCATATCATTTAAGCTCAAGAAATAAATCTTCTGACATTGTCAACTTTTAATTTTAGTATCCAAAAAGTAGAGAATGCTTTAAGTGAACTGTTATGATGCTGTAAAATAATATTTATTAAATTGAGAATATGTCAGTGATTCATTATCATGTAAAGAAATAGGTTACCAAATAGTGTCATTGAATTTAAGTAAAGTCCAAATTTATTATATATAAATATATAACATCTAGAGAAACATACGTGCATGTGCAAAACTGTTAATAGCAGTTATTTATAGGACATAGGATTACAAGTGATTTTTAAAGTATTTTTGCCTACCTGTATTTTTTGTAATTTATTTGAAATAGGCATGCATTATTATGTCATAAAGATCAAAATTATTAATATGTTTTAGCAAAAAATAACTCAACTTTAGAAATATAGATAAATTACATTAGCTTAAATGCATCTAAGAATAGGAAAGTATACTAACTACTTACCAAGATTAGCTTGTGAATATTTTGAGCTTTCACTGAAAAGTTTGAATAGTCAACAAATTACCAACATAGAAATTATCTCTCTGAAAGCATGTCCAATAAAATCTAATTGCTCACCTTTGAGCCTCTCCTTGGTCCTGTGAGACATATGCATTTAATTGGATGTCTCACTACCAAAATAAGCATATGTAAGATATGACTCCCTTTGTTCTTTTCCATTATCCTTACGTTCGAACTTTCCATCTCCTTTAATGATTTTACCATTTTGATTATATAGTGCCTCAGGCATCTACTTTTATCTCTTTAAACTTATTCTTAAATAAAGTGGTTACCTGGACTCTTATAACTCATATTTTTCCAGAATTACCTCTTTTTAATGATATAAATTAAAATATCCTCTTATTTTGCATAAAGTTGCTATTTAAGTTTTGAGACATTCAAAAGTACTTTTATTTTGAAGCCTTTGAAGAGAGGAGGAAACCAAAACTCTGCTTCCTAACACTGGAAGGTAGCTGAAATTGGAAAACAAATGACTTGATATATATACTCTAAAAAGTGGTATTTTTTAGGTCTTTTGGTTACACCTGAAGTGGTTAACAGTAAGTGCAATGTTTGAACTAGTACTATAGCCTAAACAAACCATACTATCTGAATTACCGTAATTAGCTCAATTAAGTTTCATAAATGTCGTTGCACGTATACTGAATAAAAGTTTACATTCCAGATGGGTAAAGATAGGCTATATGATAATTTAACTTGACAGCAAGCCAATCCTTAACATTGAATGACAGGAAGATCCACAGAGAAAATTTGCCATGTATAATATTGTAGACTCTGTACTTGTGGGCAAATTTAATTTTACTTGGAAAGTTTGTCTTAGCAAATCAAGGTTTTAGGTTAGATCATTTGGGTCATAAACTCAGCTTTCTTATCAAATGGAGAAAGACAACAATAATAGAACATCTGAAGATACAAAGTATTTAATAACCAGGTGATGTGTTCATAGGTGTTCTTTAATCAAAAGTTGATTCTGGCTGGGCACGGTGGGTGGCTCATGCCTGTAATCCCAACATTTTGGGATGCTAAGGCGAGCAGATCACTTGAGGTCAGATGTTCGAGACCAGCCTGGCCAACATGGTGAAACCCTGTCTCTAATAAAAATACAAAAATTAGCTTGGCACGGTAGTGCACGCCTGTAATCCCAGCTACCCGTGAGGCTGAGGCAGAAGAATTGCTTGAACTGAGGGCATAGGCATAGGGGGAGGTGCAGAAGTTGCAGTAAGCCAAGATCATGCCACTGCACTCCAGCCTGGGTGACAGAGCGGGACTCTGTCTCAAAAAAAAGTTGATTCTCTTCTTAAAGGAATTCCTATTTTTTATTTTATTCTCAGAGAAAAGACTTGTTTCCAGTGACAGATGATTGTGACTGCTGTCACTATCAACCATTGTTTATCAATGCCACTTCAGTCTTAATCATGTCTTGCTGTCAAATTCTTTAGTGGACGATAACCACTCTGATGACAGTATACTATCTCCAGAGGGTTCTAAGTCCTTCTTCAAACCTTCACAAACCACCTATCTTTCTTCACGAGCACACATCCAACCCTTTCATTTCAGTTAAAATATTTATTGGATTATTTCATACTCTTCTTTGAAATTTTTCCTCAAAATATATGCAACATATGAAATACATTCAATGCCATTCAGTCAACTCAGTAGACTACCTCCTCGCTTTTAAAAGAAATCTAGGTAAGAAGAGAGAGTAGGATGAAAGTTAAAAGTGTGAAGATGGATAATGATCTGTTACCAAAAATAAGTTCCTAGTGATCTATGAAGATCCTACATGAGCGCTCCCTGGCGTCTCAAATCTCGAGTTCTGTGATTTCTCACTTCTTGGTCCTCATGCCATTTCCTCTACCTGGAACATTCAGCCCCTTTCCTCAGGTCTCGTCTTTGTCAGTCTTCTTCAAGGTCTTTGACGGTTCATCTCTAATTCTATCATTTCTTTGCCACATTTCTAAACTTCTGCTACCAACTGATCTCCTTTTTATGTCCTCGGAAATTCTTTAGTAACTTCTTTAAACGATGTGAAATATGCAAGAAGTTGGACAAATTCACTTTAAGAGATATGAAATCCTAGACTTCAAACTTAGATCTGCGGTTATTTTCTATCTGAAAGTTATTTTTCTTAGGAGCACTGTATTTCTCCCTATTATAGTAATATTTTGGCCACTTATGGCAAGAACATGTGTATATGTGTTTGTGTGTGTATTTTCTCAGAGCACTGCTGCTAGAATTTTTAGTAGAATGCAGGTGACAAATTGTTAATCAACATGAAACAGAGACTTTCTTTAGGGTAAGGCCACAATCAGAAGCATTTTTGGAATTCAAAATATTTATAATGATTTTTTTTTAGTAGAAAATGAGCACCCTTATTTTAACTTGGCGGGGGGGTTTAAAAATTTTGAGAAAAAATGGTTTCCTTGATAGGAAGTTATCAAGGAAAACAAAACTTTGATTTCCTTTACATAAGTGTAAACAGAAGTGAAGAAAAATGTCTTTATAATACATATACTAAATAAATATATGTATTTTTATATATCCTTGTATATATACCTGTTTGCATATATGTGAGTGCTCAAGGTGAGTTCAAGGTGGAATGGGTTGAAAGGAGAATGTTTAGGTTATCTGAAATAATATAAACCAAATTTCTCTCAATTTTGTTAGGAGGTTAGAAAGCTGCTTCGTGAAGAATACTTTTAGGACAAATTTTAAGATAACATTAAAAAAGATTTGCTAATATGTGTTTTCTTGTTGTATGTCATGTGAACAATCACTTCCTGAAATTTCTTAGTTTTATCACTACAAAACAGTCACACCATAACAGCCTTGTCAAAGATTTCAAATAGAAAGAAACAAAATATAAAAACTAAAAAGAAACTGAAATCCACAGAAACAGAAAAAAAATTCTATATTTCATTATTTTAATGGATCTTAAAATGCGTAAGCACTTTGATAGATTCTTTTTTATATAGGATTTCCTGGTATTCAAAGTATATAATGCAACAAAAAAGTGAACCCAGCTTCTTTTTTTCTTGTTCATTGGAGCTATCACATCTCATCTATCAGACCTCTAAGTAGAATTTTTAAAGTGGGGTACTCTCTCACGCCCAAGCACTATGTAATTAGCATATGAATGTGTAACGGATTGTTTGAAGTAACAATTAAGGGAACAATACATAAAGGAACTGAAGAGAGCTACCAACACCTGGGAATCTTGTATTGAAAAAGCTTTCTTAATGTAAGTAATTAAAAACCCAGGATAAATGTTCATTGTGTAGGGATAAAACTCTACAAGGAAAGCTAAAATTCTGCTGATGTTTTGCTGTTATCCTTTAGAAGGAATCATTAAAACAAGAGCTTACTGTTTTATTTATTTCAGTAAAATGCTTGTTAAATACAGGTTTTGCATGGTATCTGATCTCCTGAAGTCACCACAATGCATAACAAAAATGTCTTACATTTCTAAAATATTTATATTTAAAATATATATAAAATGTCAAGGAATCTTTTTCCTATGGCTAGTGTAAAGTTTCAGAGAAAATTTCAATTGATTGCCAGGTTAAATCACGTATACAGTCAATTCTTTATAATTTATTTGTCCAAGTAATTCCTGCTAATGAACCTGTAGCCCGCTGTATTGTTTTACACTATTTTGTGTCTCTTGAAGGCAAGCATGCTATCGAGGCTCCTGCCGAGGCAGAGCACCTTAGGAGAGTAACCAGTAGCTCAGGATTCTTAGGAATCCTTGATATTGAGGGAGGGTAAATGAAGTGGAAGGCAGGGGCCCCGCATTATGGTTTCCATTTTTTATCACTTCCTGCCTGTACAAACCACTTACGTTTTTTGGCATAAATCTTCTTATCTCTAAAATAGGAATTACTTTTTTCTAGACTGTTAAAAGTCTCAGTCAGTAACCTTTTATGGCCCTTTCTAATATCCACTTGTATATATTCATTTGTAATAAAGAAACTCTTAACCCCGGAATTTAACTTAAATCAGTTTAGTCTTAAATAACTAGCATTTTATGAAACAACCCTATTTGAAAAATAAATTGTGAGCCTAAGATTTCATTTGTAAGTAGAAAGTGAAACAAAATGATGTATGAATATTCATAACAGCATTATTCATAATAGCCAAAAATTAGAAACAACACAACTATCTATTACTTGATGAATGGATGAATAAAATGTGGTATATTCAATTGTCAAAACAAAAATTGCACCAAAGTTAAACAGGAAGGAAATACTTTATTCAAGGCTGTTGCAGTAGGGGAGAGAAGCTAGATCTGAGTCTGAACTCAACACACATGAAGCAAACTGGGTCAGGTTTTTAAGGGCTGGAGTGAGCTTGTGGAAAAGAACTGCAGGACATTCAGGGCCATAAGCTATCTGTATTTGCTGATTGGCTTTATCTGAACTACCTCTTGTCATAAAGATATGAGTTTATCTAAATACATTTAAGTTTATCTAAATAAATTCGTATCTTTATGACAAGAAGTAGTTTTTACAACTTGGAGCAAGGTGCCCTACTGAAGTTAGGCTCCTACCCTCCCACCTAAACTGGAAGATAAAGGTTCTGTCTCTCTTGTTGATTACTTTTCAAAGAGGTGGTTCCCAGGTCCTTGAGAGGTACATTTCTGGATTATAAGTTACTAAGTGTCTATTAAAAAGATTTACATCTCACAGGAGTAGAGGAAGAATTACAAGCCGGGCACAGTGGCTTACGCCTGTAATCCCAGCACTTTGGGAGGCCAAGGCAGGCGGATCACGAGGTCTGGAGTTCGAGACCAGCCTGACCAACATAGTGAAACCCCGTCTCTACTAAAAATTCAAAAAAATTAGGCAGGCGTGGTGGCGTGCACCTGTAATCCCAGTTACTCAGGAGGCTAAGGCAGAAGAATCGCTTGAACTCGAGAAGTGGAGGTTGCAGTGAGCTGAGATCACGCCATTGCACTCCAGCCTGGGCTACAGAGCAAGATTCCATCAAAAAAAAAAAAAAAAGGGTTACAATTACAATACAATTACAATATTCATAAAGTAAATTCTATAATAAAGGGAAACCAAGGGCCTATGGTCAGGAACAACCCTTTCTAAAGTTTAGTCAAACCAAGGGGAACTTTCAGGCTGTCCTGGTCACCATATGATAGAATATTCTTGGACAGTGAAGGAGGATGATGTATTGATACATGCTATGCCATGTATAAACCTCGAAAACATTATGTGGCGTGAAAGAAGGTGGTCACGAAAGGCCCCATCGTTCTGTTTATATGGAAATGTCTAGAATAGTCAAATCCATAGAGACAAAAATATTAGTGTTTTCCTAGGGCTGGGGGATGGGCGTGGGTGTGGGGTGGCAGCTAAGGGTATGGAATTTCTTTTTAGAGTGATGAAAATGTTCTAAAATTGTTTGCAGGAATGGTTACAAAACTTCGTAAATATTCTAAAAGCCATTGACTTGTACACTTTAATGGATGAATTGTGTGATACGTAGATTATATTTTAATAAAACTGTTGTAAAAAATAGATTTATGTTGAAATGTGTTATATAGCCAATAGAATATTTACTTAATATATAGATTTTTAAAAATTTAAACACAATCAAAACCTTTATTTTTCCAAAGTAGGTTTTGGCTTTGGATAACCTATGAATTTTAAGTGTGCATTTCTGATAGCTGGCCTGCCTTTTAGTTTTTATAAAATAGTAATTTATTACCATGTTGTAATAATCAGATAGTATATAACATGGAAGAAAGAAAAATAAATTCTGAAATGTCTTTGAGATATTTGCATCCAATAGAGAAAACTAATGTATAAAGAGAATAAGAAGTAATTTCATACTATATAAACAGAGTGCCAATGTATGAATGAATAATGTTCTACAAATACATTTGTAAACTAGCTATTTGTAGCTTTCTCTACAGAAACAGTTCTGCCATCAACAATCAGTTTCCAAACCTATCCTGCAAAGATTTATTTTACCCACAATGAAGCTGAAATGAAGTATTAATGTTAGTACAGTCAGGGATTAAGGGGCAATCGTACAGGAAGGAGGAGAATGAATCTGAACACTCCCATTTATTGGATGCAGGCATGGCTCCTGGCAAAATTTTGAATTATGCAGAGTGAGACTGGTTTTCATCCTCTTCTTTTGTCTATCCCTTGCCCCATGTTCTAGATCTAGAGACTGTCTCTCTGGGTCATGGGGCATTGACTATCTTTATGGCCGTAAGTTTCCCATTGCATTACCTAACTCAAGCATCTCTGTTCCTCCAAGTGACAAATTCACTCACGCTATCTGACATAACATTTCTCCCAAACAACATATGCACATTTAAATTCTACTTTCTGACAGCAGCTAATTTTGTTTTGCATTAGGAAGGAAGCAAATTTTGAAAGCATGATAAACTCTGGGTACACTAGAAGCATTTTCAGATAAAACTTGGATTGTAAATGTAAAGGTATCTTTAATCAGTAGGATTTCAGGCATTAGACTTAGGGAATGGTAACAAAAATTTGGAGGCATGACAAGCTGTCCTTTCTGACTCCAGTCCCTCTTTGGGGCTGAACCCCTCTAAGCTGCTCTTTCATTACCTAAATATGTACCTTGTTTCTGCGTGAATGTCAGCATCCTTTAAACACACCCTCTAAAATTTACACTAGCTACCAGAACAAGGGCATTGGAGTGTATAATATAATGGTGGTGGTTGAGGTTGAGAGAACATATTGAGAAGATGACATGGAAAGGAGTAATCAAGAACTATTTATGGTATGAATAATTTGGGCAGCTTTTATTTTTGGACATATATTTTTCTACATACTGATTACTTGGTTTTTCTTTTTTATAGATTGGGCTAATGGATACTACAGACAACAGAGAAAACTTGTTGAAGAGATTGGCTGGTCCTACACAGGTAAACATATTACTTATATAATGAGATTTAGCAGAAACTTTCATTGTTTTGTATCTATTTTTATACATAAAAGGAAGCTTTGTAGCACAACACATCATGTCAACTTAGCTAAATGGATAGTTAGATTAATTAATAGATATATAAAATACAAAATGATATCTTATGGGCTTTCCACAAACAAATTTGGTAGTGTAGGGCTTATTGACATCCACCCAAACTGTATTTGAAGCTCAGGCCCAAGCTGTCTATATACCTTCAAGAAATAGCATAACCTGGGGCTCTGTTTTTTTCAACGGCGAAATGGGGTGCTGTTCTGAGCATTAAATGAGATAAATAAAGTGTGAAGCACTTGTCACAGAGCCTGCTTCTAAACAGAAAGCTCTCAATAAATGTTAGCTGCTGGAGTTGTTATGATCATGCCAACGATTATTTTTGTTCATTTAACAAATAGTGATGGGATTCTTTTTCTCAGAGGGGGCATTCTTCTGAATTACTGTTGTTAATTTATTGGTGTTAGAGTATAAAATGATTTTATCACATTACTAGACTTTGCTTAGAACATTATGAACATCTGAAGTTGGCTTGAAATAGTTATAACCAAAAATCATTATCAGAAACTCTGGGAGAGAAAGTTCTAGCCCTGAGTGGAAGAATATGAGTGGAATTTGGGTGAACCATGACATGCCTAGTAACCATGTGGGATGGAGTTGAGCATTAGAGTTGGGTACTCATTAGCAATAAACTTGGGTTGATAAGATAAAATCAGATTACAAGGACTTTACCATGAGCCTGGCCAATTTACTTAATAGATGAAGTGCAGAAGCATGCTGAATTTTGTAGATAAGGATGTATTTTCTTTCTTCTTTTTAATCGCTATTTTAAAAGTAGTAAATGTTCATTGTAGAAAATTTAGAAATAGGTTGAAGTACAAAGAAGAACATAAAAATCATTATTTTATTTCCCTCAGGAATAGCCACTTAAAAAACTGCTATAGTCCTTTTAGGACAGTTTTTATTATCCAAAATTTATATATTTTATTTATAGAGTTATGCATCCAGTTTACTCTTAAAATTATATTTATTTCCTCATTTTAATATTCCTGCTGGTCATGATAATCTTCTTACTAATCCATTGAATAATTTTTTTATTATGTAACCACTTCCTATTTTTGTATATTTAAGCATCTATAAGCAATGACAGATAGATGAATTGACAGATATATATGTTTTTATTACTTCTGTGCTATAGAATTATTGATACGCAATTACTGAGTAGGAAAAAAAAAAAAAAAACTTTCAAGCCGGGTGTGGTGGCTCAAGCCTGTAATCCCAGCACTTTGGGAGGCTGAGGTGGGTGGATCACAAGGTCAGGAGTTCGAGATCAGCCTGGCCAACATGGAGAAAACCCATCTCTACTAAAAATACAAAAAAATTAGCCAGGCATGTTGGCGCACACTTGTAATCCCAGCTACTTAGGAGGCTGAGGCAGGAGAATTGCTTGAACCCCGGAGGTGGAGGTTGCAGTGAGCCGAGATCACGCCACTGCACTCCAGCCTGGGTGACAGAGCAACACTCCGTCTCAAAAAAAAAAAAAAAAAAAAAAAAAAATATATATATATATATATATAAATGAATAAATAAATAAATAACTTTGTGATGCACACTGCCTAAATGCTTCCTAGACGGGTTACACTCGTCTGTCATATAAATTTCTACCCCACTCTATACTACCCAAGATTGATGATTGTCATATTGAAAATCTTTATGAATTCAACAGATTTTTAAAAATCATGTTTTGTTACTTTAATTTGCTTTTTTTTTTTATTACCACTGAAGTCATGATTTTAATTTTTTATTAGCCATTTGCACTATACCTCTTCAGTGCAATAAGTTAAATTAGAACCTGGAAAACAATCAAGATGTCTGTCAGAGCAGGAAGAGTGAACAAATTAAGGCACATCTCGACTATGGAGTACTCTGCAGATGGGTATGAGGTAGACCTCTGTAATATTGTACAGAAAGACCTGCTATTAATTTACTCATTTATAATAAGGACCCATACATCTATAAAATACTACCTTTGATATTTTAAATCCTAAAAAATACATAAAAGCAAAAATTATTCATAATTTGACTCCATTTTGAATTATTTAAATGGAATTTTTTTTTATTTTGCTATGTAAACAAATTATACCCAATTTAATAAACATCAGCAAACTCTATTTACTTGAGGAATTTCTTTTTTCAGAAAACATGAAGTTTAATCAAAAGGGTTGTTGGACCAAAGGGCCTACCTATTTATAATATTAACAGATATGTTCAAATTAATTTCAGAAATTTGTGTTAAAATTATCTATTTCCCCACATTTTCACTAACACTAACTCTAAAAACCTAGACAATTTGATTAATCAAAAATGGAATCTAACTTTTAATTTGTATTTCCCTGATTACCTACAAATTTTTCTATTATGTTTTGTATGTATTACCAATTGGTAGTATTATGTTTATTAACTAATGTAGTATCGTCTTTTAAAAAACTTTATAATTTTATGTACTTTATAACTTTACATCTGACAATTGTAACTCATTTTGTCTTTTCCTGTGAAAGAGAAATCCTAGTATTTTATAAAAATCACGACTGTTTTTTAATGCCCCTAATAATTATGAAAAACATGTTAGGAGGGACTAAGAATGCTTAGAGTGCATCCCTAACCATGGAAGATGACATTACAAGGGGAAATCCTTAGTTTTCCTGGAAAATATCTGCCAGTGTCACCATCTGGGCAATATTTAATGCAGGACATCTTTTTAAATGATTCATTTAAATATTGCTAGTTGTGGTTTGGGAATGCTACTTCCAGGATAAGCTTTTCCCCAAGAAGTTCTTCATGAGTATTAAAGTTCTACATGTTTGGGCCTTTTATGTTTATGTTTTTATTTTTAATTCCTAAGACTATCACAAGCCATCTTTTAAAAATTCATTACTCTATTGTTTTTAAGGTAATGTTTGCTCCATTAAGAGTAATATATAACTGTTTTAAAAACATGATACATAGAGATATTATCACAGAATAAAAGTCAGCCTGGTTTAGTTTTGTTAACAGCTAACTTTCTAGTTTCAGAAGCGAAACCAGAAGGAGGTTATTTTCCTCTAACCAATCAATTTTCAAACAGAAAACTCAGATATTTGCCAAGTATGTATGAGTAAAATGAAAAACAAACTTTAATGCACACTCCACTCTCCCTAAACCCAGAGTTAGAAAACGGAGGGCCTATTGCCTAGGGAAAAAGAAAATTATAGTTCTCAGCTCCAAGCAAGGGTGGATGTATGTTGACTAATGGAGTGACGGTGGTGTGTGTTTTCAGCAGCTCAGGGGCCCTATGCATCTTGGGTGTGCCTCATCAGGTTAGGAGAAGACAACAGTTTTACCAGGGTTTCAACAGATATGATAGCAACAGCACATACCATTGTTCAATATCCTGTTATCTTAGGAGGCAACCACAGAGCTGCCCCTTTTAATGGGCTAAGTATACACACGGCACCTATAGAGTGGCTAGGCTTTGACAGATGGGTCTTTGCAGAAACAATGTGTAGTTCTTTGTTTAAAATCAAGATGAATCATCTTGCTCATAACCTAAGGCCTACTGGCTTTAGCTTCTTTCAGCAAAGTCTAGTGATCAAAGGGATGGACTCATTAAAATATGGTATTTGTTGTAGGGGGTGGGGTGGCAGATCTCAAAAAGGGATGTTCCAGAGTCAGGGTAAGGATGGAAGCTTACCAAAGTTTTTTAAAGAGTGAATTGCTTTATTTACATTAGTGCTTCCCATTGGTTTGGAAAATTATTCCTAGAATATTTGAGAATCCTAGGAAGAAACTAAAGATGAGGACATTTTACAGCTGTTTGTTTAGCTCAAAACTGGATGACATAATTATTTTGTCTAAATTACTAGACTATCAAAGAGAAAACAAATAAATGAAATTCTTTATCCAAATGAATGTATTTCACCCAAGCAAATTACATTAAAACCAAACCTTTAAAGTGGATTATTCACTATAAAGTGAATTATCACTTTTTATTTTTAATACAAGTATTTAAAGTTTGATAGTATTTTTAATTTCTATGCTATTATTCCATTTAGAAAATGAATGACTATGCTAACTGCTTAAAATAATTGTATGAAAAGAATGAAATGTTAGTCTTATCATTCTTAAATGTAACTAATTTTGTGAATGGCTTGAGGAAATTGGACTTGACCACATTCAGTTCTAGTCTCATCTTAACAGTTTATCTTATTGAGCTGTATGTTTGTGTTCCTTCCCATATTGTCTCATCATTTAAATTTATCAAATTAGTGGCAATCACGGAAGAAATGACTTGCCCTTGAGTGTGTCTGAACATATAGGATTCTATTAATAAAAATTACTAAGTACATTATAAGGCTTGTCTGTAAAAGAACTAATAAGCCATTTAGAAATACTACATTACACATCAAACATTATTTAAATGGAATCACTTGAGCTAAAGTCATTATGAAAAAAATTACACAACTATGATATATGAAGTAACAATGTAAATCCCCGCTGGCTACCAGATGGGTGGAGAAAGGGAGGAGAGGTAATACTCTTTTAGTTGTGTTTTATGCCTAGGTTAAGAACAACTTTCTATTCAGGATGTATGCTACAATTATGCTAAGAAATGACAGGGTTGGTAAATACAGTTGACAGCCTCGTTTTTAAAAGTTAGTATAAGAGGTTGAGCAAGGCTTGCTTGTCACTTTGTGATGAAAGAGTGAATTGTAAATCTGTGAATGTCAGCACTAAGAATCTAACTCTTTCTGTAACAACTTCATTTCATTTAAGGGTTTCAGAAAATAAATGTCACTCTTCCTAGTAACCTTAAATTTTCTATGACAATTCCTAAACAAAGACAGTTCAGTGAAAAAAAAAAAAAGATAAAGTGAAGTCATTTTATTTTTTTTAATCTCATGAACACATAGCCCAAGATTATCCTAGAAGATGTTAAAAATCTTCGCTTTGAGTTGTTAGATCTTTGATTGCAACCTCCAGCAATGATAAGATCATCAGAAATGGGAGTGCTTTAACTGCTTTATTCTTAGAAGTAGTACAACAGAAATATAATCTTTATTTTCTGGACTTTAAAAATATTATATTGTTTCTTTTTCACCAATCTTTAAAGCAACTTGAAATTGAAAATTTTGTATTGATATATTCTCAAGCATTCTTAAAACCTAAACATCTTTAAAATTTTAGTTAAAGAATGCGTTCGATTCACATAAGAAAGTGTGGCTGTTCTGGCCACACACAAGTCTGTTAGACCTTGCTGGATACTCTAGAATGAGGGAGTCTTTAAATACCGGATTGATTCTATTTCTGTAAATAGAATATCCTTTATTCTAAATAGTCTAAATAGTCTTTCCATTTTGATAACTGTATATAGAAAATGCTACTTATAGAAAACAAAAGGGCCATTTTAATTTAAGGTTGTGTATAGTATAGTTTGGTGTTTGGCTTTTATTTTTGGTTTAGTGTTTTATTTCTTTTGACCCAGGAGAAAGTAAGCCAAATTTAACTTAGAAAGAAAATTTGAATCCATGTAGAATAATGACAGATTTTTGGCCTTTAACTTCTATAATCTGGAATATCTTTTTAACATATTATATTTTTCTCTTTGATTCACCACTTCTTATATAAACAGACTGTTCCTTTCTAATTTCCAACTGAACAGAAGAAAAGAGAGTTCCAGAACTCTAACTATAGAATTATCTCATTTCTGTTAAAAAAAATATGTTTTTATATGGACATAGATGAAAGGCTGGAATGATATACTCTAATCTGTTGACCACGGTTACCCCTGGAGAGTGAATCTCTAGATGTGAATGAAATCATAGGAGGCAGGAGCCTCACTTCTTACTGTATACTGTTTATATTGGGGGAAAAAATAATTTTTGACAAATATGTTGACACAAAATATTTTCAACTTAACATGAATTAGTTGTAGCAAGAAGGGCAAAGGTAGTTGGACAAGAACCACAGCTTTGTGTATTCACCTGTCAAAATGTAGGGCCTCTGCTTGGCTGAATCTCAGTGAGAGGATATCACAGACCCTAATAAGAGCATGGACAGCGCTCAGTGCAGGTTTTCTGATCATCATTAACCTACAGACTGACTAGGCTGATTAAGAGCTCTGCATTTCAATTTTCCCGTTTGTAAAATACTTCTTAATAATGCCCAACTTAATTGTGTGCAGATCAAATAGATGCTTCACATTGTTGCAGGAAAGCTCTTTGAGCAAGTACATTATGAATCCAAGTAATTATTATTGAACAGTGTCTTAACTTGATCCCAAACAGATTGAGCAAGCCTGGGCCCATCTGATAATCTCACAAGAGGATTTAGAAGGGGTTGATTTGCTTGAATGGATATTATGGACAGATATTTCCTATCATCTGTAGATTTTTTTTAAAGTTTAGCTAAGGTTTATATTCTGGTCAAACTTTTTCTATGCTAGATAATGATGACTAAAGCAAGCCTCGTTGTGGAGGCTGAACAGGGTTAAGTGATCTAAAACTCAGAACCTATGTGTATTGACTCTATTCATGAAAATTGCTAAGAGCAGCTTTTAGGTGCTCTCACCACACACACACAAAACAGATAAGGATGTGAGGTAACGTATATGTGAATTAGCTCAATTTAGTCATTCCACCGTGTATCCATATTTCACAACCACATGTGTATACAATAAATATATACAATGTGTATTTGCTGATTAAAAGATAAATAAATAAATATGCTTAACAATTTTATTTGGTTGCAACTCTCATGTAGTATAGACTTAAAAAAATTAAGGTGTGGCTGCAGAAGAGCATCACAATTAGATAATCATTGTTTATTTCCTCTGCTAGTAAAACGAAATGCTAATGTGTCTCCCCTATTAAAAAAAAAAGTTAAAATTGCATAGATTCTTTACTGAGTCCAGCTTCACAAGTATCATTGCTGGTAGCATCTAGTAGAAGCTTCAATGGGATGGGCAAGTCCTAGCAGCTCAGAAGGAGGAAACTTGGCCCCTTCTTCTTCTGTCTGAGCTGGAACTGCGTGGGCTTTGTGTAGGACGCATTGTGCTTCTTCCCCTTGCTGGGCCTCCTTTACTTCAATCTCTGTGTTTTTTGTTTTTTTTTTTTTTGAGAAGGAGTCTCACTCAGTCGCCCAGGCTGGAGTGCAGTGGCGCAATCTCAGCTTGCTGCTGCAATTTCCGCTTCCCAGGTTCAAGCGATTCTCCTGCCTCAGCCTCCTGAGTAGCTGGGATTACAGGCGCCCACCACCACACCCCGGCCAATTTTTTGTATTTTTAGTAGAGATGGGGTTTCACCGTGTTAGCCAGGATGGTCTCAATCTCCTGACCTCGTGATCCGCCCACCTCAGCCTCCCAAAGTGCTGGGATTACAGGCATGAGCCACCTCGCAGAGCCCATTCTCTGTGTTCTTTACTCAGGAGGGCTCTAGTTCGTGAAGTAGATACATTTCATAAAAGAAAAAGGGAAGAGAAAATTACATGGCTAATTAAAAGAAATCTAAGTCTAGGCTGCAGTTTGTAATGTCACACAAAATTCACTTAAATGTGTTACACTTTTAGGCAAAAAAAATGCCATTATAATAATTTTATGTTGACCTGTGTTGCCCTCCAATTTTATGCATCAGTAAGGGCCTAGTGGAAGGCTTATTTAGTTTCAATTTCCTTTGTTTTCTGTATGGTAATTCTGACTCTTTAAACCAAGAATTTTCAAGGAGCAAAAAGATAAAAAAATCATTATCAAGGAGCAAAAAGATAGAAAAATCATTTCTATTATTCAGAAAAAATTTTATTAAGTGAAGCATATTTTAATGACTGAAGCACAGAATTACAAAAATTATTTTGAAATATAGTCAGACACATTTTGGACTTAGGGATTTTATTTCCTTTATCCCTTAGGAGGAATGTGTATATGGCTGTTTATCCTCTTATCTATGAATACCATGTGACAACTAAAGAATAAAAATATCAAACTTTTAAAGAATTAAAGTTAGTTTTATTCCGAAGCCTGACTGAGGACTATAGACTGAGGCCTATAGTTGGGAGCACTGCTGCTGCACACTGTTGCAGCCATGGCTTTTACACAGGCTGTGGAGGTTCAGTATGTGCAAAATCACATCAGATTCACTCAAAAGTTGCGTTAAAGTAGAAACACATCGAGGTTTGGGTGTGAGAGTCCATCTAACTACAAATTACTAAAGTACACTGGTTATAGATTATAGAAGCATAACCACTAACTCCATCAGATGTTATCTTATGTGTAAGAAAAGGCAAAGATTGGGGTCATTTGTCTTCTAGGGAATACAGTGACTTAGGCAAGAGACGTGAGGGCTTTGTGCTGTATCTGTTGTCTTCAAAGCATCCCTCCAGAGAGCTGCACATTGTCACAGAGTCAGGAGCTTGTGAAATTATAGTGGCAAACAGAAATGAGCAAACATGCCTTCCTACATTTACCACTTTGTCTCATACCTTTTTCTGCTTAAGCCACGCAGTGTTTCGTTCAGATGAGATAACCCCTTGACTGGACCAGAGCTGGTCCTTCTCTTGGCTGGATGCAGAGGATCTTAGAGATCCTCTGTGGCCCTTAACACACCAGCATCCAAACTGTTGTAGACTTTTATAGAGCTTCTAATATCACAGAATATTCTGGTACTCTTACAACAGCTGCACATATTCATTCTTCAATTGCACAAGCCTAAAGTTTCTTTGGAAGAGAGGGAAACTTGAACCCTATTGGGAGGTAGGGTCCAGACCAGTAGAGCCGTGTTTGATAACCTCAGGACAGTGGGCCTGATGGAAGCCAGAATCAAGGGAGAGGCAAGGAGGAGCCCCTGAGAGACAAGAGATAGTTGGGGGACTGAGGGAGAAACATGGCAGCAGAGACTGAGTGCAGAGTGGAGCCTGGCACCAGGAGGAGCAGGTACCCAGTTCATTGTGATGCACCTGGCGGCTCCCCTGGGGCCTTCCCCACCCAGTGTTCCTCTTTCTCAAATGCCTACACGCTTTGTCCTGGAAACAATAGAGCCCCAGCAACTCCATAGTGGGGCTGCTTCTGAAAGAGGCAGAAATGAGAAGAGGAAGATGCTGGGGGTTCAGCAGCCGAGGTGCATGTGGTGCAGGCATCCAGTCCAATTAAACAGGCACCCAGAGCCAGGGTGGAGACTGATGGTCTGGAGGAAGGGGCAGCAACCTACAACAAAATCAGATTCTGGTCCATGCAAGCTAAACTTCATTCCCTTAGGGGATGCTATTCAGCTCCCTAATTTAGTAGAATAACTTCTTATGACCAATAAAAAGGAGCCTATATACACACAGGCTGAGGAGACTTAGTGTGGTAAGATGGTAGATGCCTTCTGATCGGATTCCATTAATGCCGAGATCTGTAAAGTGTAGAGATCTGAACCATTATCTTCACAAGTATTGTAAGTGCCAATCTGATATTTTTTTCCCCACAAGGAAAACACTTTTTTATTTCTCATTATAAAAGCGTGTTCATTTAAGAAAATCATGTATCATATATTTCATATTTAATATGTTTATATATATTTATCTACCTATGTATTTATATCTATCTATTTATCTATGTAATTTCTCCTTCCAGAGATAACTACTCTTAATGTCTTCTGTTGGGGAAATTTAATTAAAAACAAAATCTTCTCCCACCTCAGAAATCCTCTCATAAATGTAATAACAACAACAAAAAAAGCAGTTTTATTATCAAACAAGCATTAAACCAGAATGTAATACACATCACAGGCAATCACTGAAAGATTGCCAAGATAGAAATAAATCTCACCCCTTCATATAGCCAAACAGATACAACCCATTACATGTTTTCAAGATAAACAATAACTCGTCTTTAAGTAGAAGGACTTGGCAGCAACTTTGTCACACATGGTTCAGCTAAACTTTAACTGATAATTGGAGTGACTATTTGCGTTACCCTATTGGCTTCATCCAGAGGGAAAATAAACCTCACATTTTTGAGACAAGAGGTAGCTTTACAAATTGGAGCCACAGGCTCATGGAAGTTAAGCTCCTGCCTTCCCACAGAAATTGGGAGAGTGGGCACTATCTTCCTTGATGTTTGCATTTCACAAGGATGGCCCCCGGGTCCTTGAGAAAAACATCCTGGATCATGAAGCTGACAAAGGGCCTATCTAGCTTTCAAAAGGATTGATATACATTGCAAAACAAGGAGAAAGTACTTACAATGATCTCTTTTCTAAAGTAAATGCTCTTTAAAAAAGGATGGGGTGGGGATGGAGAGAAAAGTGTCTTCCTGGTTTTCAATGGGGAGAATTAAGCCTCTTACTTTTAATTTTTATTTGTCCTTACACTTCCTAATTATGCATCCTGAATTCTGATGGCCTCTTACTAGATGTACTGCTTTGTAACCTGCTTTTATCTCAAAAGTAGTTTGTGAATATCTTTCTAAGTAAATGTATTGTAACTAAATCAGTGTGAGGGCAACAGAAAAAATAAGCTTCTACCGGGGCAAAACTTTGACTATCCCTGTGCCTGAAGCAGAGACTCACACATAGTAGGAGCCCAATATATATTTGGTAGCCCAATATATATTTGATATATTTGATAGGGAACAGAAATAATTTTGCCTGAGAGGAATTATGACCAGTAATAACATAATTTCAGGGGATCATCCCAAATCCTTCTTGCAACAAATAGATTATACAAAAAATAAATACTGTGGAGTGAGTTCAGAGCAAGGCTTAGCATATAAGAAGTAGCTAAAAATCTTAATGAATTGGAAAACAGGGAAGGCTGCATTTTATAGCGCTTTGCCACCTGGAAATTGAAACAAAGGCAGAGCCACCTAGAACCAGTGCCAAAGCAAATCCAAAACTTGGCATATGCCAAAATATATTACCTCTAAACTCTGTAGTTTCCATTCTTTCATACTTCATGAGCATATCTAGGAAGTAAGATCTACTTGCAGCACTTTAAAAAAAAAAAAAATGACATATAGTTTTTCTTTTCCAAGACCCTAAAAGTTTGTTCTTGAAGATCAGTTGTATTTATGCATATAACGTACTCATATATCAATCAGATTTTTATGTTCAGTCAACTTGTGTTAGAATATGAAGGAGTAAACTTCTCATCACCTCCCTGGCTTGCTTTCTACCTTAATGATATTATAAACTTACTGACAAAGGAAAATTTAAAGTGTGGATATTATTAGTTTAATCAATAGTCATTGGATTGTATAGCATAAGCCAGATACTGTACTAGGCATCAGAGATGCAGTGATGAGTGTAAGTAATCACAAGTATGCAAACAATAGTGATCAAGCGTGATTTTTTTTTTTTTTTTTAAGCATGGTAAATACCTCATGGAGATTGTGTTAATGTAAGGTACGGAATCCTAATTGGCCTAAGAGGTTCAGGGAAGTCTTACCAGAGACAGTGACTTTAGATTCAGATAAAGCATAAACAGGAGTTAAGTCAACATGGGTGAAAAATTGTGCTAGGCAAAGGGAGCAGCTTTCCTAAGATCTGTAGGTGAAGGTGAAATCACTGTGCTCCAGCCTCTACCGCGTTCTTCCTGCTTTTGGACAGAAAATTAGGAATGTGATGAGACAAGCTTCTTGGGGCCCACTGAATTAATTCTGGTACCCTTACCCTATTGAAAATTCTGGATGACAAGATTTATGCCATAGTTTGATTGGCAATGGCTTACATCTTAACTGTTGACTTCTTTGCATTTAAGAGATGTTAGGCATGATTTTACATCAGCACACTAGTTAGGAAACGAAAGGAAAAGGGGCTAGTGAAAGAGTCCAAAAGAGACGGGTATGAGAAAAGGAGCTTTACATACTCCAAGAGGGGTACAGCTTCAAGTAGATAGCATTAATCAACATTGTCACACAGTTCTGGGGAGTTCGTAGTGAGATAAAAACTATGGACTTGGACGTATTTTAATGAAGCAGGTTGTAGTGGGGATTCTTTTGTTAGTTTGTCTGATGGGAATACAAGCTCCAGAGACAGTCCTACTCCTTCCTTCTAATCTGGACTCCATCTTACATGTCATCTTTTTTGTCCCAAAGTTTTTCATCTGTAAAAAGAAGTAATGTTAGTACCAAGCTCAGCAGGTGCTGCAATGATTACATGTGTTAGTATATACAAAGCAGTTAGAATAGTGTCCGATGCATATAAAGTGCTCAATGAAATTATTATTTAAAGTCAGATAAATCTTCTGTCATATTAAGGACTTCTGACAGGTTTATGTCCATCAGGCTATTATCTTTCAATAGTACAGATATAATTATATGATTCTCCCCATCACCTGCCAAATAAAAAAAAAAAAAAGGGCTCTTTAGCTTGGCATATTATGGCTTTAATGAGCTGGCCCACCTATCCTGTTTCATTCCTCATCATTACCTTCCCCCTGCCTGCTGCTATACCAGCCTTTTCAAACGCAGGTCTCTCTGATTCTGTTTATAATCCTACCTGAATAGCAGACTGTGCACCTTCTTCAAGTGAAGCCTTCTTTCTTGACTCTTCTTTTCTGCAGGCCAGAGCACATCCCTTGCTTTCATACGCTGTCTCTGTCCCTCTCTCTTTGTTGCAGTGCAGCGACATAGCAGGGTGCATGTCTCACTCATCTTCCCTTGTTCGGAATGTAGTACCTCATGTGTGCTCAGGAAGTGTGTATGGCATGAATGGACAAAGCTACGTGGATTGAGCTTTTGTTTTACAAATGGAGAAATAAAGCGATGTAGTCATTTGCCTAGAGTCACAAAGTAAGCAGAAGACTGGAAACTTGGACCTGGGTTTTGACTCCTAGGGCCCTGGCTTGAGAATTTCTGTGGCCACATCTGATTTTGTGTTTGTTTGTTTTTGTTTTGTTTAAGTGATGTGGGAAATAATATAAGATATAAAGCTGTTAGGCTTTGTGTTCTTGTGTAAATATAAAAACTTCTGGTTCCAAAGCCTTGTGTATCATCTTCTTAGCCTTTATGCATGTCTTCTTAGGAAACTGGTAAAAGCAGTCATTTCTGGAAAGTGGAATTGCAAGTGCCCTTTATTTTCATCTGTTTGCTTGTCCAGCGTCTTCTAGTTTTTCTAGACTAAACATATATTTGTTTTATAATCAGGTATGGGAAAAGGGAGCTTAAATGTCTAAATTAATTTTTATTCCAGAATGATTAAGAGATTGTTTTTGCATCATGGAATGTCTTCCGCCTTTTGATATCTCCTCATTTTATAATGGTCCTTTTATGTATCTGAGGGGCCTGTGTCTGGGCCTTTTTCTACTTCACTGTACCAGGTGAACTTCTTTACCAAGCAATAAAGTCAGAAATGGTATACTAATCATCTATATCCTTAAAGAGTGATAATAAATAGTAATTAGTGTGAAAATATATTCTCTTAGGAAAATGGTCATATTATACATTTGCATTTTATCTGGAGTTGATCTAGCCAGAATTCCACTGAGGGCACTTAAAGGATCACACAACTTGATTTTCTTCTCTGCTGTGACACAATAGCCTCACTTTGCATTCGTTTCACAATCTGGGATCATTATCCAAGCTCAGTGAGAATCAATTTCTCATAGATGATTGCCTGAATCACTGCCAGCTGAGCCACATTTTTTACATCATTTACCAGGAAGTATAGTTTTTAAAAAGTCAGAACAATGATGCAGGGAACCCATAACCCGAATATGCCCTCAAAATAGTCTTCAGAGTGGTCACCCAGCCCTGAAACTCAAAGTCTTCTGCAAATTGATTGACAATGTTACTGACCTGTAAATCAAAGGATTCTCCATTTCAGTTCACCATTTTCTAAGTGAGTCGCTATTGACATGAAAGAGTTCATTCTCTTTTGAAAGAACAGTTCATCTTTAGAGAGCAGATTCAATTGTTTGCTTTTTAGCAGAATAATTACATCTTTAATTTCTATGGAGATAATGAAGAAAGCCAGTTTAGGGTATGTTTATGAGGTTTCAGAGTATATTTGGGGAGAAAATTCTGTAACTTCTAAATATGATTCTTTAGCCTCAAAATGTACATGTTTAGATAAATTACAATAACTGTTTTACTTTCATTTATGGTGATTGCTTGTTCATGCTTAAGCACAAGAGAGAAGGCTTGATTTAAAACCTAAGTCTCATTGATGAGTTTTTATGCCACCATCGTTTTTAAAAGTAAATTTAGTAGAAAGCTAATTTTGGCATATAATGCAAATTCCTCTAATTTATCTGGCCTTCATTTAATAATTTTGGAGTTACCACTGCAAGATGTTTATATAGATTAGATACCACAGAGATCTAACGAATTGTATTTATTTGATCCTAATTAATATTTGGCCTTAAATAGATAGTCACACCACTTTCCAATTTCCTAATTTTAAGCAATTAAACAGCTAGCAGCTGTTGGCCAGATAAATATTAAACTTTGCCAAGTAGATATATGCAAGTTTTTTTAACCATATTTGGAATGTATTAGAATAGATTACAAAATGTGTTGACATCATATACTTTAGAAGATTGTATGTTACAGGTTCTTACTGAACAATTATTTATTATCTGTTTGGTATTGTTAAAACTCATGCTAAAATATCATGGATAGTTGTATACTATCTATGCATGCCGTCTCATAGTATGTGAAGAAACATCAAATAAAAACTCCTGTGACTATCTTTACAAGCGTGCTTTGTATTTAAATAACATTAAAGATAATTAAATATTGTGTTAGTGAGGAATTTTATTTCCTTATTTGGAATATTCTTAAACTTTTACGGTATGTTCTTTTTTTGACAATGGAATTGTCAAATTAGCAATCACAATGATAAAGAATGAGACCATAAATAGTGTAGAATTTATTTATTTATTTATTTATCTATTTATTTATTTATTTGAGACGGAGTCTCGCTCTGTCGCCCAGGCTGGAGTGCAGTGGCGTGATCTTGGCTCACTGCAAGCTCCACCTCCCAGGTTCATGCCATTCTCCTGCCTCAGCCTCCTGAGTAGCTGGGACTACAGGTGCCCACCACCACGCCTGGCTAATTTTGTGTGTGTGTGTTTTTTAGTAGAGATGGGGCTTCACAGTGTTAGCCAGGATGGTCTCGATCTCCTGACCTCGTAATCCGCCTGCCTCAGCCTCTCAAAGTGCTGGGATTACAAGTGTAAGCCGCCACACCAGGCCAATAGCGTAGAATTTAAACCAGTGGTTCATAAATTTTAGAGACCATCAGAATTACCTGGAGGGCTTACTGAAAAAAGATTGCTGGGCCTGATTTTCAGAGTTTCTGATTCAGTTAATCTGAGATAGAAGCCACAAATTTAATATCTAACAAATTCTCAGGTGCTCCTGATACTGCAGATCTGAGGAGCCAAACATTGCAGTGTCTAGACTCTAGCTCAATCTCAGCTTATGTTATCTTAATTTGGGGAATGAATGAATGATGGAGTGAAAAAGAGGAAGCACATGCATGAATATATTTATTTGTGTAAAAGTGCTTCAGCTCTCTAGATGAAGTATATTGACATTTAAAAAGTAGCAGTATTGCCTCAATGTAACATCTAATAACATTGAAAATGCTATTTTCAAAACCTGCTGTCTGCATCAATAGAGGAGTTAAGTTTTTGGACAATTTTTAATGCACCTTGCATTAATTTCCCCATCTGGATGGGGCCTCTTTACCTATTTGGGGAAATTCCTGGCCTAGGTGGATCCAGCGAATCCTTCATTAGTGAATCTGGCTGCAAGTTATCTTTACCTTATACTACTCTTGACACATTTATCCCTAGCAATTTCCAAGAAAATTTCCTTTTTTATAATCTTTTTTATTTACCTGACTCCAAAAGATCCTGGGTCCTGAAAATATTAAGATTGTGTTTTTCATTCTTATATATATATTTTTAAGTTTTTAAAGCCCGGTAGTAGAGTCCTTTTAAATTGCGTTGTTAATAATCCTAACAATAATAATTTCCTTCTAATATTTTTGACTGTTATAATGTAATTTATGGGTACATCCAAAATTTTTGAAATAGGATCTAAATATTTCTGGATTTCTATTCAGGAAAGGTTGTTATTCATTCTTTGCTTCAGTAGCTGTTTGGAGTTAAACAACTCGTAATTGTCACTTTTCAAGTCAATAATGTCAACCCCACAGGACAAATTATTTTAGTGCCATACATACAGATTACATTTTTTATTTTTAAGACAGTCTTGTCTTGCTCTGTCTCCCAGGCTGGAGTGCAGTGGGGTGATCTCAGCTCACTGCAACCTTGACTTCCAGTTTCAAGCGATTCTCCTGCCTCAGCCTCCCAAGTAGCTGGGACTACAGGCAGGCACCACCAGGTCCAGCTAATTTTTATATTTTTAGTAGAGATGGGGTTTCACCATGTTGGCCAGGCTGGTTTCTCACTCCTGACCTCAGATAATCCACCTGACTTGGCCTCCTTTAGCGCTGGAATTACAAGCGCAAGCCACCACACCCGGCCCAGATTACGTTTTTTGTCGTTGGGCTCCGTTTTTCTTGAAATTTAGTCTGTAACCCTGGGGGATATGTTTGAAAGTTTTAATAGTTGTCCAAAAAATGTTATCTGTCAGTTCCCATTACTCTAGCAGAGGAATTATTTGAAAATCTCATAATGAATGGTAGAGCCTGCATTTGTTGTGTAATAATTTCATTCACTTATTCATATATTCAACACATCTTAATTATGCACTCCTATCTGCCAGCAGAAAATAAAAAAGACTAAGTGCCCCAGATGGAGCTTGAATTCTAAAATAACAGAGAACAAATATCTATAGGTAAAGGAAATGACTCACGGTGGCACATTAAACTCTACTGCGTAAGATGCAATCTCCTTCATGAATATTGAGTACAGTCATTTTAGACTATTATCCTCTGGAGATATTCTAGAATTATAGGGATTAAAACCATTGATACATGTAGATCAACAACTACTAAATTTTGAAGATCAAGCCATTGTCTTTTTTTAAGTAGGTAATTTTTTTGGTACATTTTCAAAGTTATAAGTTTTGCAAATTCATTTTTTTTTTTTTTTCATTTCCTCAGACTCAACATTCCCCCTTGGCTTAGGAGGATTCACAGTATACCTCCAGATTACATGAGTAGCTCCATTCAAGCCATGCCTAATAATGAACTAGTTCATGTGGGGAACTCCTGAAAAATGACTGAGCTCATCCCAGTTCTCACTAATATTTGCAACCAGTCATACCTACTTCTCCTTTAAATTCTGTACCTCTTCTCATACACACCCTAGAGACAGTGTGCCAAGCATAACATCTTAATCTACACCCAATGCAAGAAGGAATTCTCTCTCTTTTTAAAGCCATGGAATAGTCCTCTTAGTTTAAAGACAGCCTCTTCTCCACCTCCCTAGGAAGAATGTTAGACTTAGTGATGGGGTAATTTTCTCAAAAGTTTGTAAAAAAGCAGCTTGTCACTTTGGTCATATTATTACCATTTAGTATAGGAAGTTACCTTCAGAGTAGAATTCAGTAGGCACCATTCCCTAAGTGTAAATCTCCTTCACTCATTAAAAGTTCTGCACCACACCCACACTGTATATAGTATTGGAAGTTGCTAAGGAGTCTTGGTTGCTAGTAAGAGAAGCCTGAGAAGTACTCATGCTCTGAACTGAGTGGGAAACAGTTGTTCAGTGCTCCTGAAATTGAAACAAGAATTTTCTTTCAACCAGAGAAATGGGAAAGGATTTAGTGATTGCCTACAAAAACCTAAGGAACTGTTCAACTATATAGAGCCACTGTTTGGCCGCATGGAGGATCTTAACACATCCCTAGGTATTCCTGTATGTGGTAATAACCACAAACATGGGAACAGCTTTTGAATCCTAAGACCTGTACCCCAGTGAATATAATGAGAGAGAATATAAGTCAGAGAGGGAATTCAAATTGTTCCTCTGGGAGCCTGAGAAATATAAAAAACTGGTTTACTCCCTACACTAATCCTAAAAACAGTTGTCATCGCTCTTAATTCATTTCTTGGAAAAGAGACAACTGATAACAAAGTAGAGAGAAGGTCCCTTAGAGCTCCAATAAATAGTGATAGTAGCATTTTGTATCCTGTTGACCAAAATAGGAAATCTTGAGTTCAAATTAATATAAATTGAGAGTTGAAAAAAATAAATTTAATGAAGAATGAGATATTGATATAACTTCAAAATACCTCCCCTCAAAATACTTTCTAATTATAAGACAAAGAGAATAATATTACAGTGGAAAGCCTGACAGACACTTCAATCAAGTGATCAAAGTAAACGTCAGCAAAAAGTATCTTTATAGAGATCCTGTACCACTGACTAAGATACAATGAGAAGAAAAGAGCATATTTTTTGTGACGTTTTTACTAAAAATGCATAGCCTGAAGAAACATCAGACAAACTCAAATTGAGGGACATTCTATAAAAGAACTGTAGTTTTCAAAAGGATTGAGATCATGAAAGTCAAGAAGAGATGGAGGAACTGTGTCAGATTGAATGAGAGAGGACAAGTAAAGGCAACATGTGTTACTGAATGGAAACTTATTCCCTAAAGGTTATTATATTGGCAATATCTGAATGAAGCATAAGGACTCCATGGTACTAATGTTATCAATGTTAATTTCCTTATTGTGAAGAGTATGTTGTGATTATATAGGAAAATATTCTTGTCCGTAGGAAGCTCAGGCTGAAGTACTGTCAGTGCGATGTTGGCACTATGCACTCCAGTGGTTCAAGAAAAAAAAGTCCATGTTCTATACTTGAACTTTTTCTCTAAGTTTAAAATTATGAAAAAAAATATACAACAACTACTTAATAGGACTTGCATTTTAAAAGAGAAGTACAAGTTGGAGAAGGTTAAAATGAAGCCTTTTAATATTTTACTCCATAGTCCTATGTGTTGCTCTGCTATGCTGACAATGCACGAAAATTTTAATTGTTTAATAAGAAAGAAAGGGAAAGATAATATCATAGAGCTCACAGATATGAGCCTACCAAAGCAGAAATTAGATTATACTAGTTTCAACTATTGAATTACCCTGCAGTTTAAATTGAAAAACAAAGATAATTCAATTAGTAATTCTATATCCAGTTTAATGATTTTTCCATAAAAATTATTTGGCTTATAAAACAATACAAAAGTCTAAGAAATATATCATTTAATATGGGCTTCCCTTTATTCATGTCTGCCAGTGGTTCTAACTAAAATAAATGGAAGCAGGATGTTGCACTGAGGATTTGCTTTGTAGCTCTTTACCAGTTTGTTAGACTCTATTTGAAGAATTTTTTTTTTTTATGAGGCCAAATCCAGACTAAATTAAATAGATCTGGCATGGTAACATATCATTTCGGGTTCTAAATAAGTGATTCCTTTTAATGTGCATACTGAAATTTTCTCATATGACAAACTGGGACACATGAAATGGAATTTCACGCACTATTGAACTGAATTCTCGGTAGCTGCTGTGAAATGTTTGGGGAGTTTTAGTGGATTTATCCATTTTAGTGACCATATTTCCCCTCACATTTGTGAAATGCATTTTGCTGTTATTTTGATTATTCTGAAAATGTGAATTCATTTACCTGCCTGTTCAGAGAACAGGCATGAGAGCTAAGGGAAATGATGATAAGCACAATAACAACAACAAATACAGGTGATATTCACTAATTTATTCATTCAATACTAACTACAGGGACTAATATTGAATGAATAAATTGGTATCACCTATCTGTTAACAGAACAGGTAAGGAAGTACCTGCTCTAATTAAGCTTACATTCTATTAGAAAGAAAAAGACCAAAAAAAAAAAAAAAAGCAAATAAATAAATAATTGTAGAGTATGATAGCTATTGTGAAAAGAATAAACCTGGCCAAACATGGTGGCTCATGCCTGTTATCCCAGCGCTCTGGGAGGCTGAGGCAGCGGGATCTCTTGAGCCCAGGAGTTCAAGACTAGCCTGGGCAATGCAGTGAGACCCCATGTCCATTTTAGAAATATAAATAAATAAGAATAAACATGTTGATATGATAGACAATAGCTTAGCAAAGGTGGGGAGGACCTTTCCAAATGGGAGACATTTCATCTGAGGTATGAAGAAAGAAAAGTAGCCATCTGGTGACAAGTAGAGGATGAATGTTTCAGGCAAGCAAGGAAAGTGCAAAGGCACTGAGATAAGAAAAGAGTGGCTGCTTATGGAAGAGAAAGCAGAGTGTGGTAAAATGGAGAGTCTAGCAGCCATTATTTTGTTATTTAAACCTCACAGTGATGCTGTGAGGTTGGTCCTCATACAATCCATTTTTTATTTTTTACGTAATATTACTGAGGAATAGAGAAGTGAAGTGACTTACTCAAGGTTATTAGTTGATAAATGGTAGAGACAGTGTTTTCACCCAGAAAGTGTGACTTGAGAACCCATGCATTCTAAACATTATATGGTGTTACTTCCTGTGAACCCTAAAAATGTGAGACAGGTCTCAGTTAATTTAAAAAGTTTATCTTGCCAGGGTTGAGGATGCAAGCCCGTGACACAGCCTCAGGAGGTCCTGATGTGCCCAAGGTGGTCAGAGCACAGTTTGGCTTTATACATTCTAGGGAGACATGGGACATCAATCAACACACACAAGATGAACATTGGTTCTGTCTGGAAAGGCGGGACAACTCGAAGCAAAGGTGGGAAGACTGGAAGCAAGGAGGGGGCTTCTAGGTCATAGGTAGAAAAGAGACAAATGGCTGCATTATTCTGATTAGCCTCCCCAAAGGAGACAATCAGATATGCATTTATCTCAATGAGCAGAGGGGTGACTTTAATTAGAATGGGAGGTAGGTTGGCCCTAAGCAGTTCCCAGCTTGACTTTTCCCTTTAGTTTAGTGATTTGGGGGCCCCAAGTTTTTTTTCCTTTCACACTTCCCAAAGAAAGTACCATGCACATATGAATTACTGTTGTTATAATGATAAAGTTGAAGGCATGTTTTGTAGCCTAGAAAACTCATCTATATTATCATATTTTGCTCCATTCAAAATATTGTGCCCAACTCTAGGTGCTAAACTTTAAAAAGATTATGGACAAATCAGAGAGTATTTGGTAGAAGGCCCCTTGATTGGTAGAGTCTTGATATATGAGGAGCAGTTTTGACTGTATCATGAAAAAGATAAGGCTCAGGAAACTACAAGGTGGTCAGAGCACAATTTGGCTTTATACATTCTAGGGAGACATGGGACATCAATGCCAGTATTGATATATTTATGGGGCCTTCATGTGGAAAAATAACTAAATATTTTGGATGGCCCCCAGGAGGTAAAATTTGGAGAGAAATATAAAAGCTACAGAAACCTACTTTGATAGAGGAAATAATTTTTTTCACGTTGAAAAATCCAAAATTGGAATAAAGTATTCTGGGAGAGATAGAGACTCCAATATCAAAGGTATTTAAATCTAGGTAGAAGAACCTGTTATTGAGAGTGTCCTATAGAGAATTCAAGCAATAATGGGTAATTGAACTGTATTAGCCCATTTTCATGCTGCTGATAAAGACATATCCGAGACTAAGCAATTTACAAAAGAAAGAGGTTTAATTGGACTTACAGTTCCACATGGCTGGGGAAGCCTCACAATTATGGTGGAAGGCAAGGAGGAGCAAGTCACATCTTACATGGATGGTGGCAGGCAAAAAATGAGGCAGCTTGTGCAGGAAAATGCCTGCTTTTAAAACCATCAGGTCTCATGAGACTTATACACTACCACTAGAACAGCATAGGAAAGACTTGCCCCCATGATTAAATTACCTCCCACCAGGTCTCTTCCACAACACATGGGAATTCAAGATGAGACTTGCGTGGGGACACAGACAAACCATATCATGAACTAATGTGGTTTTTCCCAATCCCGAAATTCTGTGATGGATATTCTAAGTTATCATCAGAAGACAGGATAATCAGAATTTAACATACTTGATTTCACAGAGCATGGAATAGAAACCTGATGCCAGATAGTGATAAAGAAGCAAAGTAAAATCCAAGAGAGTAGGCTTGCAATGAAATACAGAAACTGCCCTGTCTTCTCTAGTTATCAAGGGGACTGGTGATCTGGCTCAGACTAGAAAGCGGGAGTAGCCCTGCCCTGCCTTAGTAAGTATGTATGCAAATTTCTACACTGAATGTTATCTCCTCTTCAAAACCTATTCTGAGACCCCAGGGAAGTGATCATGTGCACAATCCTTATTAGATTACCTGTAATTCTCGTTGCAGTGATTTGTTTATCTGTATGTCTTCTTCTTCTAGCCCTTAGTCTCACTGAAAGAAAAGTCATATTTGTATTTTCAGACTTAGGAGTGTTACTAGAAAATATGTAATAACTAATGCAACAAGTAGCAGACTGTTGAATATCCAGGGAATAAGAGAAGGTCAAATAAAGTCAAATTTAGAAACAGAACATATTTGTGGCCATATTTTCTAATTACCCGTCAAAGTTATAGATATGTATGCTTTGAATATGGCATCAGAAGACTAAGTCATAAAATATAATTTTGATTTAGAAGATTATAAGATCCAAATGAGTCAATATAAGGCATGAGGAATTATGATCAAATTAGATTTTAGATCTGGAAGACTTCTTCCATTTTATGTTCTAGAGTTCTACCAGGTGAAATCACAATGAATTAATTGAGAATAAATGTTTTATTCCAAATCAGTTTGTCAGTTTTTATAGAGATATGATCTAGAATCAACTTATTTGAAACTTCCAAAATTTTAGTTCAATTTCTTAAACACGGGATACTGCTGTCTTCTTGGAGCTGAGATATAACCTCATTGCTACTAGCATTACCTTTACCACAGAAGAAAAAATACTTTGTAATAATTTTTGATATTACTAGTATCACTTTTAAAAGTTTTATTTTGAGTAGTGAAAAAGAGTGATTTATTTGAAGAAATGTTCTAATATGTATGACTCTGATGTGAACACCTTTCAGAAGTGTGGTGTTTATTATTTGGTAGTGGCAAATGTGAAAACATAGGCATTGCATTCACTAAACTATAGTGAACAGAGAATTTGCTGACCTGTAAGTGCGTTGTTGATTTTTACCTTGTCCTTAATTTTGACCCTTCCTCAGTATTAATTAGTTAAAAATGTCTCAAACAGGTGTCAGCTGGGGTTCTCAACCTTTCAAAGAAGTGAGTTATGCTCAAAAGCCAGCCTGCCTCTTAATCTCCTCAAATTCCACTGCCTGTGGAAGTCTTAAGCCCTCGTTTGAATTTCTGTGACTTCTCAGGGGTTTTCGCTTCTCAGTGCCTGCTTCACTTCCTTTGCCCCAGCTTCCTGATAAACCTTCTCCGTCCAGTTATACAAAGGCAAGGAACCTGCTCATCCAAACAGAGAAACTACTTAAGTATATTGTTATTGAATAGACTGTTAGAGAATCTTCCCCTGGGCTGAAAAAGTAGACACAAGTTTAGATACCTTTAAATCCATGCGAGTGTTTTTTTTTTTTTTTTTTTTTGAGACAGAGTCTCTCTCTGTCACCCAAGCTGGAGTGCCGTGACGCGATCTCGGCTCACTGCAAGCTCCGCCTCCCGGGTTCACGCCATTCTCCTGCCTCAGCTTCCCGAGTAGCTGGGACTACAGGTGCCCACCACCACGCCCGGCTAATTTTTTGTGTTTTTAGTAGAGACGGGGTTTCACTGTGTTAGTGAGCATGGGCTGTATCTCCTGACCTCGTGATCGGCCCACCTCAGCCTCCCAAAGTGCTGGGATTATGGGCGCGAGCCACCGCGCCCGGTGAGTGTATTTTTTATCTATTTTTTTTAGCATAATAAAGACTTGAAGGTAGCTGGCACCTGTAATTCCAGTGCTTTGGGAGACCAAGACAGGAAGATTGCTTGAGGCCAGGAGTAGAAGACCATCCTGGGCAACGTAGAGAGACTCTATATCTACAAAAGAATTTTAAAAATTAGCTAGGCATGGTGGCACATGCCTGTAGTCTCAGCTACTTGGGAGACTGAGGCAGTAGAATCATTTGAGCCTAGTTCAAGGCGTCAGTGAGCTACAGTCACTCCACTGCATTCCAGCCTGGGTGACAGAATGAGCACTGTCTCAAAAAAAAAAAAAAAAAAAGAAAAGAAAAGTTTTGAAGAATCAATTTATTAAAAATCAAATATAGTTGGCTCTCATAATGAGTTTAATAATTTACTTTGAGATTAATAATCTCTTGGCAATGACTCCTAACATTTTAGTTTAAAGATTTTCTCTCAGCCTTTTTATGGATACATTTAAAGAGCAGAGGCACATGCTAATATAATCAACTATTGCAATGAGTCTATTTGCAATGTAAGCTGATGATCAGCTTGTTTTAGCTGATTTATAAATTGTCATGTACCAGAATTACTTATATTAAAACACATAATTTAAACATCATCCTTAAGAAATGAGATAGAAAAAAGGAAAAGGGTCAGTATTCAGGCTTCTGCTCAGCTTATAAGAGTCTCTTGATTGACACTAATTTAAAAAAAAAAGTGGAAATTCAGGAAAGAGGTTAGAGGCAGCAATAAGCAAGCTGTTTAATGTCACATTTGAAAAAATTATCTCTAATTCTTGAAGTCACTTTTAAGATTTTCAAAAGTCAAGCCATAAATTTGCTATCTTTAAATAGGAGTTTGGTTTAATTATCACTTAAGCACTTTTTTACTTTCTCATTTTAGGTCTTTAATTTGGGTATTAATTTTTCATCTATTTTATATTTCACAGGTTGTATTGCTCTCATTAGACTTTGTTACAAATTGCTTGTGAAGAAATAAATTTTAGGTGTCATAATTTTCCTCAAATGATATCTATATGAGTGTCTATCAAACTTTCACTCGGTTTGAAAAGACAATGATGCAATAGTCAGACTGGGAAAAGGTAGATGAATGGAAAAGGCAAACAGGTCTTTATAAAAAACAATGCAGATGATCTCTGGTGTCACATAATGTTTATTATTATTCAGTTATGTACATACTTGAAAAGATCTATTGTCATTAAATTATTTTTTATGTCAGCCTTTATTGTCACTTTGCAATATAAAGAAAGCAAGGTGAAGACTAACTTTTCTTGTGTACAGAATCATCAGGCTAGATTTTTGGCATTATTTCAGTCCCTGGAGACCTCTGAGAGATTCTGGGATGCCAGTGGTACCTCTCTGGCTACACTGACAACAAATAATTGACCTAAGGAATAGTTCACTTCAGCTATTTTTTGCTGCTCATTGGTTGTCAGGGCCATTGAGGAGAGCTCAGTGTAGATCAAAGAAAATGGTGTAGATCAAAGAAAACAGTGATTCTTCCCCTTCTTCCCAGCCACTCACCACCTGAGCCTAATGCATCATTGTACAATGGCCATAAAGGATGACTAGGGAGTCGGCAACCAGTTCCTGGAGGAATTGATGCTGTGGCTTTTGGCTGGTGGCACCATCATCCTCAGTCATCAGTCAGAGTCATCAAAGTGATCATTCACCCATTCGCTCCCTCCTCTGTCTCCACCCCACAGCTAATCAACTAACCAGTTCTGAATTTTTTCTCAAATATTAAATTTTAACTTTTAATCTTTCTCAAATCCATCTCTTTCTTCTTATCTCTGCCCTAGTTTAGATCCATAATAATCTTCACCTTAACTATTGCTAGAACCTTCTAACTGACCTATCTCCTTCAGTTTTGTCTTCCTTAAATCTGTAACCACAGTTACTTCCATAAAATTTAAATATGACCATGACACTTGCATCTTAAACACCTTCAATAGCTTACTGGAAAAATTTTAAAGTCCTTGTTCTGGCATGCAAAGCTCTCAAATTTTTCCATTTATTCTTACAGCCCCTCCACTCACTGCCTTGCATTCCATATCTGAGCACATAAAACCTCCTACTATTCTTCCCAAACAGCCATGCACTCTGTCTTCCTAGATGCCTTCAGCCATGAATTTCTTCCTTACCTTCAGTTGGATACCTGTTTATTGAGTCTTATTTCGAGTACCTTTTTTATCTAGAAAGCCTTACTTGTCTCATATCCTGTCTGGGTTAGGTACCTCTCTTTGGTGTCCCTGGAATATCCTATGCATATTTCTGCTATTATATTCATTAGATTATATTATAATTGACAGTTTTTATGTCTTTGGTCCTCACTAGAACATGAGTTCTTTGATGATGGCACTTTTATTCATCTTTGAATCTTTTGTACCAGATATATGTTCTGTCTCACACTAGACACATCATAAATATTTTATAAATTAGTAAACAAATGAACAAATAAAAGCTGCAATCAGCAGCATTACATTTTGATGTGATCTGTGGATAATATAAAATATAGAATTCCTAGCTGTAGCAGCAGATTTATTGCTATCATAATGGATCCACAGCTTCTTTCTTATTCCTTGAATGTGACCAATAACAATGCACCTAGGAGATCTTATGTAAGAGTATTCTGTGATAAGTGTATACAGAAAGGAGGAACCAATGACTCAAATAGGAATCAAGCCAGAAGCTTCTGCCATATGGGCAGCATGGACTTCAACCAAAACAATGAAACAGTGCTGTGGTTTAGCAGAGGTCCTACCATGAATAGAAAGATACCAGGTTGCCGCTGTATCTCAGACTTCAACTCTGTGTCGTTGACCCTTTTACCAAAGGTAGGAAACAGAGCCGTAGTCATGCCCCATATCTACAATAAGTGTGTGGATAATAAGCATCGAGTACAACCCTGATGGTAGTGTCACTGTCAGAGACTTATGTTGTTTTCCATTGCACCACTATTTCTGTGCTATGAGAACTTAGCTCATCAGTTATTGAAGAAGGGGGAAAGTTAATGACCACAAGAGGGCTTACGATGACCCTAAGGCAACTTTCAGAGGTATTCTGCAAGAAGAGATTTTTATTTCCCAAACCAAGGGGTAATTTCCACCAGGGCTTTTTTTTTTTTTTTTTCTTGTATTTGCCATCTCATTGGTAATAACAAGACTGCAGCAACAAAGGAAAGAAATCTCACTCTATTTCTCTCATAATTCCATAAATAGTTTGCCTGCCTTTCGTTGAGGGCAGTTAGTTAACATTGAGGGCAGCTAGTTAACAGCAAGAGCTACAGAAAAGTCCTGTAATTAATCAACCTGCATTGCCTTCAGTCCGAATCTGAGTATTAAAATTCAATGGGTGCAATTAGAAAGAATCAGGCAAATATAAAGGTCACAACATTAGTCACAGTGTCACCTTATTTCTGAGCCTTTTCTTTCTTCTGAAGTGGTGTCTTGTCAGTGGGGGGATAGAGCAACAAGAACTCTCTGTTGTTCTGGGAGTTTGTTAAATTTTATCTGCGATTTTTCCAATTTTAATTAAATATTTGATACCAGGCGGCAGCAACAGAAACACTGCAGTACTGGGTTTCAGCACTATCACTCTGTCATCTTATAATTTAAAGTGAAAGATAGGAGGACTCTGGTTCTGACGGTTTGATAGCTTTTTAAAAATTACTTTTCTTTCCCCATACCAGATTAGAGATGGGGGTGGTGGGAAGAGAGCTTCAGCATTGTCTCGCCAGAACTTCCAGTTCTCTAGCTTTTTATACATCCTACTCACACTCTTCCTACTGATTTCCACTGAGGACTGCAACTACCCATCCTCTCTGCTTGTCCATCAGGAATGTTGACTTTCCCAAACATTTCTTTTTTTATTATTATTATTATACTTTAGGTTTTAGGGTACGTGTGCACTAAAGAGCTTCTGCATAGCAAAAGAAACTACTATCAGAGTGAACAGGCAACCAAACATTTCTTAAAAATTGAAAAGTTAAACCAAAAATACACACTTTTATTTTCTTATTTTTATTTTTTCTGAGCCAAACTGTATCCAGCTTTATTAAAGACACTTTCCATAAACAATCCTGGAATTTCAGTCAGGACATGGGCAGACAATTATTAACAGTATACAACAACTTTCAAAAATCCTTCTCTAATGGACTACCAAAAATCAGAAAGCCACTATAAAACTCAATGAAGTCTTCATCTGATGCACTGAGCAGGGAAAGTTTTGAGTGAGGGTTGACATTTCACATTTAGCATGTTTTTAACAACTTTTCACAACAGACCCTGACTTTCAGAAATGAAATGAAAATGGCAGAATTTATTTGAAGATTCACAATCTAGAAACATAACCACTGCTCTTTTGAGGCACGCCATCTCAGTGGCACCACTGGAAAGTCCAGATTGCCTGACTCATTGGTAACCAATTAATGGGGGTCAGGTCTCAACAGATGTCTGGGTTTAAGGGAGTTAAGTCTATGCTGGAAGGTGGAAAGGGAGAAGAAGACATAAGAACTAATTTGTTTTCCATACCACAAGGCTTTTGCGCCAAGGTGGCCATGTGTGTCAAAGTCAGGAAATCTTTCCTCCTGGGAACCAAGAGGAAGTCTCTCAAAACTAGAAGGGAAAGTTGTTTCACACATCAATCCAGATTTGGAGACATTCATTAGTGACATATGCTCCTTCCCCCAAAAATCAATAATGAAATGTTTTGTCCTAACAACATAGCTTAAAAAAAAGGTAAAACAAAATTCTGCATTTTTATAAAACTTGATAAAAATATTTCAAACTGTACAGTCACCAGTACAGAGTTATCAAAAATGCACACACTTCGCTTGGCATTTCCAGCACCTTCAGCTTTCTGTGCCTGGTCTCCGTTTCTGCAGGGTGATTCCCCTCCTTGCCAGTATCACCTTTTCCCTTTTTCCCTTTGGGTATCTTCTGTCCCTTCTTTGCAGGGCCTTTTTAGGCCTGGCCTCTGGCTTTGGAGGAGCAGGTTTAGCAGACAATCTCGTGGATCTTCTCTGTGGTTCATCCTTCACTTTGGCTGTATCTCCTTTCGCATCCCCTTCTGCCTTTCTCTTGGGCATGGCAGCGGCAATGGTGGCAGGACGTAGGTGCTGGATGCGGGATGCGCTGGGCATGGGATGCAGCGTTGCACGAGCTTTGGTCTGTCCGTGGGTCGTTCTCGCCACTGCTTCTTCCAATACACAATTTTAAATGGTGCCTCTACAGGTTCATGGTCTCCCACATCAGGAGAGCCCTCAGTGCTTTCCCTCAGCCTAAAAGTCCACGATTTTATTCTTCACTATTTCCTCAAGCCTATTCTCACACCTGCTGCTCCCTTGCAGTGAATGATACTGATTGCGGTTTTTCTGATAAAATAGGGAAAGGGGTTGAAAAAATTTGTACTGTCTGCCTGCCCATTTACATATATATCTGATTTAATTTGCACAGTCTGAGATGTGGAGATTATTCTTTCTTTTACAGATAAGGTAACTGAGGCTCAGGTAAGTGGTGGTGCTGAGACTGAGCTCATGTTAGTTCAACTGCCAAACTTCTCCTCCCATGTGATGGGATGCAGCTGTAAAACAGAAATACTAGGGCATGAACATCAGATTTCTCACTTCCCTATTCTAAATATAGCTAAATCCATATGAATACATATTCCATGACTCTCTTGTGCTTCTTTCCTCCGTTAGGCTAATAATAGTCTATTCATGCTTTGTATTTTCTCTTTTGGGATATTTGATCATCAACTTTCCATAACTTCAAACTTTTTCTTTTAATAATTCTTTCCTCTCAATATATACACATACTTATGTTTCCCTCTGTCTTAAAAAAAATCCATTTTTCATCCTTGCATCTGTCTCTGTGTGCCACCTTATCATTCTTCTTTCATTCACAGCAAACTTTTTTTAAAAAGTGCTTTAATTCTACCTTTTCCCTCTAATTCACTCTGTAGTCTGAATTGCAAGTCCATCATTTCACGGAAATTGATTTATTCTGTGAATGTGGGGTTTGGAGTTGGGAAATAACCAAATCCAAACTCACTCTTCACTCATGACGCTTGGGGGATCTCTGCTGTGTATGACACCTACTTTGGGATACTCATTGTTGAAACCATGTTTCTATGACTTTCATGATACTATTTTCTCCTGGGTTTGCAATTCCTTTTCAGGCCACTCATTCTTAAGTCCATTTGGTGCCACTGCTCCCTTTTATGCTGCCTAAATGTTAATGCTCTCCACCATCTTATCATTGATCCTCTTCTTGCTTGTCAACTTTGATTGAAGTATTTCACCTGTATCTGTGGTTATAAATGTATGCTATCCGTACACTGATGTTCCCCAGACCAGTGCCTCTCAGACCCATATTTTTTGTTGTTTAATGAACTTCCACTGAAATTTCCAAGTCTGCAGGTTCAAAACGAAATTCAAAGTCTTTCTATTCATACTCTCTACCAACATGAATGGTACCATGATACACTCAGGTATGTCCCTGGCAGGATTTTAGAAGTCATCCTTTGCCCTTCTCCCTTCCTCACTCCCAAATAAGAATCCTCTGAAACATTCCTAACCTTCAAAATGACATCTTTTATTGTTGTTGTTGTTGTTTTTGAGACAGAGTCTCACTCCGTTGCCCGGGCTGGAGTGCAGTGGCACAATCTCAGCTCACTGCAACCTCCGCCTACCAGGTTCAAGTGATTCTCCTGTTTCAGCCTCCCGAGTAGCTGGGATTACAGGCACGCACCACCATGCCCGACTAATTTTTGTGTTTTTAGTAGATACAGGGTTTTGCTATGTTAACCAGGCTGGTCTTGAACTCCTGACCTCAGGTGATCCACTGGTCTCAGCCTCCCAAAGTGTTGGGATTACAGGCGTGAGCCATCATGCCCAGCTGACATTTTTATTGTCCTCAAATCTATTGTATTTATTTGTACTTCCATAATTTCTTGCTTTAACTAAAATTTTATTTATTTTTCTGTAATATTTGTTTCATTTTCTGATTAAAGCAATAAGTTAATTATGAACCATTATGAACATTATATTTGTTCTGTTTATGGATTTAATTTATGCCCACCACAGATTATAAGGTCTTGATTACTTATCCTCAATGTAATAGTATTTTACTACATCAGTGTCCTTTGATCTTTTTTTCATCTTGTGTTTTTTATTTTTTCCCCCTGTGGTCTGCAAAAAAATCTTTCAGTTTATTGCATTATAGAGCAGTAGTTTTTGTTGTTATGTTTTGTAGGGTTTTTGTTCGTTTTAGATTTTTTTTTCAACTTGCAAAGGCACTAAAATTTTAAACAGGAACTTTGCAAAAGGTTTCTGGTCTATTTCTCTGCCTATTTGTGCTGGACTTTAGTTAAGATTTTCCTTTTTTTTTTTTTTTTTTTTTTTTTTGCGATGGAGTCTCGCTTTGTCGCCCAGGCTGGTGTGCAGTGGCGCGATCTCGGCTCACTGTAAGCTCCGCCTCCCAGGTTCACGCCATTCTCCTGCCTCAGCCTCCCAAGTAGCCGGGACTACAGGCGCCCGCCACCATGCCCGGCTAATTTTTTGTATTTTTAGTAGAGATGAGGTTTCACCCTGTTAGCCAGGATGGTCTTGATCTCCTGACCTCGTGATCCGCCCATTTCGGCCTCCCAAAGTGCTGGGATTACAGGCATGAGCCACCACGCCCGGCCCCTAGTTAATGATTTTCTTAAATATCATGATGCTAAAAGGAATTTGTGCTAGAATTTTCCTAAATAAATTGATAACTACCTTCTCTGACATGTAACCCCCAGCCAATTGCATATATCAGCCAGACTTGAAAAGATTTTTTGCTGTCCTGATGTGATTGTCCCATTAGTACAGAAAACAAAGGAAAATGTAGTTTGATGAAACAGGTTCTCATTCTGAAATTGTTTGCATTTGATCTGCCTTTATTTCAGCTTTAATAGCAGCTATAATCAACATTGGGCAACTGCTTTGCTCTTTCTAGCTGCAGAAACCTCTGGCCAAAAACACAAAGAGGCACACTGATTTGTGCATGGAAACACATCCTCATTCTTATTTTCAACATGAGAAGTTGTCACAGACATCCCTCTTCCTTTGCTTTGAGTCAGTTTATGTGATAGCATTTATCATTAAGACATATAATCTCCTAGTGATTGTTATTCAGTAACTTTTGGTTTTAATTTCTTATTTTTGAGGAAGCCCCTTTTTTCAAGCAGCTAACTCTTGCATCTAAAAAGTGTCTTCTTAAGTATATCATCTTTCCATCTTTCTGGAATTCTAAATTTTATGCTACTTATCATTGAAAAAATACTGAATTACTTCATTTTTTATTTTATTAAACTAAAATTTGAATCCAAGTCACTCACCACTGATAGCTTTATACTGTTTAAATGACTTTTTAATTTTGGTGTTTGGGTATGTTTGTTAGCATGTAGAAAGCAAGCCCAAGGTAATTTATAAAGCTATGACTTACAGTGTATGGAGCACTAAGTAGAGTTTATTCAGGGCAACTGGTGCTAGATGCTACGAAGATTACTGTAGTCTTCACTTCAATATTACACTTATTTTGCCTTTTCATAATATTTTTGTATGTGAATATGTGGAGACACAAACTTTTTTTTGAGATGGTGTCTTGCTCTGTCACCCAGGCTGGGGTACAGTGGTGTGATCTCGGCTCACTGCAACCTCTGCCTCCCAGGTTCCAGGGATTCTCCTGCCTCAGCCTCCTGATTAGCTGTGATTACAGGCGTGCGCCAACACGCCTGGCTAATTTTTTTGTATTTTTAGTACAGATGGGGTTTCACTATGTTGACCAGGCTGGTCTCGAACTCCTGACCTCAGGTGATCTGCCCATCTTGGCCTCCCAAAGTGCTAGGATTACAGGTGTGAGCCACCCATGCCCGGCCGAGACACAAACATTTTCTTACATCAAAACCTGGACTACACAAGAAATTCATTAAGAATAAAAGTAATATATATTTTTTCTTAATAATATCTTGATCTTTAAAGAATCAGTTCTATGTATACTGCTATTAAAATCTTACTAAATAATAGCAATTTATAGGAACCTTTAAAAGAAATCAATGTTGAGATTTTTATTATGTATCTATTAACTTTCAGTGGATATCTGCTGAATACCTTACAAAAATTATAATTATTTTTCCATTAATCTGATATTTGAAGGTAAGACTCAACAAGAACAATGCAAAAATGAGAGAAAATTAGAGGGAAACATTAATTTTTTTCTTTGACTTTTATTTCATCTGCATAATTTAATCAGTTTTTCCTTCAAATATCCAAAAACCCGCATTGGTATTTTTTTCTGACACATTTCCCCTGTTAGACTTTAGTTTTTCTTAGTTCATATTCTTGTGTTAATGGCTAGTGGAGTAACATTTCCTCACACAGAATGTTTTTTAAGGTGTGTTTCTATCTAGAACACTAATTGGTCAAATATGTATAGCACATGAACATTAAAGGGTGCTAACTACAGTTATCTCACTGAAGCATTTTTTGTTTGTTTGTTTGTTTGTTTGTCGTTCAGCAAATGTTGATTTAATTCTTAAGTGCCAGGCTCTAAGAAAGGTACCGGAACATTTTCTTCCATTAAAGAAACATAAATAAGAGACAGACATATTGTAGTTTAAGTAAGTACAGTGATGCTGTAAAAATCAAATTAAGACAAATAGGAGATGTCTGTGAAAATGGTCCTTACGCAGCCTCTCCCTTGCTGCCTATCCTGCATTCCTACCTGCTTAGTTTCTCTGATGAGAAATCTATGAGCTCCTTCCTCTTCCAAAGCCTCCCTGCCTCTCACTGGTCTCCCCAGGCACATTGATCATAGTCTGCCTTTCCGTCCCCCTCTGTAGAATACCCCTGCATTCACTCTGCTCATTGGACTAAGCTGGCTTGCTCACTGCTCTCGGCATTGCCTGAACTTTTCTGCCACCATGAGTTTGCTCAGGCTCGTCACTCAGCAAGATATGTTCTTGGTTTCTCCTCTGCCTTTCGTAATTCTGTCCATCTTTCAAGGCCTGCATTATTGTGCTTTTGTTATCCATGTTTACTTTCCTTCATTGCATCTACTCCTTTTAAGCATTTGTCTATTTATTTAACAAACCCCCACCCTTCTGGAATGTAATAATAAACACACAGGCGAGCTAACAAACTTGAACTCATGCATATCCCCTGTGGAGCCTAGAATTGCTTTCCATTGCGCTTGGAATAGAGGATGCATACGTATGCAAATATTGAATACATTCATTTGATGCACAAAGGCTATTTCACAAGCATTTAATTTCTTTCTAGCATATGCCAGACTCAGAGTTTGGCAATGGCATATAGATGAAATAGGCAAGTTAACAGACAAAATACAGTATGTTAAGTGCTTCAATGGAGGTAAGAATGGGAAATTTATAGGAGTGTTACTAATTCAGGTAAGTCAATGAATGGATGAAAGCATGGATAAATATGTAAATTAATAACTTAGGTTAATTCTCTGGAGCTCCTATTTAGTATTCTGCTGTCCTTCTTATGGGTTAATCAGCCTGATAATCTGCTGCAACTACAGTCAGTGTCCTAATTTCTTCCTTCACAATAGTTCCTAATAACACCCAGGTGGATACAATATAGTGAATTCTGTATTCCTGCTTTCTCAGATGCATCATCCTGGCCTTTAACCACTATATGAACTGCTGTCTCCGGTTGCCACATTAACCGTATTAATTTGGGAATTCAAAAAAATAACGCTTAAGGCCAGGCACAGTGGTTCACACCTGTAATCCCAGCATTTGGGAGGCTGAGGCGGGAGGATCACAAGGTCAGGAGTTCAATACCAGCCTGGCAAACATGGTTTCTACTAAAAATACAAAAAGTTAGCTGGGCGTGGTGGCACATGCTGTAATCCCAGCTACTCGAGAGGCTGAGACAGGAGAATCACTTGAACCTGGGAGGCAGAGGTTGCAGTGAGCAGAGATTGTGCCACTGCATTCCAGCCTGGGCAACAGAGAGATGCTCTGTCTCAAAATAATAATAATAATAACAATGTTTTAGAATAAGATTAGTCTAATGTTTCATTATTAAAGACAGATAAGATGTATTGTTCTTTTGTCTTTGTTTTATTCCTGTGCACAATTTTTTTTGAGATGGAGTCTCGCTCTGTCACCCAGCCTGGAGTACAGGGGCGCGATCTTGGCTCACTGCAACCTCCACGTCTCAGGTTCAAGCAATTCTTCTGCCTCAGCCTCCCGAGTAGCTGGGACTACAGGCACGCACCACCATACCCAGCTAATTTTCGTATTTTTTAGTAGAGATGGGGTTTCACCATATTGGCCAGGCTGGTCTTGAACTCTTGACCTCGTGATCGGCTCCCACCTCGGCCTCCCAAAGTGCTGGGATTACAGGTGTGAGTCACTGCACTCGGCCCCTGTGCACAATTTTAACACTTCAGTAGTTTATTTCCTTTGGTTTTCTACTCATGGTGATTTGAAACATGAGTAGAGTGCTTTGCATGAAGAAACTCAAGTTCTTATTTTTTCAACTTCTGTTTATTTTTGTTTGTTGGTTTTTCCACTAAAAAAAAAATCATTTTTTTAATTTTATTTTGGCCTCTTTTATTTTGCTTTTTAATCATGAAAATTAAGAAAGCATCTTGAGCCCCCAATGTACTAAGTACTATTGTTGACAGCTGAAGTGATACCTCAGTTCTTTCTTCTTGGTTTAAAATACTTTAAACAAGAGGTACACAGCTAAGGAGGTGTAGCATAGAGTAATTTATTACTATGGATAAATACATTTTGAAAGTTAGGTGCAGAATAGACAGTATACCCTGAGAGAGAAAGAATTCAGGACAGGCTGCTCGTAAGGGTGAGACAGCAAAAACTGGCACTAGGGAGACAACCTTTTAGGGAGTTTTAGGTGGGGACACAGCCAAACCATATCAGACACCTACTATGTGCCAGTTGTTTTTTCCTCAGTGCTGGGATGTTGAAATAATGAATAAGCATAAGACTCCCTTTTTGGGAGTTTTAAAAGATGATTCATAAAGAGGTGGGAAGAGGTGTTACTAGTAAGCATGTTCTGGGTGGTCTTCTGGTGCACATGTGCAGTAACTGTACATGCTTGTTCATATGTTGCATGTCTCATTAGCATCTTAAAACTCCACCCAGGGGTGTGGTTTTTACTATTATAATGAGCATAGGGTCAGTTTGGGGACAGGTAAAATCAAAATATGCATGCTCTCTAGAAGGGAAAGGCCCTACTGAAGATAGCTTTGCCTGAATGAGCTCAGTTACAATGCAAATACTGAGGTTTATTGTGCTGACTGTATGATCACCATGGTTTCCTCATCCCAAGAACATGGTCACTTCCTTGACTGCCTATCCTGCCTCATTATGATCTAGTAGGTGATTTAAATTTGGTCCACACTCAGTGTAATCATTCCATGCACTTTAAACATAATCTAGTTACCTGGTGTCATTGTGCTATATGTTATCCTAACCTCGTATAGTTCAGACTTCAGGTATCTCTGATACCTAGCCATAAAAGTTTAGTAGGGACTACTCAACTAAATTATCATGTAACAATCAAATGAGACCTACGGCTGAGTAAAGAAATGCTTCTTTTATTGATCAAATTTGTGTGGTTATTTTTTCATTTTCATGCCATGTTATATTTGATCCTTCTGAGCTCAAACTCATAAAACAAAAGGCCACCACTTCTTGTTGGTTTGATTCAGTTATTCAACAAATGTTTACTGAACACTGTAAAAGTTCATTCTCATGCTGCTATAAGGACATACCTGAGACTGGGTAATTTATAAAGGAAAGAAGTTTAATTGACTCACAATTCCGCAGGGCTGGGGAGGCCTCAGGAAACTTACAATCATGGCATAAAGGGAAGCAAATATGTATTTCTTCACAAGACAGCAGGAGAGAGAAGAATGAGAGTCAAGCCAAGGGGGAAGCCCTTTATAAAACCAGAAGATCTCATAAGAACTAACTCACTGTCATGAGAACAGGATGGGGAAAACCGCCCCAATGATTCAATTATCTCCGCATGGTCCCTCCCATGACATGTGGGGATTATGGGGACTACAATTCAAGATGAGATTTGGGTGGAGACACAGCCAAACCATATCAAACACTGACTATGTGCTAGTCTTTTTTTTTTTTTTTTTTTTCTGAGGTACTGGGATGTAGAAACAATGAATAAGCATAATTAATATGTTAAAAGAAGAAAAATGAAGTAGGGAGAGGGTATGGAGAGTTACCAAGGGAGAAAGTATACTATTTAACAGGGTGGTTCAGAGAAAGTCTCTCCAGTACATGCTTTTGAGGAGAGATTTGATTGAAGTTAGAAAGCAAGTCATTTGAGCCTTACAGACATCTGTGGAGAGTATTCCGGGAATAGGTGATAGCCAGTGTCAACCTTTTGCATGCTCAAGGGACAGAATGGAAGCCAGTGTGGCTGGAGCAGAGTGATCAAAGCAGAATGGTAGAGAACCAGAGCAGAGAGGACATGAGTGGGGACATCATATAGGATCTGTTGGCCATAACAAGGAGCTCATGTTTTATTTTGAGTGAGATGAAATAGTATTGTAGCCAAGGAGTAATGTGATCTGGCACATATTTTTAAAGCGTACTTTAGTTACTGAGTTGAATTGGTTTTCTTTTGCTGCATAACAAATTACTACAAATTTACCACCTTATAACACTGCATATGTATTATCACACAGTTTCTGTGGGTCAGGAGCTGAGGAGGAAGGGCTGCTTAGCTGGCTTTTCTGCTTAGGGTCTCACAAATCTGAAATTAAGGTGTCTTATTTGAAGCCTGGGGTCCTCTTCCAAGTTCACTTAGGTTGTTGGCAGAATTCACTTCCTGGAGGTTGTAGAACTGAAGTCCTTGGTTTTTGTTGTTGTTGTTTGTTTGTTTGTTTGTTTCACTGGTTGGGTGTTTTTTGTTTTTGTGATTATAAGCCTGGTTATGCTCTCAGCTGCCAGAGGCAGGTCTCAGTTCTTAGCCACATGCCAGCTCACAACCTGGTAGGTCACTTCTCCAAAACTAGCAAGGAAATCTCCCACATTTTGAATCTTTCTCCAATTTGCTGAAATGGAGCTTTCTATAACATAATGTAATCAATCACAGCAGTGATCCACCATCATCTTTGCCAACAAATTTAACCTAATCAAGGAAGCGACTCTCTCTTCATATTCATAAGTCCTGCTCATGCCCAATTGGAGGGAATTGTACAGGATGATTACACCATAGGGTGGAAATTTTGGGAGCCAAGTCATAATTCTACTTACTACATAAGTGGTACTACTACAGAATTGTGGAAGGAGCAAGAGAAGATTCTGAAAACCAGATAGAAGGCACTAGTGGAGTCTAAGCCAGTGTTTCCCCAAGTTTAATGTGTATATCAATATCCTAGGCATTTTGTTAAAATGTAGATTCAGACTTCATAAGGCTATAGTAGTGGCCTGAATCTCCCAACAATCTCCTAGGTGATGGCGATATTGCTTGCAGGGTAGCAAGGTACAGGCAAATTATGACAGTGACTTGGGTTAGTGTGATAATAGTAGAGATAAGAAGTGGTCTGATTAGGGAAATATTTTGAAGGCAGACCCTAAAGAGCTTGCTGAAGGAGAAACAAAGGCATCAGGATAACTTCTCACTTCAGGGGATGTCAAAGACTGTGTGGAAGGAGCTTATTTCAGAGCAGAAAAGAGTTCAGTTTGTGATATGCTGAGTATAAGATGCCTTTTAGGTTCCCAGTAGAGAGAATCACAAAATGCGTTGGAAAATAGCAGGTTTATACATTATATTCAGTGTTATTGAAGATTTAAAATTTTATGTTTCTGTGCACCACAACTATGTAACTCTTTCTAAATGTGCTTAGAATTTATTATATTGTATTAAAAATGTGAGCAATGAAGAGGACCTAATTGATTTGTGCTGCAGATTCTCTTTCATTCTCTTGCATTGACATTAGTAAAATAAGCAGTATTTTCTTGTCCCTATGCCAGAGTTCCTTACAGTGAAATAAACATAATTACTCAAATCATTAAAACTGTTCTTAGAATCCAAAATACACATCACTGTGCATATTTAAAACACAATGTATTCAAACACTCTCTAGGTATAGACCTAAACTTTAAGATGATTTTCAGTACCTGTTGATTCTGGTAGATGCCTCACTATGAGATGTATTACCAGATTTTCCATGACTGTATAGACAGCTTCATGGTATGACTAATTATTATTTATTTTCAGAGCAAAATTATGCAATGTTATTTTCATCACATTGTGAGAGGTGGCCAATTAGATAGAACTTGCATAAAAGTTAGTTCTCACTGACTCATTTATCACAAAAGAAGACAGTGTAGACTAGGATTGTATCAAAGATAAATTTACTTATAATCCCCTCAACCTCAATCATGTAAAATCTTGGCCTTACCCATTCTCATTTTCAGGAAAAAAAGCATTCAGAATAATATAAACTGAAAACTACACTGCCACTCCTTTCCTCCTTGTGATGGCCATGGAAATGCTAGCGTTTAACCAGAGACCTGGACTCTCAACTTTTCAAATATTTTAAAAGAACTTTAAGTAGAACATACCTGTGCTTAGCACTGCTTGGGTGCTAAGTTAACATGCAGTGAAATAAGATTATGGGAGGTGGTTCATGGTTTCAGGTAGGGGTGAAATAAAGGCAACAAAGGGCAGTTTGGGTTTAGAGGACACTTCATACTGTGGAACGTGTGAAAATTCAGTTTATTGTAAGCAAAAATCTTTATAGAAATCCCTGTTTTGCTTTTCTAATTGTTAAACAATAAAATGTGCTAGGCTTTATGACCAGAGAAAAATGGGAAGGAGATATCTCAAGGATAACCTGATGATTATGTTTTTATAAATAAGATCCCAAACAGATGGAAATTAAATCATTCAATGACAGAGGGTGACAGCAGGTCTGAAGGCAGCTACATTTATGGAGAGTGTTGAGGAAGTCAGAACTGTACTCCTATATCTGGACTCCTTTCAATCTGGAACCCTGGGCTAGGACTAACTACCTTACAGGACAGTTAGGCTCTCTGTTGATTTGAAAGAATTGTGATGACTGGACAAAGCCATTGTTGAACCCTGAACTTGTCACATTATGAGAGATGGCCATTAGATCAAGCTTGCATAAAAGTTAGTTCTCACTGACTCCCTTATCACAAAAAGATGTTGTAGACCAAAGTTGTATCAAACCTTGGTTGTTGTTCTATAGACTTGTTTTTTTATAGTGGCATGGTTGTTCTGTAGACCTTTTATAGTGTTTCGTATTGAAATCCAGAATCTAAATACAGGCATAATTATTTCATGCATTAGTTCAAAGATGTCAAACATTTTTCTACTATTGTATCTATTTTTATGCAATGTATTAACTATAATATAAAGTTTAACTTTTGCATGGTAATTTAAGAAACTAAATTTCTTACTCTTTCTTTTCCCTAGGTGCACTGAATCAAAAAAATTGGGGAAAGAAATATCCAACATGTAATAGCCCAAAACAATCTCCTATCAATATTGATGAAGATCTTACACAAGTAAATGTGAATCTTAAGAAACTTAAATTTCAGGGTTGGGATAAAACATCATTGGAAAACACATTCATTCATAACACTGGGAAAACAGGTAAAATATTTGCATTCTCTTTGCCTTTAATATATTTTTCATACCTGGAGTATGTTTAGACTAGTTTCATCTCATTTTCCTTTGAATAGTGTACTATGAACTAGATAGAAGTTATATGTGGAAGAAACCAAATGGAGCAGAGAAAATGGGAAATTTAGACAATATTTTGACAATTTGTACAAAAAAAAATAAAATGACCAATGTCATCATGTCATGTTTTCCTACAATGTAACAATAATGATGCTGCCTCTAGAAGATGTGATGTGATTTACAGCTAATATAATTTAGTCAATTACTTAGTCAATAAGGATTTCTTTTTCTTGAGCATTATAGTTTGATCTTTTCTGCCTAGCCTCATGTTATAGTCAGTATTTGGATATGAAAAAAGCAATTGACTACAATTGAAATTTAAGAAAATAAATTCCTAGCTCTTCTATATAGAAGGTTTAAAGTTGTATCCCATCCTTAGGAAACCCTCTCTAAGTGCCTTTTTATTGAGACTATCTTTTTTTTTTTTCTTAAAAAAAAGCGAAATATAATACATTAAAATTTAAATGCAAATTCTAAGAAACTATACATAGATAAATATTTTCCAAAAAACGACACTTTTTCTTTTTTGATATTCTAGTTTTTTTTAAAGTTGTATTTTGGGAAATTATATAAAGGCAAATATACACGTAAGACAAAGATTAGAAAACTATTCAAAATTATAATAGTAGCTCTATGGGGGTAAGCTTTATCATTAGTGAATTTTTTTATATTTTCTATATTTAGGTAATGTAATTATTTGAATGTAATAATTTAATTTCAAAACTCAAGAGAGTAGTAGTCAGGCACTGTGGCTCACGCCTGTGATCCCAGCAGTTTGGGAGGCCAAAGAGGCCGGATCACTTGAGGTCAAGAGTTCCAGACTAGCCTGGCCAATATGGCAAAAACCCATCTCTACTAAAAATACAAAAATCAGCTGGGTGTGGTGGCACACTCCTGTAATTCCAGATACTCAGGAGGCTGAGACACAAGAATCACTTGAACTCAAGAGTTGGAGGCTGCAGTGAGCCAAGATCATGCCACTGCACTCCAGCCTGGGCAACAGAGTGAGATCCTATCCAAGAAATCAAAACAAAACAAACAAACAAAAAAACAACTCATGCCAGGCGCAGTGGCTCATGCCTGTAATCCCAGCATTTTGGGAGGCTGAGATGGGTGGATCACCTGAGGTCAGGAGTTCAAGATCAGCTTGGTCAACATGGCGAAACCCCATCTCTACTAAAAATAAAAAAATTAGCCAGGCATGGTGGTGAATGCCTGTAATCCCAGCTACTCGGAAGGCTGAGGCAGGAGAATTGATTGAACCCAGGAGTCGGAGGTTGAGTGAGCTGAGATTGCGCCATTGCACTCCAGCCTGGGCAACAAGAGCGAAACTCTGTCTCAAAAAAAAAAAGCAAACTCATGAAAGTAGAGATTTTTCTACATCAGTGCCTGATATGTAATAAACACTAAGTATTTCTTGAATGAGTAATTTTTAAAATTATTATGCCACATGTAATAATTACCTAAAAGTATATTGTCCCAAATCTTGACATTTTTATTTTCAGTTTTGAAGGGTGTTACAAAGCAGGAGGGCATGGCACCTCTGCTTTTGTTTTTTTGTTTTTATTCTTTTTATTTATTTATTTATTTTATATATATATATTTTATTGTACTTTAGGTTCTAGGGTACATGTACACAGCATGCAGTTTAGTTACATATGTATACATGTGCCATGTTGGTGTGCTGCACCCATTAACTCCTCATTTACATTAGGTATATCTCCTAATGCTATCCCTCCCCGCTCCCCCCACCCCACAACAGGCCCCAGTGTGTGATGTTCCCCTTCCTATGTCCAGGTGTTCTCATTGTTCAGTTCCCACCTATGAGTGAGAACATGCGGTGTTTGGTTTTCTGTCCTTGCGATAGTTTGCTGAGAATGATGGTTTCCAGCTTCATCCATGTCCCTACAAAGGACACGAACTCATCATTTTTTATGGCTGCATAGTGTTCCATGGTGTATATGTGCCACATTTTCTTAATCCAGTCTATCATTGTTGGACATTTGGATTGGTTCCAAGTATTTGCTATTGTGAGTAGTGCCGCAAAAAACATGTGTGCATGTGTCTTTATGGCAGCATGATTTATATTCCTTTGGTTATATACCCAGTAATGGGATGCCTGGGTCAAATGGTATTTCTAATTCGAGATCCCTGAGGAATCGCCACACTGACTTCCACAATGGTTGAACTAGTTTACAGTCCCACCAACAGTGTAAAAGTGTTCCTATTTCTCCACATCCTCTCCAGCACCTGTTGTTTCCTGACTTTTTAATGATCACCATTCTAACTGGTGTGAGATGATAACTCATTGTGGTTTTGATTTGCATTTCTCTGATGGCCACTTATGATGAGCATTTTTTCATGTGTCTGTTGGCTGCATAAATGTCTTCTTTTGAGAAATATCTGTTCATATCCTTTGCCCACTTTTTGATGGGGTTGTTTGTTCTTTTCTTGTAAATTTGTTTGAGTTCCTTGTAGATTCTGGATATTAGCCCTTTGTCAGATGAGTAGATTGTAAACATTTTCTCCCATTCTGTAGGTTGCCTGTTGACTCTGATGGTAGTTTCTTTTGCTGTGCAGAAGCTCCTTAATTTAATTAGATCCCATTTGTCAATTTTGGCTTTTGTTGCCATTGCTTTTGGTGTTTTAGACATGAAGTCCTTGCCCATGCCTGTATCCTGAATGGTATTGCCTAGGTTTTCTTCTAGGGTTTTTATGGTTTTAGGTCTAACATTTAAGTCTTTAATCCATCTTGAATTAATTTTTGTATAAGGTGTAAGGAAGGGATCCAGTTTCAGCTTTCTACATACAGCTAGCCAGTTTTCCCAGCACTATTTGTTAAATAGGGAATCCTTTCCCCATTTCTTGTTTTTGTCAGGTTTGCCAAAGATCAGATAGTTGTAGATGTGTGGTATTATTTCTGAGGGCTCTGTTCTGTTCATTGGTCTATATCTCTGTTTTGGTACCAGTACCATACTGTTTTGGGAACCTCTGCTTTATTATATATTGTAAGAAAAAATCTTTATAGAAATCCCTGTTTTGCTTTTCTTATTGTTAAACAATAAAATGTGCTAGGCTTTATGACCAGAGAAAAATGGGAAGGAGATATTTCAAGGATAGCCTGATGATTATGTTTTTATAAATTAGATCCCAAACAGATGGTAATTAAACCAAATCATTCAATGACAGAGGGTGACAGTAGGTCTGAAGGCGGCTATTTTTATGGAGAGTGTTGAGGGTTTTATTTTTCTTAGGGGAGGGTGGTTATTAGATCATTGAGCTAATAGAGCTATATTACTTGGGCTCTTGAAATGACAGTGGGGAACCTTTGAGCAACCTACTTAGCCTTTCTGTGACTCAATTTCCTTATCTGTAAAATAAGGATTATGTAATATCTACTTCCCAAGGTTGTGTGAAGATCCAGTGGATAATATCTGTAAAGTAACTAGTATAGTTCATGGTACATCGTAAGTGATATGTAAATGTTGGGTGTCACTGTTATTATGCTTGTTATTATTATTATTAGTTGGAATTTGTATCCCTAGCTGGCTGGCCAATATTTTGTATTCAGTCCCTGATGACAACAGTGATTTCTCCCTAATGGAACAGAGACTATTTAAACTTTATTGAGAGACATCAAAATCTTTCACTGGGGTCTCAAGAGAACTCTCCAGAAAACTGTTAAAATATAGTCAGATAATATCTGCTGTGGAACTCATACAGGGGAGTTTAAGCTTTTGCCACTCAGGGTTCAAACATGAGATGGCCAAAACTCCTCCAAAAGAATGAGTTTCCTGCCTTTCTTGCCACGGCCAGGGACCCAGGTTCTGGACCTTGCTGATGAAGCCTGGGAGATACATGGAGGGATAAGCAGCAGCCTGATAAGGAGTAGAAATGGGCTGAAAATAGGAAGGTGAGAGCACTCCAAGAAGACTTTTTTTTTGTCTTTTAACCCTTCTGTTCCTTCCCCCTTTGCTCTGTCTTCTTATTACCATCTGACATCTTAGGGAAGCAGAGCTTTCAAGTAACAGCTGTCTTAGGACACCAGACAAACAGAGCAGGTGGACTGGCTGTCTTCTGCCCTTGAAGTCATACACTAGTCAATATCTTCAGCTTAGTTTGCATATGTGGCAATAAGATATAAGTATATTGTGTAGACCTACAAAGTTTGGCTTCCAAAATGACGACTTCATATTTTGTAACTTTATCAAATAAATGATTTTTCTTAATGTACCTTAAGTAGATGGAAATTTAATTGAAATTTAAAATTTTGATTTTCAGAAGCTTAGGTGCAGTTGTATTTCTTTTTTCAGTGGAAATTAATCTCACTAATGACTACCGTGTCAGTGGAGGAGTTTCAGAAATGGTGTTTAAAGCAAGCAAGATAACTTTTCACTGGGGAAAATGCAATATGTCATCTGATGGATCAGAGCATAGTTTAGAAGGACAAAAATTTCCACTTGAGGTAAGTCAGGAGATCCACTGTTTACTGTTTTATTTTCTAAATAATGGATGTTTTTATTTAACATATAATTTGATTAATTTTAAAATCAAATATTATAATTTATAAAGTGATATTTTGATTACTTGATTAATATACTAGATTAAGCTAAATGAATATAAGACTTATCTTTGATTCGCCACTTCCTGGTAACAACCCAAAGTGCCACATAATAGGTAATCAATAAATGCTGATGAATTAATGAATGAAGGAAGGAAAAGGGGGACAATTTCATTAACATACTGGAGAATTCTTTGATTTAAATCTTTTGATTAAAATGAGAAAAATTTTCAGCTTTAAAATTGGCAAAGTAAATAATTATAAAAATGAGTGTGTAGTAAAATGTTTTCTTACATGTCTAGAGAAAGTCTAAATTGGTAGACTTTCTGGGAGGCAGTTTGCTTGTTTTTATTAAGAATTTTAAATGATTTATACTCAATACCCAACATTTAAATTTAAAGCCATTTAGTCTAAAAATAAAAAAATTGCAAAAATTTATTTATAATATAATAGTGAAACAAAAGGCAATGATTATTTAAATACATTATGATGGATATTACAGATATCACAAAAATCGTGTTTTTGAATGATATATTTACACAAAAAAGGTTCATCATAAGATATTAATGGTTTTAAAAAGAAACATGTTAAATGATATAACCAGTATTATTTTTGCAATTTTTAATACATGAAAATTGATTAAATATTGACTGAGAGTGGAGTCTGAGTCAAATGGACTAGCTTTGAATCTTGGCTCCACCATTTGGTTATTGGTTACATGACATAAAAATGTATAAATGATTTAACTTACCAATGCTTCCATTTTTCTTCTGTGAAATTGACATAGTAGCTGCACCTGCCTTATAACATTATTATGGAAATTAAATGAGGGATTAACTTATTACTCATAAAAGTAATTGAGGGGCCAGGCGCAGTGGCTCACACCTGTAATCCCAGCACTTCAGGAGGCCAAGACGGGCAGATCATTTGAGGTGAGGAGTTCCAGATCAGCCTGGCCAACATGGTGAAATGCCACCTCTACTAAAAATACAAAAATTAGCTGGACATGGTAGCACTCACCTGTAATTTCACCTACTCAGGAGGCTGAGGCATGGGAATCACTTGAGCTCAGGAGGTGGAGGTTACAGTGAGCCAAGATCACACCACTGCACTCCAGACTGGGTGATGGAATGAGATTCTGTCTCGAAAAAAAAAAAAAAAAAGTAATTGATGGAATTCAAGAAAATGTTAATATGATTTTCTCTGGGTGATGGCATTATAGGTGCCTCTTATTTTCTCCTTTAAAGTCCCCATATTTTCTAAAATACCTAGAATGAAACTATTCATTTTACAATTCAAAACAGTTATTAATAATAAAAATAAGATAGGGTGAATTACCTTTTAAAAGACTAAAAAGCTTTTTTAAAAAGGTGGATATCCACATTCACATTTACAGTTTATAATCTGGATTTTTTTCTTTATTCAATATTTTTAAAGAAAAGCACATTTATCAAATTTGATTTGTCAAAGTAATCAAAGTCAACTCATTAAGCAACATATCACTTCTGAGAGTTTAGCTTACTCACAATATTACCTATTTAGAACAAAGATGAAAATCAAGAAAAATTCTATCAACAAGAGCCCTGAGCAATCAAAATACATGGTACAGAATCCATGCACTAAAACTGATACAATTATTTTAATGCAAAAGCCTCTCAAATTGTCTCTCAGTGGTATTGGGTTGTTTTTTCTATTCTTTTCTTTTCTTTTTTTTTTTTTTTGAGACAAAGTGTTGCCCTGTTGCCCAGGCTGGAGTACAATGGCATGATCTCGGCTCACTGCAACCTCTGTCTCCTGGGTTCAAGCGATTCTCTTGCCTCAGCCTCTCGAGTAGCTGAGATTACAGGTGCACGCCACCACGCTGAGCTAATTTTTTGTATCTTTAGTAGAGACGGAGTTTCACCATGTTGGCCAGGCTGGTCTTGAACTGCTGACCTCGTGATTTACCCGCCTCAGTCTCCCAAAGTGCTGGGATTACAGGTGTCAGCCACCGCGCCCAGTCTTGTTTGTTGTTTTAAAACACTCTCTATGAAATTGTGTAAGCAGAAAATCCAAGGATCATCCCTGGCTTGCTCCTTATTTCTTATCTCCTACATCTCACAATCAAGTCTTCTCAATTCACCAGGCATGGTGGCTCAAACCTGTCATCCCAGCACTTTAGGAGGCTGAGGCTGGAGGATCACTTAAGCCCAGGAGTTTGAGACTAGTCTGGGCAACATAGTGAGACCCCATTTCTACAAAAAAATAAGAGAAAATAGCTGAACATGATGGCATGCACCTGTTGTCCCAACTACTCCAGAGGCTGAGGTAGGAGGATCACTTGAGCCCATGAAGTCAACGCTGCAATGAGCCATGATCATGTCACTGCATTCCAGCCTGAGTGACAGGAAGTCACTGAGTGAAACCCCCTCTCAAAACAAACAAACAAAAGCCTTATCAATTCTTCTCCTAAATGCCATATGGGAGGTCAGAAAAAAGTTTGCTTACTTGGATTATTAAATTAATAACTATTAAGTTTTAAATCGTATTTCTTTCGATTTCCCATGCTTGTCATACTGTCTTGCCTAATAGGCCTTTCCCAGGTGGTACTTCTGACTTGAACACATGCCCTTCTCTTCTGCCTTTCACCTGGCTAAAAGCTGCTCATTCTTGAAGGGTCAGTTTAGAAATCCTGTCTCTGAAAAGGTTTTGGTGACTCACCCAAAGCAGGAGCCACTGCCATCCTCTGTTGCACACCCTCTATTTCTCCCATCAGAGCACTAACTATGCTTTACCCTCTCAGAGGCTTCCTACTCTTACCTTAAGTCTACTTCTATCTAGCCTGAGACACCTGATTTCCAAACCCAGACAGGAGAAGCACCAAATTATATAGAGGCTGTTACGGAGAGATACATATATGGACTGAAGCAGAAATTAACAAGGGATAGCCTCACAGCTGGAGAGGAGAGTCAGAATATGAAACTTAAAACTCTTTGGGTATTTTTTAGGTAGAAGCTGAGAGTCCTTGAGAGTTTCAATATTAATAGATCACAATATGGTAATATCAAAGAATGGTAACTCTGGACTCTCAAGAAAGGCATGCACTCTTGAGAAAGAGAGAAACTTATATTTAAAATAATTCCATAAAGCAGTTAAAGTAATATATGATTATTTATTTCATGTAATTGTTCTAATAAATTTTACTGCACAGTCCCCTGGTAATCTCAAAATGGTCATTTTGGTTTTAGATATGTCTAATTTTCTATTCCCTTCTTTATTGAAGGATGGTAAATGATAGTAAATGTAGTTGTATACATGTAATTTATAAAAGATTTTGGAAATACTTAGAATGTAGAATTACACAACTTATAGAGTTTTACAAACAGAACTTACTGAATTGCTTGTTTTATTAAGTCTCTGCTGATTTTTATGAAGTCTTTGTGTGTCATAAAACTATCATTGCTACTTTTATAGATGCAAATCTACTGCTTTGATGCGGACCGATTTTCAAGTTTTGAGGAAGCAGTTAAAGGAAAAGGGAAGTTAAGAGCTTTATCCATTTTGTTTGAGGTAATAATTACATATACATTTTACACTAATGTAATTCTTTTTTAAGTCACATTAAATATTGATGTGAAATATCAAGGCATAGTTTCTAACTAAGAGAGGAGCTCACAAGTAAAATTAAAACTGGTGGCCATTTTCAAAAAAAGATGATGACCCTTGCCTGGTATTTTTAAAAGGAGACACTTGTGTTTGTTAATTGGGTGAATCTTTTCTAGCTGGGGAAAGTGTTCTATAAGTACACCGATTTGCTTATTAGTACATATAAAGCATCATATTAATGATTATGTATTATTATCAGTAACTATGAATCTCAAAATTTTAAAATTTACTTTTCTTAGTGAAATGTGTAAGTTATCTGGTTTTTGTTTGCTTTATTTGTTTTCACCTAGCTATAAAAAAAGTGTTTTTGGAACTTACTATTTTTTAATGCACATATTTAAAATGGAATTCATTAATCTTCACATTTTTATTGAATAGTTATCCAAATGTTTTATTCTATTTTTAGAATGTGATTCTTCTTTAACAGGTTGGGACAGAAGAAAATTTGGATTTCAAAGCGATTATTGATGGAGTCGAGAGTGTTAGTCGCTTTGGTAAGCTACTTGGGGAAATATCTTTCTTCAAGATTCTGCTTTGGATGGATATGAATGTTGACAATACGACAAAAATCACTGGTTCCAAAAGGTGGAAAGTACTACATTTTTAAATAGGAGCAATCTCTCACTTTCCACACTTGATAATTTATACATTTCTCACCAAATAAATAACAATTTATCAGAAAATTTTGTTACATCAAAAGCATGAAACATTAATGTATATAGGAAATTGAAGTTTTTAAAATTTATTCTTGAAAATAATCTAATTATATCATGCAATTAAAGCCTATTTATCTATTATGTCTCTGCATTATACATCCCTTAAAGACTAATTCCTAATCTGAAACCAGCTAATTTTATAAATATCATATTTTAAAGTAGAAAAGGAATTGTTACTCAAGTTAAAATTTATTCCCTGGTGGTTTCCTTGATAAATCCTTTGCTTTATCAACATGAGGAGATGAGATTTTTGGAAGAAGGTCAACACTTACATAGAAGAAAATGCAATATACTTTAACATTGTTCTGCCTGCTATCTCATGGATCTTGTAATTTGTCACAACAAATGCTTTTAACTATATGGGCAGTGGAGTGTAAGCCTGTTAATATTACTATTTTATTTTTATTAAGCACTCACAAACAGGATCTTAATGCTGCCCTGAGTTACCAATAAAATGAGGATTATTCCTCTCTGGGAAGCTGCAAAATTTGAAATCAGAAGCAAAACTCATGTAGATCCTTTCTTGAAAGCAGAAGCCTGGCCTAGGATTGATTTATCATTGTCAATTACATGTGGGGATCTGAATTGACCCAACTTTTCAGAAGTCAGGAATATGTGAACTCCTGCAGTGTAGCTTTTATTTTAACTTTTTAAAGACACAATCAAACGCAAGAAGAAGCTGTTATCTCCCTCAATCGACCCAGATTGCAAAATTCAACATTGAGTGCCATAAGTCACATTTAATTTTTCCCTTCTTGAGTCACAAAGTGGAATCTATCGAGACTGAAATAAAGCAACTTGTTTGAATTCTTATACTTAAAAAAATGTATAAGATATGAATTCTGAATGTTCCAGACCTTGCACCAGCCTGTGGGGACAATGAAAGAGATGTTAACACTGGGGTGTTAACCCTGACTTGTGTAACTATGGGACCTTTGAGACTTTCTCTTAAGGCCTCTTTATTTTCCCAGGGTACTTTACTTTTTGGGGGTGCCTTGGAAGGCACTCGTATGAGCTTGAGAATAAACTTGCTCGTGTTCTTTAAAATTTCCTTTCTAATATCTACTGTCTGAAAACCATTCAGGAAGATACTTTGTCAGATACACTGTGACTACATATTCTCTCCTTTTCTGAGAATATAGATTCCCTAACAGCATTATTCTGCCTATATTCTGGCTCTTAATTTGAAAGCAGAATACTTGGATTAGCTGAGGACAGATTCTAGTCATTTACCCCCACTCTCTCTGTCTCTCTACCTCACTTGTATTAGTACATTTTCACACTGAAAGTAAGTGATTTGTAAAAGAAAGAGATTGAATTGACTCACAGTTCTGCATGAGTGGAGAGGCCTCAAGAATCTTACAATCATGGTGGAAAGCAAAGGGTAAGCAAGGCATGTATTACATGGCAGCATGAGAGAGAGAATGAGAGTGTGAGCAAAGGAGAAACTGTGAAACACTTATAAAGCCATCAGATCTCATGAGAACTCACTCACTATCATGAGAACAGCATGGGGGAAACTGCCCCCACGATCCAATCACCTCCCACTTGGTCCCTCCTCAACACATGGAGATTACAATTCAAGATGAGATTTGGGCAGGGACACAGAGCTAAACCATATCAACACTATTTGTGCACCAACTTCCTCATTTACCAAAAACCAAAATCCTTCATGCCTATCCACTCATTCATCTGGATACTTAGTATTTCAATATACTCAGCAAGGACAACTACCCAAACCAAATAAGTTAAGTCTTTCTAAAGTCAAACGTTTCCATTTTGAGAGTTCTTGAATTAAATCCAGTCTTATTTCTGACTCTAGAAAATCCCCTACTGCCCAATAAACTGCAGGCTTCCCCATATTGGCCATCAGACATTGCTGCTGGCAACCTTGAGGATCAAAGGTGGGACTTGTCTTTAGGCAGTGATTCTGGAACCACAGCTAAACCCCCAAATTTGGCTCTGTATTCACCATAAAATGTAAGTTATTTTAAAAAAAACACTTTTTCAACCATTATTCAGATTTTAAGATCTATCTTATTATGCTGTGGGCTGGTTGCTCATTTCCTGTTTCCTCTCTAAAGGACAAAGCCCATTTCTCATTCCTCCCCTCAACCCCTCTTTCTTTCTTTCCCTCCCATCCACCATACCTACTCTATGTTAGGCATTATCCTATCCATGGAGTGGAGAGAGAGAGAGCGTGATGTTGCAGCAATACTGAGATAATGAATTAATATTTTCCAAGCAGAGCCCACAAAAGATGTTAGTTGCAATCTTTCGAGTTGCAGGGAAGAGACACATCCCAGGTAACATCATCAGTGATTATCTGATGGGAATTCTCATCAGAATGATTTATAGTGCTTTCTTAATCACCATTTCAGCCCAGAAATTTCTGTACTGAAAAGTCCTCATAGGCACTGGTGTGGCCCCGTGCTAAATATCATTGTCTTAAGTAATAGGAGCTGGTTTTATGTAGTTACCAGCCTTTCTCCAGTGCTTGGCCCTATTGTGGTTTCTTCATCTTTGTTCCTCCCCATCTTTTTTTCTTCCACTGTTAGCCTTCTCATGGAAGGATCTGATTAGTTGCTTGGTTGATCATCATTATATGTTCAAGCAAATAATGACTGCATAAATGAATGACTGACCCCAAATAGAGCACCACTGGCTCTGGTGTGCTTCTGTCTTGTGTTAACAATAGTGAGATTACTTGGATGTAGCAGGTGTTTTTCTCTCAAGCCAACAAAACAAAATGAAAACCACAAACACAAACAAAGGAAAAACACTGTAGTGAAATTTTGTTAGAAGAAAATGTAACTGAAAAGCACTTCTGTAATTTAAAAGTCTTGTGATATCTAGTTACCACATCCGTAAGAGAGACCAGGTGACCGCTATTGAGGTCCAGAGGCAGAAAGAATGGATTCCACACTGGGGACAGGGGGAGGAAAATTTTAAAAAAAACTTCTTCTGATTCTTTTGCTTCTTTTTAACTTTTTTCCCTTTTAATTTCTTTCCCAATAATAGGAAAATTCTCTATCTCACTCTCCTTACTCAGGTCTCACCTCTGCTTTCCCTTCCGGGCCCCTGGCTCTCCTGGGGTCAATTCATTTCCACCTAACTTAGCAGTGAGTCAATTTCTGGCTCCTTACCTAATTAGTATTCTCAACATACACATTTTTCATGAAATATTTGTAAGATAAATTTAGTCTTCAGTGGGAAAAGGAACAATTACAGTCCACTTGTCAGTTAAGGAGGTAATTTAACTACAACAATTTTCTAGTATTGAAAACATAAATCTAAAAAACATTCACAGATTAAAAATAAATATTCTTCTCAGTTCCTAAGAACTTGAATCTAATCTGAATTCTGATCATGTTATCTTGGCATTGGAGAAGAGGAGGACATACTTTTAGAAGTTACTAATGAATCCGTTAAATCAAACAAAACTTGAACTTTCTAATGGATTAAAACTACACGTAGGCCATATTGACATGACTACCAATTCAGTTAAGAAAATGTTTTTATTTCTAAGATTCAGTTGTTAATTAGACTGAAGCAGTTGTCTCTAACTTTAGTTAGTAACAGTACTCCTTTTCCCTTCGGAAGTTTCTGTGTTACAGAAAAGTTAACATTTACTAATTTAACTTTTAAATAACTTTTTTTTCTTTGAGGCTTTCTGAATATGTTCAGTCTTCATAGAGGTTAGAGCTGGAATAGACTTTTAAGATGAGATAGGCTAGTCATTTCGTGTTCTAATGTGAAAAATATGATTAAGAAAGACTAAAACCTTGAAAAGGCTTCACTTTACTTGGGATTTTCTACACCAGCCTGCATGTTTGCATCACCTGGGAATGCTTTTTAAAAATCTAGATGCCCAGGACTGACCACTAGAGATCTTAATTCAAATGGTCTAGAGTGGGGCCTGAGGCACTGATATTTTTCTAAAACTCCCTGGATTATTCACATAAGGATTAACACCACTGCTCTACACTCTGCCACCTCACTTAGACTACACGGATTGGCTTCAGGGACTATTTCATAATGGCCTTAATCTCATAGAGAGGGCAGAGGACTTGCACTGGGCTGGGTAGTTCCGGAGATAGGAAAACAAATTAGACACAGATCTCACTGGTAAGTAGATTCCTGCCCACATGAGTGAGGGCTGGTTCACAAATAGCTAAATGACCAAGGTATTGCTCTTGGTAAGTGCTATTGGAGAGATACAAATGAGACTATTCAAGGAGACAGATATATTTGGATTGGTTCAGGGTTTGAAGGCCAGATGGCCCACCTAAGAAAACTCTACCAGTTTTTGGATAGAAATTCTATAATCTGTATACAAGTTTATATATAAGAATAAATCAATATTTATTGGGGTGTGTGTGTGTGTACACACACAAACACATATGTGTATATTGTATCAAAAAATTTTTTTTTCACTCTTTGGCTTTCCTTTTAACTCTCTTAATGACTATTGATGAATAGATCTTGATTGTCATATACTAAATTTTATCATTTTTCCTTTTATGAGTAATATTTTTTATGTGCCATTTCAGAAACCTCAACCTACCATTAGGTTATGATGATAATGTTTTCATTTAAAAGCATTGTAAATATGTTCATTTAAATCTGCAATCAGTTTAGAACTGATTTGTGCTTATGATGTGAAGTAGGGAATCAAGATTCACTTTTTTCCATGAGGATATTCAATTGATATAGCACTGTTTATTGAAAAGACCATCCATTCCACATTCCATAATAATTTTTCTATCATAGATCAAATGATCATATTTTTCTCTTTTATTTTCTCTTCCATTGTTCTCTTCATCGATCTTTGCACAAATACCTCACTATCATAATTTCTGCAGCTTTATGTATAACAGTATGACAGCTCTTCCTATCTGGTAATGAAAGTTCTCCAGCTTTATTATTTTTCAAGATTGTCTTAACTTTTCTTTGGATTTTTATTGAAATTTTAGAATCAATACATCAATTACACACACAACCTTCTGGGATTTTGATTAGGATTTCATTGAATCTATGAATCAATTTGGGGAAAATCAACACCTTCACAATACTGACTCTTCCAACCCATGAACATGGTCTTTCTACCATTTTAATATTTATTTAATTCTCTCAAGAATGTTTTGTAATTTTCAGTGTAGTTGTTCTACACATTATTTGTTAGATTTATTTGTATTTGATAATGTTTTACTATCTTAAATCATATTGCTTTAAATTTTATTTTCTGTTGTTTGATGCTGGTACACAGAAATAAAATTGATTTTTGTATACTGGTCTATGTGCAGTGACTTTGCTAATTTCACATACTATTTCTCATACTCTGTAAATGATTTTCTTTTTTTTTTGAGATGGATTCTTGCTCTGTCACCCAGGCTGGAGTGCGGTGACGTGATCTTGGCTCACTGCAACCTCTGCCTTCCAGGTTCAAGCGATTCTCCTGCCTCAGCCTCCTGAGTAGCTGGAACTACAGGCGCGTGCCACCACGCCCAGCTAATTTTTTGTATTTTTAGTGGAGATAGGGTTTCACTGTGTTAGCCAGGATGGTCTCGAACTCCTGACCTCGTGATCCACCCACCTTGGCCTTTTTACAGGCATGAGCCACCACGCCCAGCCTGTAAATAATTTTCAATGTTTTACATGCACAATCATGTTATTTGCACATTGTGATGGTATTATTTTTTCCTATACAATCTTAAGATTTTCACTTCTTTTTTCTTTATTGCACTCGCTCAGTCTTCCAGTTCAATGTTAAATAGAAGTGGTGATGGCAGGACATCCTGGTGTCATTCTTGATCTCTAGGGGAAACACTTTCAATAAGTCACTCTTAAATATGATGACTAGTACAGGCTTTGATGATCATCTTCACCGGAATAAGGTTTTGTTTTTGTTTTCCATGAACTGGTATCAAGTCTTATGAAATGATATAACTGTATCTATTGAGATGATCATATGATTTCTGAGTATTTTTATATGTAAAATATTCTGTTCACCATCTTGATGTAAGGATAAGACGTCTAACACTGTATAGTGACACGTGTAATACAGTTTGAGGCATGCCAGCTTTATTACCATTTAAAAATATATCTAAAATGTTTCAAAATCTCAGTTTTGATTAAATACATAACAAAGCATGTGTCTCTGTTTCATAGAAGCTTTGAACAGCTAAGTTCCAGTGTTGAGATTCCAGCTGAGATGTATATTATTCCTTTTCAGGGAAGCAGGCTGCCTTAGATCCATTCATACTGTTGAACCTTCTGCCAAACTCAACTGACAAGTATTACATTTACAATGGCTCATTGACATCTCCTCCCTGCACAGACACAGTTGACTGGATTGTTTTTAAAGATACAGTTAGCATCTCCGAAAGCCAGGTAATCTTAGAAATTCAAACAAATCCAGTAATTCAAAGCCATTTAAAAAACATTATATTGTACCTTTGCTATAAAATATCCATTTTAAAGCATTTACCAATGCCTTTGAAGCAGATATGTTAAATTATTTGATCTTTTTTTCAGTTGGCTGTTTTTTGTGAAGTTCTTACAATGCAACAATCTGGTTATGTCATGCTGATGGACTACTTACAAAACAATTTTCGAGAGCAGCAGTACAAGTTCTCTAGACAGGTGTTTTCCTCATATACTGGAAAGGAAGAGATTCATGAAGCGGGTATGTATTTAAATGTAATCTACAACTGTCATAGATGCAATGTTATAGGAGGTAATTTTGGTAAAATGACAAATATAGAGGACTTAGAGCTTTAGAAATGTTTTAATTATTAATTTTGTAGCTTTAGGTAAGCTGTCTAATTTTCTGAATATCAGATACCACATCTATAAAATGGCAACTAAAAAATCTATTCTTCCCATAAGAATAGCCCCATTTTACAGATAAGAAAAAACTGAGATTTAATAAGGAAAACCATTTTTCCAGAATACACAGTAATAAGTAGCAAAGCAAAGTACACACCTCCAAGTTCACTTTCTGGTATTTGCCTGGACTAAGAGGTATGAGAAAGGAATGAATAAGAGGCTGAGGTGTTCAGAGCTTGGGAGATCGTTTCTGGTTGGGATGATCAAGAAACCTTCATGGGAGAACCGCCTTTGAACTGAGTCTTGACACAGTATTGGGGTTTTAAAGTGCTCATCTTTGTGTTGGCAGCCCCCAAGAAGGAGCCTAGCACCTAATTGGTACTGAAAATAAATGCACCGAGTTATTAATGAATAAGAAGTGAATCTTCTTCCCAGTTTCCTTCTTTGGAGGAAAAGAAATTTGCTTTAGTTAGGTACAGCCAAGGGAAATGACACCAGAGGGGTGTCTCTGGAATGCCATCTGTTTTTTGAAGCTGACACGGTAGTTAAAAGCATTTTTAAATGTCCAGAGAACACAATCAGATACATCTGCTGACTTGGCCTTTTCAGTTTTTACTGAGGTTGTCACTTGTTCATTAAAGAAGTTGTTGAACTGACCTTTGCACTGGGGACTTCTAACCTTTCCAAGTAGATGGACCTCTTTGATATCAGTCCTGCAGTGAATTCGATGATTTTTTTTGCCATGTATAATATTAATTTAATAATCATCTGCTTTGGAAGATTAGGCATTAAAACAAGCTTTTATTGTTTTAATGTGATATTTCCAAGAATCATTTATCCTTTAACAAAAAAATAGAATTCAAGACAACAGTGATGAATAGCTATATTTACTGTGAGACTAAATTTTAAATTAAATTGCCCCAAAGTGAGGAAATTTAATTATATTTCTATCAGTAGTACTAAATACTATAGCATACTGTTCAGTAAATAATAGACAATCGATTAGAAAAAAGAAAGTGGATTTAACCATCCCCTCTTCTTAAATATAATAGACCAAATTACAAATTAAATAAATATGATTTTTTTTCACACAGTTTTATCAATTTTCTTTTATTAAAACCCTTCGGTGGCTCTGCATCACTTTTGGAATAAAATTCAAACTGTTTGTTATTGCATGGTAGGCTCTGTGTAGGTTTACTAGTCTTAGTCCTTAAGCCTCCCCAGCTAGCATCCTTCCCTTACACTGAACTCCAGGAAGTCCCCTGAAGATGGAAGACCACATTCTTCTAGGGTGCATTTATACATTTGGCTTCCCCATTGATGGCATGTTCCTCTCCACTGTCTTCATTTCCCTGCCTCCTCATTCTTCAAGACTCAAGTTGAGCATTGCATCCACTGGGAGGCCATCTCTCACTCTACTTCTGTCCCCCTAAGTCTGGCCCTGGCAATGGCCACAGGACTGCACACTCAAGGAGACACCATACCCATGGATGGTAAATGGTGCTCCTCTGGATGTTGTACAATGTGCTCAGCTCCTCCAGACTTCATAGCAGTTGCCGTATTATGGTAATTGTCTATTTACTTATTTGTCTCTGCCAGCAATCTCTGAGCCCCATAATGGAAGTAAATAAGTCTTTTATCTCTTTATCTCTGTGGCCAAACTGAAGTAAAGCTCTCATTCACTAAATATGTACTGCATGGCTGAAAGATTCCATTTCCACATAATAAAAACACAGCAAGTTATACATGATGGGTGCTTCCTGCACTGTTTAATGTGTAAGCCTGTATATAATTCTGATTTAATGTAGAACATTGCTTTCACAGTTAAGTGTTAAAGGCCCAAAGTAATAATCCATAATAACAAAAACAGTAATAGCTACTGCGTACTGTGTGACTCTACCAGGCATTGGAACCAGACAATATTTGACTTAGACCTCACATCACTCTTATGAAGTTGGCCTCATTGTCTTCATTTTACAGTTTGGGAAGCTGATATTCAATGGTTTGCCCAAGTTTACACAACTAGAAAGGAATGGAGTCAGTATTTGAACCTAAGTCTCCCTGAATCTAAAGCTTTGCAAAGTTCTGTCCACCATACTTTACATTTATACAGGAACATAATTTCTGCTTGCATAAAAAACTGATGACTTTAAAGACATGAAGCTTCAAAAAAATAGCAATGGATTTGGAGTGTTTTGTTTATCTTAAGGTCAAATACAGAAACAACATTTTCTAAACTACTTGGCGTTCTGGGTTCTAGAAATATATGATAGGACCTATAAAGTAAGGAAAGTAATTTTCTTGAATGGAGCTTGTAGGAATCGATTTTATTCCCTTAGATCACGTGTATATATTGTCACAGAATTTCACATCCCTGCTGCAACACTATTATGCCTGCCATAGTAATAATAATTTATTTGTCACCTATTTGTCTGTGGTTTGGTTCCAAAATAAATGGTAAAACTAACTAGAAAAACAACATCTCAAAATAGACTCACTCATTTAAATTGAAGGGACTTATATATGCAATACTTAAGGAAAAACTGGAAAGCTTTACAATAAAAATGCACACTTACAGGCTGTTTTTGTTGTGTCCTTATCCTATATGTGCGCCTTCCCCAGCTTCCTCAGGAAAAACCAATCGCACCAACTACTTTGTTATGTTTGTATTTTTGACTAAATATTTGTGGAGTGATGGGGAGAGGCTACAAAACTCAGTATCTCATCAAAATATCTGCCTATAGCTTTAGACAATATTGCTTAGAAAGTATTATTCCCTTATATTGTATATCCTTAGGATAAATAAAAGTGCCCAAAAGACAATCCTAGTTTTTATTAGTGTTTTGTATCTTTATGGCCATCAGTTTTTATTTTTAAATTATGTTAACAGAAACACATCTCTTTTGCAGTCTCCCTTGCTGGGTCTTAGAGTCTTTGCCTTCAGATTGTTTGACCCTCCTCTTTGGTCAGTTCCCCTCACAGAGTCTCAGCTGCTACCCTCATCCCACCCAAGTCTTCACGTCTTCCTAAGGCAGAAAAATTAGCTTTGTCCCAGGTCCTTCAAACTTGCCTACCCGTGCTCATCCTAATGAGCTCAGCAATCAAAAGAGGCCCTTTTTGGTAGAAAGATTTATTTTCTTTTGGGTGTATAGCCAGTAATGGGATTGCTGGGTCAAATGGTAGCTCCGTTTTAAGTTCTTTGAGAAATCTCCAGATTGCTTTCCACAATGGCTGGACTAATTTGTATTCCCACCAACAGTGTATAAGCGTTCCCTTTTCTCTGCAGCCTCACTAGATGCAATGTTTGTTGGCTTTTTAATAATAGCCATTCTGAATAGTGTGAGATGGTATCTCACTGTGGTTTTGATTTGTATTTCTCCGATGATTAGTGGTGGTGAGTATTTTTTCATATGTTTCTTAGCAGTTGTATGCCTTCTTCTAAGAAGTGACATGTGCACTTATATGTTCATTGCTGTGCTAGTCACAATAGCAAAGATATGGAATCAACCCATGTGCTCAGTGGTAGATTAAAAAAATGTAGTATACATACACCATGGAATACTACACAGTCATAAAAAATGAAATCATGTTTTTTTGCAGCAAGATGGATGGAGCTGGAGGTCATAATCCTAAATGAACTAATGCAGGGACAGAAAACCAAGTACCTCATGTTCTCACTTATAAGTGGGAGCTAAACATTAATCACACATAGACATAAACATGGGAACAGTAGACACTGTGGTCTACGAGAGAGTGGAGAGGTGGGTGAGTTAAAACGTCTACCTATCAAATATAATGCTCACTACCTGGATGATGGGATTTGTACTCTAAACCTCAGCATCTTTTAGTATTCTCATGTAACAAACCTGCATATGTGCCCCTCTATCTAAAATAAAAGTTGAAGTAAAAATAAACAAATACGGCCAGGCGTGGTGGCTCACGCCTGTAATCCCAGTACTCTGGGAGGCAGAGGTGGGTGGATCACAAGGTCAGGAGATCAAGACCATCCTAGCTAACATGGTGAAACCCCGTCTTTACTAAAAATATAAAAAATTAGTCAGGCATGGTGGCAGACGCTTGTAGTCCCAGCTACTCAGGAGGGTGAGGCAGGAGAATGGTGTGAACTCGGGAGGCGGAGCTTGCAATGAGTCGAGATCACGCCACTGCACTCCAGCCTGGGCAACAGAGCGAGACCTCGTCTCAAAAAATAAATAAATAAATAAATACATAAATATTTTTTAAAAGGGGCCCTTCATTTGCCAAAACATATACCCTTCTAGGGGGGATCAGAGATGATACAGAACTTTTTTTCTAGTTACATAGACTAATATGCACATTTATGATTTTAAAGTTTCTATCATTGTCAAAATATATCATTTTGAGATAGCAATGAAATAGAAAAGTCAGGTAATGTTAGTTGGATGAGTCTCATCCACACAGTTACATATTCAGTCAATTCTTTTTTTGCATTTAATACGAACCACTGTCAAATACTTAATATGCCCCTATGCAGTATAGGGCCTTCCTGATTACCCAAAACTGAATGTAATTCCTCTTTCTTCTGAACCATCATCATCCCTGACCTGCAGTTGTGGCACTTTGCCTTTCTTGCCTTGCTTCAGGGGTGTTTATGTGCATGCCTTAGTTCCTTAGTAGATCCCTGTCTAATTGATCTCAGTATTGTTACCTGTAACATCTGATAAAGTACCTGGCAGGTAGTAAGAGCTCTCTGATTCCTTGATGAATGGTGAATAAGTGAATGAATTAAAACATTGGCCAAAGCTTACTCATGTCTAAGCCTCTGGGGTTAAAAAGAGCATCTGTGTTATTGGCAACAAACACAGAAGGAATGACTGGCTTTAGATTTCCAGACAGGTTGGAGCCAAGTTCTTCTTGCTGAACATCCTTTAAATAATTAAAAATTTGCACATCCTTCAGAAGAATACAGTACAGTAGGATTAGCATGTGTGTACAGTTCATGTTCAAAATTAAAGATCATTCCAGGAAAAGAAAGATTCTAATTTTAAAAAGATAGTATCAGTATTGTGATAGAATTGTTAAGAAATAGTTTCCTCTGTCACTGAAAAAAATAGCTAAATAATTTACATTCTTCATTTTGACTCTGTTAATCCTCTGTAAAATTATTGTACTTAACAATAATGAACACCTAACATATCAAGATTTATTATGTAATAATTTTTATAGATGCCCATTGTATAACAGTCTGCATTTACTGAAATCATTATAAAGAAGTGAGCTACTTGCTTTTATTTTTGCAGTTAAAAAAGAGGAGAAATGAATCTGATTAGACCCACAGAAATTAGTTGTTTCTTTCTTCACAAACTAGGACTTGGTTTTTCCATCGCGAGTCTTTACACTCAATGAGCATTTATTATCATTTGTCCTGTGCATAGAAATACTGTGTTCTTATGAAAGTTTTTTTTTTTTTTTTTTTTTTTGAGTTGGAGTTTTGCTCTTGTTGCCCAGGCTGGAGGGCGATGGCATGATCTCGGCTCACCGCAACCTCCGCCCCCTGGGTTCGAGTGATTCTCCTGCCTCACTCAGCCTCCCGAGTAGCTGGGATTACAGGCATGCACCTCCACACCCAGCTAATTTTGTATTTTTAGTAGTGACGGAGTTTCGCCATGTTAGTCAGGCTGGTCTCGAACTCCCGACCTCAGGTGATCCGCCCACCTCAGCCTCCCAAAGTGCTGGGACTACAGGCGTGAGCCACCACGCTCTGCCGAAAGTTTTTTTCTTAATGGATATACTATCTCCTTTGGAACTGAATTTGAGAGTAAGAATTGAGGATTGTATTTATATTCAGTTTTGATCTTTACTAAATTCAATCTGAAAATTTTTATTACTTGAACTTATAAAACGTAGAAAATATGGATAAGCACACAGAAGAAAATAAAAATACCCTGTAATTACACTACCCAGAGATAACTATTATGAAGATTTTGGTAAATATCTATCCAGATCTTTCTATGAAATTTTTAAAAAATGTTATTATATTTCACAAAAAATGAGACTATACCATGTCTGTTTACTGATTTTTTTACTTCATATTATACCTTTAATACATCATTCTTAATTTTTTGTCGTATTCCATCATATAGTTATAACTGTATATTAAACCTTAACCAGTTCCTCAATTTTGGACCTTCAGTTCATATATTTTTTGCCATTATAAATATCTAACATCCTCATTTTGACAAAGAGGAGAAGTAAAAGCTAGCATAAAAATTGTCAAAATCTTGCTCTCAATAAATGCATTGTAGGAAAATGTATTTTTAGAAATACATTTTAAATAATCACAAAAACCATGTGAGATTTATATATTCATATAAACTCTGTAAGGTTAGAGACTAGGCCTTATTCATTTTTTGCATTCACAGCAGGCGCTCAATAGATTATTTGTGAATTAATGCGTATTTTATCAGAACTTCAAACCTCTGTATTTCCATTTGTACGAAGCATGCCATTTATTAAGAAGGCATTTCTTTTTGGCATCATGGAATGGACACTGGCGCTTCTAAGTAACACAGAATTTAATAGAACCATCTGGTCTCGAAAGAGTTAGTGGAAACTGTCTTTTTTTGATAGAGTCCCTCTTTGTCACCCAGGCATGAGCACAGTGGCTCGATCTCTGCTTACTGCAGCCTCTACCTCCTGGGTTCAAGCAATTCTCCTGCCTCAGCCTCCCTAGTAGCTGGGACTACAGGCGCGTGCTACCACACCCGACTAATTTTTGTATTTTTAGCAGAGACGGAGTTTTACCATGTTGGCCAGACTGGTCTCGAACTCCTGACCTCAGGTGATCCACCTGCCTCCACCTCCCAAAGTGCTGAGATTACAGGCGTGAGCCATTGTGCTCGGCCAATAAAAACTGTTGTTCGTTTGTTTGTTTTTTAAATAATGAGTACTATGTGTGAATAACAGTACAAACATAGCAAAAGTATGAAGTAGATTAAGTTCAACTGTATCCATGCCTTCCAGGCATCAGATGCTTTCATGCTGCCTTCTTATCGCCTTACAAGGTTTTTCTGCTAAGAAGCAGGGACCTGCTAAAGCACAGGGGCGAAAAACAGACTTTAAAGTTCAGTAGACTTGATTTTAATCTCCAGCACCAATACTTATTAGTGGTATAAAAATTGTCAACTTACTTAACCTCCCCTAGCCTCAGTTTCTTCACCTATAGAATGGAAAAGCTAAAAATGGTCACCCTGGCCGGGTGCCGTGGCTCACGCTTGTAATCCCAGCACTTTGGGAGGCCGAGGTGGGCTGATCACGAGGTCAGGAGATTGAGACCACGGTGAAACCCCGTCTCTACTAAAAAAATACAAAAAAATTAGCCGGCGTGGTGGCGGGCGCCTGTAGTCCCAGCTACTCGGAGAGGCTGAGGCAGGAGAATGGCGTGAACCCGGGAGGTGGAGCTTGCAGTGAGCCGAGATCGCGCCACTGCACTCCAGCCTGGGTGACAGAGCGAGACAACGTCTCAGGAAAAAAAAAAAAAAAGGTCACCCTATAGGGTTGTGGTGAGGTTTAAATGACCTAAAATTTGCAAAGCAGTACAGTCCCTTGAATGTAATGTGCTACTGACTCATAACTAGTATCATTGTCATGTGTATATATGTACAAAGAGCCAAGATATCACAATGAGTATGGTATACTATTCAAGTTTTTCATGTTTAAGGTATTTTTAAATAATTGTTGAATAGAATTATGGATGCACTTCAAATCTCATTTGCTAGCACTGTAATATATTTAATACAAACTTAAAAAAACCAAAACAGTAAAAGATAAAATAGTTGTCAAGGCAGAGTAGCATAAAGGGAGTGTCTTTGTAGCATAATATTTTGACCTATGAGAAATTTTGTACAATTTCCTGAAAAACGTCATGATGAATTATACATTAGTAGACTTACGTTCTTGAAGGTCAGTGGGTTGTTACTAGCGTTTGTTAAGGTCACATGTATGTAAACACTGTACTGCAACTATATTTTAAAAAGTGAAACGAATATTTACTTCTTGGAAGATTATATATTACAAATTGAACTGTTGATGAAGTCACTCTGGGTCCCTAAAGACTGAGTGAAAGAGGTAGAATTAGAAAGACTTCTTTTGGCTATTAATCTAAAGTGAATATGTAATCATTCAGAAGTACAAAACAGAGATAGATGTTTTCCAATTACATTCAACATTTGTGTCAATGTTTACATTGGTTGTATTAGGATCTGCTACTGCCCGAGAAGAAGTCACAACCTCGTTGGTTACCTTCTGGATCTGCAAGTCATTCAGCTTTTCTCTCAGTAGTCATTGTCTTACTACTTTTAAGAATGAGACTGATAAACTTCAAATAGGGAAGTGGTAGACTTATTAGCATGTATTTACGAAGCACTTTTGGCATGAGCTGTGTTATACTGTACAGAACTTCAAATTAGTGGGAAATAACTGAGTGAGTCCTTGTATAGTCTTGGGTAATTATGACATTTTCTCTGCCACTCCCTAAGAATCACCTCCCTGCCATTTCATATCAATCCACATTTTACTCATAATACCTGAAGCTAAGACTGCGCCTTCTCCCTCAGGGCAGATTGTGCTTCTTCCAAGGCAGGCTAGAGAGCAACAGAAGTGGAAGGAATCTCCTATCTCCCCTTGGTCATCTGCATCAACTTTCTTGATTAACAAAGATTTGTCACAGCCAAGGAATGCATTTGCATTTCTCTGTCTCTGTTTTTTTGTTTTTTTCTTCATCACTCAGTGCTTTGCTTATTAATATTTTGGCACTGGTTCCACAGATCACCTTCATTTAAGTAATGAGAGGATGAATGATAAAGCATAGGACTTTGTGTCAGCTAAAAGTTTAAGAAGCTTATACCACTTTTAGTAGGAAATGTGTATAAATTTGAAAAGAATTACCCAATTTGGCCTAAATGGCAGAATTTTTCACCAGTTTTTTATACATTCCTCTATCAATGGAGTGCAGAATTTAGAATCTAAAACCACTTGTTACATCTGAGAGCTTACCAAATCTAAGTGTTTGAAAGCTATCACGGGAATGAGCATCCTAAAGGCTGAGACACTATCTTCTTCTGTATGTCTACAGTGCCTAGAACCAAGCAGATGGGAGTGGAATACTAAAAATAAGTTTTTAAAGCAAGAACATGTATAGCTCCCTGATAAAGGAGACTACATTCTCATTCTTTATAGTGAGGATTCTTTGCTCACTGTTCATGTATGGTACAGTGCCGTTTACTTGTACTCTACGTGACTTGACATGGGCCCCAGATTCACAGCCAGAAGCCTGCACTAACCAGTAATTAGGTTCTCCTTCTTAGCCAGTGTCCCCTGAAGAATCAGTAACTATGACCCAGATCACACGTAGATGTGGAAAGGAATCAGTATGTGAGATGTAATCCTGAGGGAGGGAATGAAGCTTCAACAGTTTCGAACTCCTCATGATCAGGAAAATTATATTTTTGTTACTATTTTACTCTATAGCAGCTTGTATTTGATGTCTGAGTACATATTGATCTGGAAAAATCTTATTGATTTTCAATCCAGAAAATGTACTTTACAGGGTATGTATGCTTCTAATAAGATAATTGGGCTGGCCGGGCGCAGTGGCTCATGCCTATAATCCCAGCACTTTGGGAGGCCAAGGCGGGAGGATCACGAGGTCAGAAGATTGAGACCATCCTGGCTAACAGGGTGAAACCCCGTCTCTACTAAAAATACAAAAAAAAATTAGCCAGGCAAGGTGGCAGGTGCCTGTAATCCCAGCTACTCGGGAGGCTGAGGCAGGAGAATGGCGTGAACCCAGGAGGCAGAGCTTGCAGTGAGCCAAGATTGTGCCACTGCACTGCAGCCTGGATGTCAGAGCAAGACGCTGTCTCAAAAAAAAAAAAAAAAAGATAATGGGGCTGATTTCAATATGCAAAACCTGGAAAATTTAGTGTCTATTAATCACTTCTTCTATGGTCATTCCATGGTTTGAGCACCAAATAGTGTATATGGAATTAACTAAATTCTTATTTAAAAGATTCAGCTCTATCTTATAGAAAGGAAATCCTTTGGCAAGATCATAAACTACATATAGAAATATAGGCTTTTCTGTTAATAACATTCTAAAGTATGTATGTTTTTGTCACCATAAGATCCTGTGTCTCCACATCTACAAGAAAAGATTTACCTGAAGCTTGATAGCATACAACTATATTGTTGATTATCAATAAACACAAGTATTTAAAAACTAAATTTCTAATTAAAATATAAACTCAAACTATTAAACAAATAGCTAACAAACTCTTACAGATTTACAAGGAGGAGAACAAAGAAGTGAAAACCTATGGGCAAGAAAATATAACTTTCTTTTTGGAGCTCTATTTTATATTAATGTCGATTCATAAATTTTGACACATCTACTGATTGCTACTATTAAGGCGAGACAAACATAGACATCCAACCAAAGTCGTTTCTGCTACTTAGGCAGTAGTCCTTTGGATATTTTGCAACGAATCCTTTTATTTTTTTCTCAAGAGATTGTTATGCTTTGTATGTATGCATAAAATTAATGCATTTCAAAACAGTTTCATCTTGAAGAGCATAGTTCACTTTAAATCATTCCCATTCTGTAAAAAGCGGGATTGATTTTTGGAGGACGAAATCTACAAATGATATTGTCCAGAGTCACTTCCAACTTTTCTAAAACTGAACTTGGGATTCATTAGAAGCAAGAACGAGCTTGTTGCTCCAATGATAGAAACATGAATAGCTCACTTGAGACTATTTGAAGGTCTTCTGCCATCTGGTGGACATCAGTAGAAGTCTCACTCAGTAGAGTAACATCATGTAGTATACACCTAAATTAAAATACATTTTCTTATTCTGAATTCATGTTTTTTGATAATGAAATTTTTTTTTATTTCTAAAGGAACACCCCAACCTAAGCCCTTCCTAAACAAAAAATAACATCAAAGGTTTGAAGTGAAAAATAATTTCTAACTGATATAAAGCTATATATGTATTTATTTGTAAAAGGTATATATATATATATATTCATATTTTCTAAATCACTTCTGTACCACTGCTAGCATACTGTACATATGCTATACCATTGCTAGCATATTGTACATATGCTAAAATTGTGACGACTATTATATGTAATATTTGTTGCCATTTGTAAGACCAATTGTTAGTTGTGGGTGCCCTCCTGTGTTCATGAGGTGAACTGCAAACTAGCAGAGACAAGTCATTTTGGTCACAATCGGCGGCAGTTGTTAACATATTTTTGAGTACTTGTTGTATCAGTGATGACTGATTTACCTAAGTCTACTGCATGCTCGCATCGAGTGGCTTTGTAACTTCAGGTATCACCTGAAACAAGTAAGTATATTAATTAATATTCAGCCTGAGAGATCTTTCTCTCCCTCTGCTTTGCAAATCTGTCTGGCCTGTGAGGAGATTATATTTATTACTTTGCTTCATTAGTAAAATATCATAAAATGTTATAGTTTTTCTTCTCCAAATTAGTCCAAACTATAACATTATAAATGCATTTTGGAAAGTACCAGGGCACTCTCTGATGGATCTGAATTTGGGGCATGATTACCAGCATGGGCCTGAATTCATTTTAAGAAGTCTCTGAATGATTTTTCATAATACTATTTTTTCAGATGAGACAAACAAATCTCTTAATTCCCTAAAATTATCTTCTTAATTTACTTATGATAACAAAATGGGATTTTTGTCAGCACGTCTGAAAAATACTGAAATGGCCATTTTAGGTTTCCTTTGGTTTTCTCTGGTTGGGAATTTTAGATTAGTTCAAGGATTCTCTAATAACAAAATGTCCCAATAATAAGTCTTTCATGATTGAAATTATCCTCATCCTGAACTGAATATATTTTCAGATATCAAACGAGAGAAATTAAGTCACCATGAGCTTGCAGATATTCTTTGTTCATTTATTTCTAAAAATGAATCTATGCCAAATATATTCAAAACAATGTTCTAGGCAATATAGAACTACAGAGCTATGGTTCTTATGTTTATAACCCACTAGAGGAGTCAAGATTCATTCAGGAAAAATATAACACAAAAGTATGCAAATAATGCAGTAATAATGATAAAATAGGCGATTGACAATGACAGAGATCACTTCAGTAGAGATTAATGTGCGTATTGAAGGAGGTAGCATTTGACCAAGACCTTTCCAGAATGGAAAGCTAGGATTTGAACAGATAGAGTTAAGAGGGGAGGAAAGGGAAATTTTAGATATAGGAAATGGAATAAGCAATAGCTCCATAGTGAGAAAGTGTAACTTTTTACTTTATATTGAAATAAAACACAATAAAATGTTTATAGAATATGTTTTATTTATGCAAGTCCTCAAGGCTAAGTTCTATCAACAACTGTACTTTTTTTCTCTCTGAAGTTTGTAGTTCAGAACCAGAAAATGTTCAGGCTGACCCAGAGAATTATACCAGCCTTCTTGTTACATGGGAAAGACCTCGAGTCGTTTATGATACCATGATTGAGAAGTTTGCAGTTTTGTACCAGCAGTTGGAAGGAGAGGACCAAACCAAGCATGAATTTTTGACAGATGGCTATCAAGACTTGGTAACTATATGATCAGTTGTTTTACATATGGTAACATTATAATTTAATTTCCAAGGTAAGAACTTACAAATGGTTATATATTATTTTCCTCCATTACTTTTAGACTTTGTGTGAAGGTGGGGTGGGCTGAGTATTTTTAAATTAAAAAAAAAATTAAAATTAGAAGCTATACTAAATTATCTCAAAAGTTACATTTAATTAAATGGGTATCATAACTTTGCCAACAATAACATTATAGCGTAGATATATATGACTTCTGAACTGGAGATCATTTAGTGTGGCTTTTCTTAAGATTTCAGCTGTAGAACAGGGCCAGAATCTCAGTGCTCTGATACATTTTATATTGTGTCTTCCATTACGCTCTATCAGCACAGGAAAAGTAGAGTAGGGGACATACAAGTCCTCTTTGTTGCACCAAAAAATTTTCGGATAACAGCTGGGAAGTCATGATTGGGTCAGAACTTTGGGGATGTAAGACAAAATTTCTTACAAAAAGATCCACCCCTGCCTCCCTCCACCAGCGCTTGCAAATAAAGTACAGATTCCTTTTGTGGCCTGAGCATGTCAGTATTAAACTTTGCTCTGGTAGGGAAGTGTTGGCCATAGATTAGGGTGTAGTCGACAAACCTTCATCTGGATGTAGGTCCAGAAAGTCCCCACTGCAGGTTAAAGGACACTGGACTCTGCATTCAGGCACCTAGTGTCCTGCAAGTCCTGGGAACCTGCATTTAAATAAAAACTCACTGTTAATTATGTTTCATATCATGTGGACAAAATGGATAAAATTTTAGTAACCTTTTAATTCAATTGCCTAGAATATGGAGACACAATGATCTGGGAAAATTGTGAAATAAATAGTAATAAATATATTTATTTCATAATTATGTGAAGAAGATAATGCTATTACTGCTCTTGCATATATATTGTTAAGAAAAAGATAACTTAGTTGTTCACTTTTTTACATTGCTCTTTATTTGCAAATGCTCCTCATTTATTTGTCTAAAATATTAATTTTTAGTTCGTGGTACTCATTTATGAATTTGATGCGTTCTGGCTAAAAATGAAACTTCCTAAAACTAAATCTGATTTTTAAAAAGCAAAAAAAAAAAAAAAAAAAAAAAAAAACCTAGTTTTCCAGTTCTTCATAATTCACAAATACCACAAGTTTAACTAGGCAACATTGCATAAACTTTTCCTTAGGTTAACAAAATGGAAGTATTTTTCATGGACCAGGGAGAAAAAGTTTTCTAGGAAAGATACCTAGTGTGTTGGTAGTCCTATGAGAATAACATTTGTATAATTACTAACATCTTTCTTTTAGGGTGCTATTCTCAATAATTTGCTACCCAATATGAGTTATGTTCTTCAAATAGTAGCCATATGCACTAATGGCTTATATGGAAAATACAGCGACCAACTGATTGTCGACATGCCTACTGAAAATCCTGGTAAGTGCCCCCAGGTACATCTATATATTAATTCAATAAATGAGGTTAGTTTAATTACTGTATGCATTGATGCTTTCTCTCTAACTTTATATTCTTTTGGCCAAAAGGCAATGTGATTTTCTCTTAAGTCTGGATTGCCAGGTAATTTTTTGGGGCGTGGGACCCATTTCTCATTCAGCAGGTCTGGTGCCAGACAGTAAGTAAATTTATCCTTAATATTGGAGTTTACCATTTGTAAAGTAAGAGCGACTAAACATATTTATGATATTGTAATGATCATTAAATGAAAATTGCTGTGTAAATGTTGAGACTGTTATTTTGGATAATTAAGAGTTGGTTTAATTTGTATTTATTTCCTTTTTTCAGCCCCCAAAGCATTATGTAGTAAGTATATACATGATCCTAAGACCATGTGAGGTACTTTCAAATATCTATACAAAGCATCTCAAGAGTTTGTCTTAGATCTATTTTTCTACTTTTTATAGTTTGGTTATGGGGAGTGGGGTGTTTTCCTCTTGGTTGATTGATTGCCCTTACTCTTTCTCAAAAACAAGACAAACAAAAGTTGTTTCTACTTGTGTTTTATTTGCATGCACCTTCTCTCTAAATATATGGGAAAATCTTTTGATCTTAGAGCATATGCAATAACCGAATCAAATGCTGACCATCATAATTCGACAATTTACAAGTTTACATAATTTAGTTTCCCTCTTGTTAGCATAAGCAATTTTAAATAATAGAATAGATGTGTATATATGTATATATACATATGTATAATCACATACATCTGCATACATATATATGTAAATATATATATTCTTTGGTCATCCATATTAGGAGCCTGCTCATTGAAACTTTTACAAATTTTAATGTAAGTGAATGGTTACAAATTATACTAATTATAGCCTATTTCAGTTTTACCTATGGCAGGAAAACTGATGTGCACGGTTTGCATTGTTGTCTAAATGCTGTAGCAGGGACTTTAATCCAACATGAGCTTAAATAAAGTACTTGCTCATTGCTCACCTTACTATATCTGTTCTTACTAGTTGACTTTTTAAGTTAAAGACTATATATGAGAGCATCAGATATTATAGTATGCATCATTCCAAACTACAGGCTACAAAACTTGCCAAGGTATCTCCCAACTTGATATTAACAACTAATGAATATTACTACTACCATGATGGCAATATCATTATTTAATATTTCTTATGACCTGCCTCATGGCCTGAGTATTACCATCTTTCTTATTGACTTTATTTAGCATTGTTTTTCAAAATCAGGTTATTTTTTAATGGAATGTGAGCTCTAAGTCTTATAGAAAGGTGAGTATCAAAGTAACTGACCATGATTTTAACTATGCCATATCACACTACACCATTGCATGGCAACCCTCACCAAAGTTCCTCACAATGAGCTACCCAGAAAAATGACACCTTTAGCCATACAACATTTATCATGTTGGCCAACACCATATATGAATTGATTGAAATACAGCACATAAAAAAATCTCTTCTACCTTTATTTATGCATTTTGAGTATGAAGTATGTTGAACACATTCACTTAATTTTGTTACCTTGGTTTAATTATGCTATTCTAATTTCATACCTAAAACCATTTCTCAGGAGTTTGCAAAAAATTATTACTTTTACCCATTTATTTTTACACTGTTTCCTATTTTATTTCCTATGCCAAAGCTTTAAACTTTCTGAATTTTTTTGTTTTTTTTTTATTTTGGAGAAACTTATTGCATATGAAAGAAACAGATTAAATATGTATTTTCTCCATAAGTGATTTCTGAGTGATCCTGTTAGACTGACTCTATATTGGCACAAAGTATAATATTCTTCTATCATTTGTTGTATTTTCACATTTGTACTAAATAATAAATATTATTAAAACTTTAAATTTCTATTTATTTAAAGGACCGGGACACTATTGAACATTGTAATAATGAGATGCTTGTTTGGATACACCATTAAATCTCCATGGATGCCTCAGTCTCTTAAGGCATTTTGTATAGTAATGATGTGTTAGTAAAAGATGGTATTTGATTTGATGTTTTGATATGCTATGCCTCTTAAAAGCTAAGGGTTACAAACTTAGGTAGATTATTCCCTATTATTTCTACCAAAAATTCCTGCATCAAAAGCCTATTCCTCCAAAGTTTGGGATTATCCTATTTTTTATAAAGAAAATATTGGTTCTCTTAGGAGTTATTCTTTCTGATCTGAAAGGCTGCAATGGCATGTTTATCCAACTATTTACAATTTAGTATTGAAATTACATTGTCTTAAATATTGTTTCTTTGGTAAATATATCCCAATGAAAGTCTTGAAAGTAATACTATCTTGTGGCTTGGTAAAACAGATTTGCTGCCTACAAGATTTGTGAATTTTATTATTTGTGTGGCTAATATAGATGTAAGTGGCTTTTGAGTTTGCTGCTTATTTCATGGTTTTTATTAATACCACTTCATTCTGTTAATCATGTTATTTTATTAGCTTAGTAACTGTAATGTAGCCTATTTAATAATTCTATTATTATTTAGGATAAACTGTTTACTAAATTTTGTATTGTTTATTGCTTTTGTTAAAAAGAAATGAAAAGATAATTTATAATTGCCGTCATTCTTTGATAGATTTCATATATATATATATATATTTATTTATTTATTTGGGGTGGAGTCTCGCTCTGTCACCCAGGCTGGAATGCAGTGGTGCAATCTTGGCCTGCTGCACCCTCCGCCTCCCGGGTTCAAGCGATTCTCCTGCCTCAGCCTCCTGAGTAGTTGAGATTACAGGCATGCGTCACCACACCCAGCTAATTTTGTATTTTTAGTAGAGATGGGGTTTCACCATGTGGGCCAGGCTGGTCTCGAACTCCTGACCTCGTGGTCCACCCTCCTCGGCCTCCCAAAGTGCTGGGATTGCAGACGTGAGCCACCGCGCCTGGCCAGATTTCAAATATTTAAATCCGTTTCCCTGAAGAACAACTCAGTCTTCCAAATAGTGCCTTTAACTTCCTAAATGTGATAAAACTATGCATTTAAATTAATAATTTGCTTACATTATCCTTTGTACCTTTTAATTACACTTGTGTACAAAAGTATCACCATAAACTAATGCTCATTAAGTATTTATTTCAAATTGTCGTTTAAAAAAATGTGTAAGTTTGCATTTAGAAATTAATTTAAATTTATACAAGGAGCCTTTTTAATGTTAAAAAGGAATGTATATTCTTTTAAAAGACTTCTTAATTATATTTATCAATAAACTGTTTCATAAATATGTTTATCTTATTGTTACTAAGATAATTATGTTTATTTCTCATATAGAAGATAAAGCTAATTAACATACAGCTATAGAGGGATTATTTAAGTACATGTTTTAGGGCCTTGATAATTATGTGTTAGATTTAAATGCATGATGAATTAAATCAACAGTTTTCTTGTTACTGTGTGCTTTCAGTTGTATAACAATTGTCTTGTTAAGTCACCATACATCTGTCCTTACTCCACCTGTACCATCCTTCCTATTAGTATTATTACATTATTACATGCAGAATTATAGTTTGAAGCAGTTGCAGTCTACATTGCTTTTATTTCGTGCACTGTGAAACTTGGCTTATCTTCAAACAATTAAATAAGCCTTGCTTGCTCACCTACCTCAGTGTTGCTTTTTTGTGTTATAGAAAATTAATGTGTTCCTAATGTGTTTTTTTTAAATCTAACATTACATGTGTCCCAAAACAAAACCAGAATGAGTCAACAGTTTTTGTTCAGTTATTACAAAAATGTGAATTTTAAGTGTTCACTCATAACAAAAAATCCTGATAGTTCACTACCTGACTTTTTTCTAGCCTTTATGGAGTCTATTTGGATGAAGGGAGATGATTCTATAAACCAGTATAATTTTTGAAATATTTAATATATCAGTAGTGCCTGACTCAAACCAGTGCTTACTAAAGTATCAGTTATTACTTGTGAGAAAGCAGCAGGTTTAGGGGTACCCAATATGAGAGCTTGTGCCCATCAGCAGAGCTAAACTTTGAGTTCAGGTTGTTGAATTCACAGATCCAGAATTATGGCTTCAAAATCTTTAGGAAGATAGAAACAATCTTCCAAATTATTTTATTTCAAAATTGTTATGAAGAGACTCAGCAAAAGGCTTCTGGATTCTAAGAAATAGAGGTATTGAAGTATTCCTGGGAATTTCAGTCTGTTCAAATGATCTCAGTCCAGTTGGAAACCAGAATAAAGAGCCTTCAAGGTGGGTTTATACACAGCAATATGAATGTGCCAACACTTGGGGGTGCTCACCCATGAGAGTGCCAAGGAGACCTGCCTAGGCCCACACATGTTGCCCCAGAACTAAGGAGGCCCAAAGAAAAAGTCTTGCTTTTATTACAGTAAACAGCAATCCAATTCTAGTATAAGTCATTAATATTCTATAGGGGATATGATTGGATTAAAACCCCGTATTGTAATTTACTAGAATAGAAACCATAATCCCTATAGTTAGTTGATGCTCTGGTAAAATGATAAAAATAAGTCAAATGCAATAGTTTTGCAATTCAATGCAAAATATTGAAGAAAAGGAGAATAAATCCTCAATGTGATAGTTATACATACATACACTTCCCCAACCATTATTACGATTAAATAAGAAAATTATATTTGCCCATTAAAAGTATGAAGTTAGGTAGAGTTAGACCATTTTTTAAAAATTTTAAACACCTTCTTAAGCATGTTGAAACAAATGGAAAATAGTTGATATTTTTTCTATATCCACTTAGCAGAGGAAAAACCTACAGTTTGTGTACCACTAACAAGTATTTGATTATGATTTGCCATTATGAGCATTAAATATTTCAACAGTCTATGAAAAAGAGTGGCTACACTTCAAATTATTTTCAATAAAACTAAGTATTGTCTAATGGGCTTAATTTGAAGATTTTTTACATGCATGAACTTTAGTCATAGCTTTTAGAAAATCATATGAAAGGTCATTTGTCACAGTTTAGTTGCATCTCATTTTTAAATTCACATGTATTAATTTGCATGGCGATTACAAAGACACAAGTGTTTGAGATGATTGAAATCACTTTAGTTTGGAAACATAAAGAATAAAGAGCATGAAGAACAGATGGTGACGAAAGGATTTCATAGGAAGAAAAATAGAAGAAAGAGACCACTAATGATTGAAATAAAATTTCCAAAGTCCTTCATGGTTAGTTTTAACAAGAAAAAAAGTGAGAATTAAAAGTAAGATTGTGATTGTTTCTAGTGAGTACTTTCCTTTTTAAATTACAGCAGTTGTTTAGAGTAAGTAATTTTGAAACAGCTAAGTTGTCAAGAGTATGAACTTTATCTGAATCTTCTTGGGAGCTAGGCATGCTTAACAGATTTTACATGAATTCTCATTTTATGGTTTTCAATATATTAATACCCAGGAGTCTTGATAAAAATAAAGTCAAGAAACTTTGTATTGGAAAACAGACCTGGGTATGATAAACATTTAATGTTGGTTCAGTTATACCTTGAAATTTCTGTAGAGTATACATTTCCTTTGAGGACATAAAACATAGAACATAAGCAGTATTTAGGATAGTGCAGAGCGTAAATTTTGGCGATAGCCTGAGATTCCATAAAGGCATGGGAGTTTGAAGAACATCATTATAATAATGCTCAAACCTCACAGTTACTTTGTCTACCATCTTCCTAATGACCCAGGCAGCTCAGACCAAGACTAAAGAAAAATTCTCCTCTGGCCGCTCAGTAATGTGGTAGAGTGGCTAGATTCCTTCTTAGGCGAGAAAGAACCAGCTTAGTCTTTCCTGACATTCCCTGACAGGTCCTGTTTTAGAACTGAGATATTCATATGTTGATTCTGATTTGTTAGGACAAGCAGACTTGAATGATCCTGGTCATCAGATTCTTTAAGCAGACAGCATTAGCTGAGTTTCCCTGGGGAGAATGCACAAGATTCACTCTGTTAGTTCTTCTTACTGACTGTAAGGCTGGAACCTGCTGGAAAACACTCTTCATTTTACCTGGTGCAGCACCGTGTATAGAAATAGGTATGAGGCCAGATTTGAGGAGTAAAGATAATTATTTGTCCCTCAGTTAAAATAGAAACTTAAGGAAGAGGTAGCTGAATAAGAAAATAAATTCTAGCAATTCTCCAGAAAATCCCTGGCATTTCCCCAACCATGCTTTTATCAGCCCTGCTAAGGATGAAATAACTCTGTACTGATGAAAAATTGTTTGCGTTTCTTTACACTCAGTTTTATCGGTTTCACTGACCTCCTCTCTGTTCTTAGCTTCAATCAGACTCAGGGGCAGGGGGAATGAGGAAGGGAGTGGAGTGGTAGGTAGAGATCAAGGTTTGGGTAGAGTTACATATAAGCTCATATAGTGTTGTGTTGTAGTGTTCAGTAATGTTGAAAACTAAAATTTGGAATTTTTATTGTGAGAAAGTCTGTATTTTCAAAGCTGACATTAACTTTTTTATTCTTTTTAAATTCTTCTCTTTCACCCAAAGGTAAATCCACAAAGGCTGAAATAGTTGAATAAAAACTTTAATTTTGTTTTTAATTTTGTAGAACTTGATCTTTTCCCTGAATTAATTGGAACTGAAGAAATAATCAAGGTATCATAGCCATTTTTATATTCAAATGTTTTAATATTAAGTGGTCTGTTTTGAATTGTTGCTTAGGTGTTAGGTATTGCCACATGAATAAAAGTTGTGTGTATGATTCATTGTTTGTGGGGTTAGTTGCTAAGCTTTATAGATAGTCACATAATTTATATACATGATTCTCTTATGAAGAAGTTGAAAGATGTTTTGATTGGTATAGTACTAAAAAACAAGAAATATAAATGGTGATGAATAAAAAACAATGAACTTTAAAAATAATTATAGCTATGCACTACAGCTATAAACTGGAATTTTTTTAGTCTCCAAATTTTTCTGAAAAACTAAAATTATATTTAACCAGTTCTTAACATTCTACAGTTTATATATAAATAACCAATGATTGATAGATTAACGATAAATATGGCCCAAAATATAAATTTTATATATATATTTTTGCCCACTTAAATTGTTTGTTATTTAGGCTGATAAATATTCATCTACTCGAAGAACATTGTGCTAACAACAGACACCTATACTACGAGTAGTCTATACTTTTTATAGATAAAATTTATAGGTATTTGAGACTATCTGTGAATTTTAACATTATTTTATTTTTTTAAAGAGAGAGAAAATGATTCTTTAATATCTTTTATATTTCATCATGTGCCTTAATGTGCTGTTCATCATAACTGAAATTATGTTTTCAGTTCAGGTGCTACTGTTGATGATAGTACAAATGTGTACATGTGTATAGACTGTGTAGGAGCTGATAAAAGTGTGATAACTAGTGCTGTTATCTAGCAATAAATAACAATTAGGTCTTTCATAGGTATAAACTATCTTGATATTTTACGTATCTTATGGCTAGTCTCTCTTACAAGGGACTATTTTACCAAAATGACCAGTCTACCTTTTAACAAGAGTTTACAGATTTCAACTAAGAATATCTTTATTTGTATATGTACATACATGTTCACATGCATATGGAGATATGTGTGTATATATATATATATATATATATATATATATGCCTACAAGTGATCAACAGAATTAAGTCAGAAAAGAAATTATATTTGTGCTGAGTTGTTAATTCAAATAATTGGTCTGACATACTGATGTAAGCCCTTTTTTCAGTAATTGGCGCCATGTACTAAATGATATTCTGTTTAAGTTCCGTCTCATATAATAAGTATTACACATCACAAACTTTTTAGAAAGGACCAAGGAATGATCAATTATTTTTCATAGTAATTCCCATTACCATTATTCATGATCCATGTTTAGTTACTTTAGTTACAAGATCCATGTTTAGTTATTTTTCTTCTCTATTGCCATTAACCCTAAGGCAACTTTTACCATAAGCCTACAAAAGTTATTTAAAATCTTCCAATGTTAATTACTAGTAAATTTCTACATAAAACTATAATATTGTATTTAGTATAATATTTAGCTGTGTGAATAGGCTACACATGTGACTTTATATACAATTATTTTAAATATTTTCCATTTTTAATGGACATATAGTACTTCTACATATTTATGAGGTATATAGTGATCAAATCAGCATAGTTTGCATATCCATTATCTCAAACATTTACCATTTTTCTGTGTTGGAAACATTTGAGATCCTTTTTTCTACCTATCTGAAAATATATATTATTGCTAACTATAGTCATCCTACAGTGCTATCAAACACTAGAACTTATTCTTCCTATCTAGCTGTAATTTTGTATCCTTTAACCAATCTCTGCCTGTTGCCCCCTCCCCACTACATTTCTCAGCCTCTAATAACCACTATTCTACACTCTACTTCTATTAAATCAACTTTTTTAGCTTCCACATAGGAGTGAGAACATGCAGTATTTATCTTTCTGTTCCTGGCTTATTCCACTTACATAATGGAGGTATATCTTTATTTTTGTCATACACTCTACAATAGAGATCCCTAAAGCTATGCCTGTCATGGTGCCTCTGGTCTCGCCATTTACATATATGACAAACACAAGCAGATCTTCCTGTTAGAGAAGAACGTGAAGATATGTGAGCAGGCTGGCTTGTTGTAGTCAGAGAAAAGTTCCTAGACAGGAGGGAAAAAAAAAGCCTCAGTACATCAGCCCAGGTCCCAACAGGAAACAGATGTCACACTCAAGTGGAGTCATGGAGGTTAATTTAATCAAAAAGGATGATTCACAGGTGTGGGAAGTCTTAATGCAAATAAACAAGAGGTGGCATTGTACATTTGGTATGAATGATATCAGGGACTCGTTGTTACATCTAAACCTGAAAGGCAAGAAGGCAAGGAGAAGGTGCAGAGAGAATGGCACAGCAGATGCCGTGGCCTCCGTAATGGGACAGCACCATCCTGTGGTGACCAGTTAGGTAAGGAACCTCCCAAGGAATCACCACATTCTCTGGCCACCCACCTAAAATAGAATGGAGACGGGTGGAGAGAGGCTGTGGAAAGCAAAATGAGAATATACAACACACTGAGGAAGGAGTCACCTGAGAAGGCAGAGTAGAATTAAAAATCAGTGTCATTACTTGTTGGTAGATGGCTATGATCTAGAGGAAAATGAGGAAGAGAAAGAATTCTTATGACATTAGGCTTATTTGGTTTGTGGGGCTTTACCCATGGTGGTAGTGCCCAAAGAAACAGCAGCTCTAATTCTTTGAGCTGGAAGAATCCTTGGCACTGCCAAGGGGGAGGGAGGCAGCTACCACCACACAGATGGGGATTTAAAATAAAGGATACAGGAGCAATGATTGGTAAGCTTGGCTTGGCAAATTGGTAGTAGTTCTTGCTATTGAAATTAACTATTGTATTAATAATATATTGTCAAATCAAAAGAGACACGTGTCATAATGTGTCTTCCTGAAGCATGATTATGAGATGGGATGAAAACACTGCTTAACCAATCCACTATTCACTTCCTTTGCTTCATGCAGGAATGAATGACAGGCTGGAAAATGCATGGAATATATTCGTAATGACTTTTAATCCCTGAATATAGAAATAAAGAGTTTGAAGGATATTTCTTAGATCCTCTCCAAACAGAAATGTATGATTTTGCAAGACAAAGTATCTGTAGCATGATCATGGCTTTACACTAACTTTTTAAAATGAAGTTGTGAAGGATAACATATGACACAGATCGAAACTACAGTGGAAGAGTCACAATAACTCCACAAAGAAATTGTAGGAAAGAGTATTTGTTAAAATATTTGTAGTCAGATATGAATAAAGTAATCATAGGGCATGAATGATATGTTCTCCTTAAAATGTTGACATAGCCAATGTGACCTTACAGAGATCAACAAGATATGGCAGGGTAGGATTAATGAAAGTCTAATCACCCTCACCGGGTTCTGAGAGGTTCTGAACCTCATAAAGTTTATAGAACGCATATGTATCTGATGTGGGCATAGTTTTTTCCCAACTATGTAACAAGAAGAGGTGTGTAGCTTTATGTTATAATAAAAATTTTATGAAAATTTACATTGCTTATAGGAGTATATGATAAACGATGTTTATGTGGAAATATAAGCAAAGAGAAAGAAATGTAATATTATTGTGGAAGTCAATAGACATTGTTAGATCATGTAGAGAAAATGGATGACATATCTTTGGGGAACTTTCGCTGTGAAGGAGAGATGAGAAGTAGAATGATAACTGGAAGGTGAATTAAAGGTTTTCCTTTGTGTTCCCTTTAAAGAAGAGAGATCGGAGTTAATTTAAGCTGATGAGAATGATCTGTTTGAGAATTTGAGAAAACAAATCAGAAACACAAAATAGACTGAACTACTCAATTATGTTCTATTCCCAGGTTCATGATAGAGACTAGATCTAAAACACAGAAGTGCGAATTAGCTTTAGAAAGGAAGGAAAACAACTCTTTAGTTATAATAGGACAGGAGGGGCAGAGGTAACTTGGTTGGTCCCTGTTTTTAATGTTAAGAAGAAGTGTGTCTTTGTCTGGTGGCTTCTATTTTCCCTGAAAACAGGAAGGCCATCTGCTGAGAATGGGAGGAAAGGATAGGAAAATGAAGGTTTGACAGAATTTTGGTAGAGAGAAAGAGTGTGGAGTGATACCAGAAAACTAGGCAAATATTTAGGTTTGCAAAAACAAGGAAGAGTTTAGAAACTCCACATTGCCAAGCTTAACACTGATCCCCAGCAAAACTCTGGATCAAATTATAAAACAAATATTTATGAGAACTTCTAAGGAAAGAAGAGATAATTGGCACCAACCAATTTTCCCTAAAAGCAAGTCAAGGCAAATTATTCTCATTTCGTTTTGCATTGAGTTTTTAGGTTTGTAGATTATGGGAATATTTTATTTAGGAAATTATTTGGCAAAGCCTCTCATGTGGTCCTTGTGAACAAGGTATCACACAGAATGTAAAACTTCATAAAGAATACTGACTACTTGTAAGGAAATGTGTCAAGGGAATCTGAGAGAGTAGCCATTTTTAGCACTCAATATAATTCAGATCAAGTGCACTAACTTCCTAAAGTTGTCACATATGCTTCAGAAAATACAAGCAGCCAAATAATTAAGCTGTAAATAATGAGGCTGCCATTAAGCTTGGAATCGTGTGTTTCATACAGTGCAGATTTCCATGTGTATGACACATGCTCATGAGCACACATGGCTTAAGATTCAGATTTTTTCTACTGATATTGGTCAAGTTCTCAATGGCTGTACTCAGTAATTTTTTTCTTCTTTTAAGGAACATGGCCTTAAAATATCTAATAGATGATCAGATAAATGGCAATTCTAACAAGCTGTTGGGTACAAAGATACTGACAAAATCATGTCCCACATGAACTAAAAAAAAAAAAAAATTGATAACTTTGGCAATTGAGTTTTCTAAGTATATAATTAGATAGAATATGCCCAGTTTTATGTGTATATATATATATATATATATATACATGCAATGAAGATTATGCTTAAAGCATAGGTCTTGGTTAACTTCGAGCCAGAAGACTAGAAGTCTCCTCCTGGGTCATTGCATGGAAGATTCAGCCTCCTGAATGGTGATTCTAAGGGAAACACAAAATTGAAAAACTAGGAGTAGAATCATATTTTGACAAGTTGCCTTTGAAATATCTGCCTAAGTCTTAAGTGGAAAATATTAAAAAACAAAAGGAGAAGAAAACCAAACACCTCTTTTAGTTCTAAATTTTCCCCTTATTATGACCTTAAAATTATGATTTGCTCTAAATAGATATAATTAAATATTCTGAATGTTCAACTACTTTGGTCTTTAAAATAGTTTCATCGCCAATTCTTATTACAGTAAGCTAATGGCTATTTACCTTGATGCCTGATGGACAAAGAAATATAAAAACAATAAAATAAATGCCATGTTAAATAACACTGTCAATAAATAACTACAGTGTGTCTTCCTTTTAAATATGTGGTATCTATTCATTTAACCACTTCTTTCCATAGCATTAAAATAAAGGCAGCCATAAATTAGATGTTTTCATTATGTTTAATTACTCCCCTGGAGAGCGGATGGTAAAGGTTGTAGGTTAGAGGTATGCATTGTACAGAATGGTGTTTTATGAGGATAAGAAGTTCCCAAGATACCACAAGTGATGATTGGCAGTGTAAGATATGAAGATTTTCTTTTTCTCTTATTTCCTCATGACTCATTAAATCTTGTTTGCTTTTCAAAGGAGGAGGAAGAGGGAAAAGACATTGAAGAAGGCGCTATTGTGAATCCTGGTAGAGACAGTGCTACAAACCAAATCAGGAAAAAGGAACCCCAGATTTCTACCACAACACACTACAATCGCATAGGGACGAAATACAATGAAGCCAAGACTAACCGATCCCCAACCAGAGGAAGTGAATTCTCTGGAAAGGGTGATGTTCCCAACACATCTTTAAATTCCACTTCCCAACCAGTCACTAAATTAGCCACAGAAAAAGATATTTCCTTGACTTCTCAGACTGTGACTGAACTGCCACCTCACACTGTGGAAGGTACTTCAGCCTCTTTAAATGATGGCTCTAAAACTGTTCTTAGATCTCCACATATGAACTTGTCGGGGACTGCAGAATCCTTAAATACAGTTTCTATAACAGAATATGAGGAGGAGAGTTTATTGACCAGTTTCAAGCTTGATACTGGAGCTGAAGATTCTTCAGGCTCCAGTCCCGCAACTTCTATCCCATTCATCTCTGAGAACATATCCCAAGGGTATATATTTTCCTCCGAAAACCCAGAGACAATCACATATGATGTCCTTATACCAGAATCTGCTAGAAATGCTTCTGAAGATTCAACTTCATCAGGTTCAGAAGAATCACTAAAGGATCCTTCTGTGGAGGGAAATGTGTGGTTTCCTAGCTCTACAGACGTAACAGCACAGCCCGATGTTGGATCAGGCAGAGAGAGCTTTCTCCAGACTAATTACACTGAGATACGTGTTGATGAATCTGAGAAGACAACCAAGTCCTTTTCTGCAGGCCCAGTGATGTCACAGGGTCCCTCAGTTACAGATCTGGAAATGCCACATTATTCTACCTTTGCCTACTTCCCAACTGAGGTAACACCTCATGCTTTTACCCCATCCTCCAGACAACAGGGTTTGGTCTCCACGGTCAACATGGTACACTCGCAGACAACCCAACCGGTATACAATGGTGAGACACCTCTTCAACCTTCCTACAGTAGTGAAGTCTTTCCTCTAGTCACCCCTTTGTTGCTTGACAATCAGATCCTCAACACTACCCCTGCTGCTTCAAGTAGTGATTCGGCCTTGCATGCTACGCCTGTATTTCCCAGTGTCGATGTGTCATTTGAATCCATCCTGTCTTCCTATGATGGTGCACCTTTGCTTCCATTTTCCTCTGCTTCCTTCAGTAGTGAATTGTTTCGCCATCTGCATACAGTTTCTCAAATCCTTCCACAAGTTACTTCAGCTACCGAGAGTGATAAGGTGCCCTTGCATGCTTCTCTGCCAGTGGCTGGGGGTGATTTGCTATTAGAACCCAGCCTTGCTCAGTATTCTGATGTGCTGTCCACTACTCATGCTGCTTCAGAGACGCTGGAATTTGGTAGTGAATCTGGTGTTCTTTATAAAACGCTTATGTTTTCTCAAGTTGAACCACCCAGCAGTGATGCCATGATGCATGCACGTTCTTCAGGGCCTGAACCTTCTTATGCCTTGTCTGATAACGAGGGCTCCCAACACATCTTCAGTGTTTCTTACAGTTCTGCAATACCTGTGCATGATTCTGTAGGTGTAACTTATCAGGGTTCCTTATTTAGCGGCCCTAGCCATATACCAATACCTAAGTCTTCGTTAATAACCCCAACTGCATCATTACTGCAGCCTACTCATGCCCTCTCTGGTGATGGGGAATGGTCTGGAGCCTCTTCTGATAGTGAATTGCTTTTACCTGACACAGATGGGCTGACAGCCCTTAACATTTCTTCACCTGTTTCTGTAGCTGAATTTCCATATACAACATCTGTGTTTGGTGATGATAATAAGGCGCTTTCTAAAAGTGAAATAATATATGGAAATGAGACTGAACTGCAAATTCCTTCTTTCAATGAGATGGTTTACCCTTCTGAAAGCACAGTCATGCCCAACATGTATGATAATGTAAATAAGTTGAATGCATCTTTACAAGAAACCTCTGTTTCCATTTCTAGCACCAAGGGCATGTTTCCAGGGTCCCTTGCTCATACCACCACTAAGGTTTTTGATCATGAGATTAGTCAAGTTCCAGAAAATAACTTTTCAGTTCAACCTACACATACTGTCTCTCAAGCATCTGGTGACACTTCGCTTAAACCTGTGCTTAGTGCAAACTCAGAGCCAGCATCCTCTGACCCTGCTTCTAGTGAAATGTTATCTCCTTCAACTCAGCTCTTATTTTATGAGACCTCAGCTTCTTTTAGTACTGAAGTATTGCTACAACCTTCCTTTCAGGCTTCTGATGTTGACACCTTGCTTAAAACTGTTCTTCCAGCTGTGCCTAGTGATCCAATATTGGTTGAAACCCCCAAAGTTGATAAAATTAGTTCTACAATGTTGCATCTCATTGTATCAAATTCTGCTTCAAGTGAAAACATGCTGCACTCTACATCTGTACCAGTTTTTGATGTGTCGCCTACCTCTCATATGCACTCTGCTTCACTTCAAGGTTTGACCATTTCCTATGCAAGTGAGAAATATGAACCAGTTTTGTTTAAAAGTGAAAGTTCCCACCAAGTGGTACCTTCTTTGTACAGTAATGATGAGTTGTTCCAAACGGCCAATTTGGAGATTAACCAGGCCCATCCCCCAAAAGGAAGGCATGCATTTGCTACACCTGTTTTATCAATTGAGGAACCATTAAATACATTAATAAATAAGTTTATACATTCCAATGAAATTTTAACCTCCACCAAAAGTTCTGTTACTGATAAGGTATTTGCTGGTATTCCAACAGTTGCTTCTGATACATTTGTATCTACTGATCATTCTATTCCTATAGGAAATGGGCATGTTGCCATTACAGCTGTTTCTCCCAACAGAGATGGTTCTGTAACCTCAACCAAGTTGCTGTTTCCTTCTAAGGCAACTTCTGAGCTGAGTCATAGTGCCAAATCTGATGCCGATTTAGTGGGTGGTGGTGAAGATGGTGACACTGATGATGATGATGGTGATGATGATGATGACAGAGATAGTGATGGCTTATCCATACATAAGTGTGTGTCATGCTCATCCTATAGAGAATCACAGGAAAAGGTAATGAATGATTCAGACACCCACGAAAACAGTCTTATGGATCAGAATAATCCAATCTCATATTCACTATCTGAGAATTCTGAAGAAGATAACAGAGTCACAAGTGTATCCTCAGACAGTCAAACTGGTATGGACAGAAGTCCTGGTAAATCACCATCAGCAAATGGGCTATCCCAAAAGCACAATGATGGAAAAGAGGAAAATGACATTCAGACTGGTAGTGCTCTGCTTCCTCTCAGCCCTGAATCTAAAGCATGGGCAGTTCTGACAAGTGATGAAGAAAGTGGATCAGGGCAAGGTACCTCAGATAGCCTTAATGAGAATGAGACTTCCACAGATTTCAGTTTTGCAGACACTAATGAAAAAGATGCTGATGGGATCCTGGCAGCAGGTGACTCAGAAATAACTCCTGGATTCCCACAGTCCCCAACACCATCTGTTACTAGCGAGAACTCAGAAGTGTTCCACGTTTCAGAGGCAGGTTAGTTATGAATCAGGACAGATTGAGGTGTGGTGGTTTGCTTGCTCTAAAAGTAAAACAAAAATTATAGAAAGAAATTTGGTAAAATGGTACATCATCATTTTTAAAATCAAAACATTCAACAAATCAGTCTCCAGTTTCTGAAGTATAATTTTATTCATTATTTCAAACAATTATTTAACACATTTTGGTTTTTAATTTAATTCTCTCCAAAATAGACAAAACAATTTTTATTTATTGTCAATATTTCCTACTCTACAGGATGCCTTTTATGGGTGGGGGCAATTCTGTTTGCATAATACATTTTTAGTACACTGCTTTTAAAATGAGATCAGAGTATGCTATTTTAGATGATTTTAATTTTCATACTTTTGTTCTAAAATAAGTTGTAGACTAATTCTATTTAATTATAAAATGAATTATTAAATCTGAGAGTAATGTGACATAAGCACTTCTCTCTGACACACCCCCATAGAAAGGAATTAGTTAATTTCCACATTCATATCAGCTTGGGGAGCTTTATTTTTTATTATTATTATTTTATTTATTTATTTATTTATTTATTTATTTATTTATTTATTTATTTATTTTGAGACGGAGTCTCACTCTGTCGCCCAGGCTGGAGTGCAGTGGCACAATCTCGGCTTACTACAAGCTCCGCCTCCCTGGTTCACGCCATTCTCCTGCCTCAGCCTCCCGAGTAGCTGAGACTACAGGCACCCACCACCACGCCAGGCTAATTTTTTGTATTTTTAGTAGAAACGGGGTTTCACCGTGTTAGCCAGGATGGTCTTGATCTCCTGACCTCGTGATCCACCCGCCTCGGCCTCCCAAAGTTCTGGGATTACAGGCGTGAGCCACTGCACCAGGCCGGGGAGGTTTTTGTTTTGTTGTTGTTGTTGTTGTTTTTTAAGTTTTATTAGTAAGTTTTGAGAGTTAATAATGAAGTTAAAAATTTTTTTAATTTTTTTGTCTTTATCTTAATGTTGCCTAAAGAGGGCAGTGTAAACCATCAAAATACATTTTACTTTATGCCTGCTGTTACACACTTTTTTAAGTTAAATAATGGGCATTAATATGTACAGTATGTATAGGTATTGTATGACAAGATGTAAAACACTAAACGTTTTTCTGTAGAAATGAATTTCATTTGTGAATGTATTTTATGCAAATTAGCTTACTGACCAGCTGTTTCTTAGAGCAGATTATGTGCAGTGTTTATAATACAGATGTCTGCTTTAAATGCCAATGGAAAGAAGAGGGAAGTTCAATTCTATTAAGTATAGAAAAGTAATACTTTCATTGAATTGGTCATAAGAATTTTATAATTTGCTTTTATTAAATGTGAAGGTATTTTGAAGTTTAATAATGAAACTATTTAAATCTTAACATTAAGTTAAATCATAGGCTAATGTAACAAAATGCACTCATTGTATAAAAGTGAATATTTGTAATCTAGAACATAGACATCAGTCTCATTAGGATATTTTTCCTCTTTGCTATTTCATCTTTTTAATTAGTTGTATATTTTTTCTTCAGTGCAGCAGCAATTAAAAGTTTGTACATTTTGATAGAAAACTTTTTCTGTATTCTGAATTGATACCTATTTAACATTGCATTTTAAACACTTAAATGCTGATATGTGAGAATGAATAATGAATCCATAGGTCACTATAGTCATTAGTGCTGTCATATATATGAACTGTTATCTGTTCTCAATTATAGTAGTTGCTTTTTAGTTTTCATTAGATTTATGTTAAAAGAAAATATCAGGAATCCATCTATCTATCTTACCAGGCAGTGACATTGATATGATCTTGCTAGACTATACTATTATCGAAGGATATATATAATGAAATGCTAAACCTAAAATTATTGACTAAAGCTTAGCAAGTTTCTCTTCAGTGCACTAATTAGTTTTATTTAATTATCAAGAGTATGTTCTCCCACTAATTAGGATAAAACAATACGAATATGACATCCAACATTATCAAGTAACATACTTAGTGAAGTAAATAAGATCAAACAAGATTAGGGGAAAATTCTGGCCTATTTTTAAAACTGTATCTATAAAATCATATGTAATCTGTCTTATCCAATAATTGAATATATCCCTTTATCAAATGCATGCAGACTAGCTCTGAAACTTAAAATTTTATGGTGTATTTCTAGAATGCAGAACAATTTATAGGATATGTTCTTCAAAATACTATAGATAAGGCAAATATTAGTATCCACAATTTATAAATGAGTACACTGAGACCCAAGGATACTAGATTATTTGATCCAGGTCACATGAGTAAATAAATACAAAACTGAGCCTGGAAATGTGTTCTTGGTGTCTATCTCTTAAAGACTGTGCTTTCATGTTAGGGGCCAATTAAATAAATGTAATGCTTAAATTGTAATACCAAAATTATACTATCTTATTCTCAAAACATCTTTTAAAATGTTAATCTTAGTTTTTTCTTAATTACCTATTAATTAAATCTTTTAATTTAGGTAACATATATACTACTGAGCCATATCAAACAGATATTTTAGTCTCAAATAAATAAAAATAAAATCAGTACAATTAGTTCCTCATTATAGTACACAAAGCAACCAACTGATTGTCTGTGCTTTCATATGATATCCTATCTTGTGTAAGAGATAGGTTTCATGCCATAGTTTGATCATTCTGACTCCTTAATTAAAGGATTTAAGATCAAATATCCCAGAGCAGTTTTGAGAAAAGTTTATACGCAAGACTATATGTGTGTGCATGTGTGTATACAGTGCCTGTATATAAATATGTGTATATGGTATATTTACATATATAATGCATTATATATCTTACATATATATTACATATATGATAGGACATATCTCATATATATGTATGCTATACATATATAAATGAAATATGTAATTATATATGTATACCCATATACATGTTGCTTTGAAAATTTGTGGCCATTGAAGACCTGCATAATTATATAAGCTTACTTCGTACATATATTAATCTACATCACTGGTTCTCAAACTTTAACGTAGATCAAAATCAACTGGAGGACTTGTCAAAACACAAATTGCTGACCCTTACACACAGAGTTTCTGGTTCAGAAGATTTGGTGTGTGAAGCCTAAAATTTGCATTTCTAAGTTATGGTGATGTTGATGCTGCTATTCTGGGGATCACACGTCAAGAAAAACTGATATAGATAATAATATTAACCACCATTTGTACTAAATGAGGTACCAAGGACTTTGCTAAGTGAATGTTTTCATTTATTGCTGACACTCTTACTTTCCATCTAGGTAACAATAGTTACAATAGAAAAAACTGTGAAGACAACCATATATAAAATAAGATGTTTTTCTAAATTTTATAAGGAAATGCTCATTGCATTCACCATCAGGTTATTTAGGTGACTAGATGATTCTAGATGAGTCTCCACAAAATAATGGCCAGAGCTTAGGATTAACATTTTAAAAAATGGAGGCTTGGACTTTTCTCACAAGAATATTAGCTACAACTCAGGGCTGAGTTGGCTTAGAATGTTTTCACTTTTTATACAGTTTTATGATTTTTAATCACACCTTTGAATTCCATTTTTCCTAGTAAATGCATTTATAGTTATAAGACCAAACATCTTGGGAAGTGTGTGTGCCATTTATATTCCTGTGATACATTACATTTATTTATTTATTTATTTATTTATTTATTTATTTATTTATTTATTTTGAGATAGAGTCTCACTCTGTTGCCCAGGCTGTAGTGCAGTGGTGTGATCTCGGCTCCCTGCAACCTCTACTTCCCGGGTTCAGGCAGTTCTCCTGACTCAGCTTCCCAAGTAGCTGGGACTACAGGTGTGTGCCACCACGCCTGGCTAATTTTTGTATTTTTTATTTTTTTTTAGTAGAGATGGGGTTTCACCATGTTGTCCAGTCTGGTCTTGAACTCCTGACCTCAAGTGATCCGCCTGCCTCAGCCTCCCAAAGTGCTGGGATTACAGGCGTGAGCCACCACACCCAGCCTGATACATTTCCTTTATTAGTGGATTAAATTCCTGGCCCTTTCTGCTATCATCCTTGATCAACAGAAGAAAGCTATTACTTTAAATCTTAAGTTCTCTCCAATTAGATATATTTTAATGCTATATATGTGCACTTATATTAGTCTCAATTTTCTTAAATACATATTTAAGTTAAGTGAAGTTTCTCTGTCTCCTATTACTTAAGCATCAGAAGTGCCAAGTGCATAAGAAGGCATGTAGATTTTGATGGGAAACTCAAAGGTGGTTCTTTCAGAATGTCTGCAGGTAGATAAGATAAGGGCTTTTTGTAGCACTGTCAGCATGCTGTAATGTTAGGAACCGTTCTCATGCTCAATCATCGTGGTTTCCCACTGAACACACCTCAAAGCAAAGAGGAAGGATTGTTATTGGCCACAAACACTCACTGTTCTGAAACTCTTTTTTAACAACTTGGAAGGTAATCTCTAGTTAAAGTGATTTTCAAAGTGCTAGTACAATGATGTACCTGACTGGCCCCCAAAATAATCATGTGTCATCTTTTAAAATTAACTCAAGGACCAAAGTCGGATTTTAATTATTTACACTTGCATATTTCGGAAGAATTTCTTAGATCTACATATTCCTCCAATTCACCTGAAATTGCATTTTTATTTTTTTTTTTTGTAGAATAAAACAACAGATAAGAAGAGCATTCAAAATAACATTTAAAAACAATCTATATTTAAAATTGAAATAGATTACTGGATTGAAAGGTTATCCTAATATAAGAAGAGTTATCTCAAGATTTTTTTCTTCATGAAATTATTAATTGCTTCTAACTATTTACCTAATGCAGGGTTAAAAATAATCCTATTTAAATTTATTTTAGAAAATTAATATATATGGTGATTCAGTAAGTAGCGCTGTTTTTCCTGACCATTCTATTTTAAAACAGTAGTGTTTTTTAAATTTCACTACTTTGATTTTTCTTATTTAGCAAGGCTTTTCAAGGCAGTATTATGCTTACCTGTTGCCAAGGCACCCCTATCTGGGTGCCAATATCTGCCGGAATGTGGTAGTTCTTCTTGTCTAATATCCTGCCTTACATTTTAAACTTTGTTTTAGTTAAATTGGCTTATAATTGTAGACATTCTTTGCATCAAAGAGTCAAAATTTTAAAGGTAAGTAACAGCAATGAAGGTTGCAATTAATCAGTTGAAAAATGCTGTGACTTTTCCTTCACCTTAAATATCAATTCTCTCAATTTTCTCCGACTACAGAGGCCAGTAATAGTAGCCATGAGTCTCGTATTGGTCTAGCTGAGGGGTTGGAATCCGAGAAGAAGGCAGTTATACCCCTTGTGATCGTGTCAGCCCTGACTTTTATCTGTCTAGTGGTTCTTGTGGGTATTCTCATCTACTGGAGGTAAGTTGAGTATTTGTTTTGGAAAATTTAATTCCTAAAACTCAGATTTTGCCCATATTTCATCTGAAAGGTCTTCAAAGCATATTCAAAATTTATTTTACTTGAGAGCTGCCATTAATTTATTCAAGGTAAATTTGTGAATCCAAAGGCACAATAATGAAAGAGTTAATTGTTCTTCATACACCAATTAAAGGTAAAATGGAGGAACTTTTACCTGTTACTATTTAACACAGTATTTTGACAGTTGTACTTTCATGTTAATCTAATTAATAGATATCATCATAGCATTTAACATAAGTCTGAGCTTCTCATTAGTTGTTATAATTCCAAAAATTAAGAAAACATTTTTATATACTAACAAATATTGTTTTTCAATGACAGAAGAGTTTGTACAAGATGTGTATTAACTGTACATACTGATAAAAATGATAACCTGTGCATAAAAGTAAAATCAAGCAATTAAACTATAAATAAAATTAGAGAATACAGCTAATGACTATCTTAAGATGCACAGGCATTTAAGATACATTATAATTTGCTTTGGGGATGAAATATAGCTTTGCTCTCAATAATCTATTAAGTCCCTTAAAGGACAAGAATAATTGTACCCATCATAAACTTTCCATCCTGTGGAAAGCAGAACACACAGCAAATTAGTGTATTTATTAGGAACATAGGTCAGTATAACTGTGTCTGTTAGAAAACAAAGACTTTATGAAGGTGTGAGGAATTATATGTGTAAACCAAGAAAGGGCATAGCATAGTACTTTTATAAAGTATAGCATACTTTTATTTTAAAAAAGAATTTTGTTCAGAAGATACATAATAATTTTTTTTGTTTAGCAACATCATTCTGTAACTTTATATCAGCACTCTTTATGTGTTCTCTCAAAATATATTCTCGTGGTTTATTCTGAAATATTTACCATTTTTATTGACTGTTTCCCACGTACCTAGTACTGTGTTAACCATCAGGAAATATCAAAAACGAACAAATGAATAAAAAAAGAGTCCGTGATTTGAAGAAATCTATGCTTATTGAGGGGGAAGAATTTGTTATAAAAATGTATAAAATATTACACAAAAGTGTATGCATAGCAGTTGAAATCTAGTGCTAAAAGTAGTCAGAGAACAAAGAAGCTTGGTAGGCCAGAATGCTCAGGGCAAGTGTAAACTAAAATATAGGACTCAAGCTCTGTGGGAGTGAGAAAGGAAAGGAAAAGGGCATTCCAGGCAGGGACACAGCAGGTGCAAAGATCGGGAAGTAGAAATGAGCTCTCTTTTGAGTGAAAGCTATTGGATGTTTCGGACACAGTGAGGCCTGGAGCATGTATTAATAGTTGCATGTAGTTGGACATTGGTTGGCTAGTGTAGAATGTCTTCACTATCAACTGTATTTCATATCTGACTTCCTTTACTAGAACAGAGTAGACTGCACACTATGGAGAACAGATCATGCTTTTGTTACCCTACATGGGTCAGGAGTCTATTTTGTTCATAACAAGAAATAAACAAACCTGGTTTCTTTAGTCTGTATCCCGGTGATTCCAATAATTGCCAATGATTTTTTTTTTTTTTTTTGCTAAAGGTTTCTTGTTTAGCAGAGTGCTTTGAACATAATCCATAATCCATAAATGTGTGTTCAACAAAAATAAATATTGCTTTTCTCCCCATTCCCCACTGAACTTATTGACCAAATTTTTTGCCACATTGATATGTGTATTCAGATTACAGGTTTCTGTCTAATCTGATTTTCCCTACCAAACTACCTTTTTAATTAATGGGATTCAGTGTTAAGAATTGAAAATAAGATGGAGAATATGACCAATTCTGCTTCATAGTAAATAGTGCTAGTATAAAGTTCCAATAAAGATGTCAGATGGTTTATAATTATAAGATTGAAATTAGTTTCTTAATCTCTGTTACTTTTCAAGTCTATTTTCTGAAAATTTGGAAATCAGTATCTTATTTAATACAATTTGATAGTTCATGGAAAATTAAAATTTGGAGAGGTTTCTATCTTCTATTAATAGTGGGTCATTTCATCTGCATTATATGGGGAAAAGATAAAATTACCAGTCAAAAGTATATTAATTTGACCTTCAATAAGAGATTTCTTTTTTCTTCACAAATAACACTTTATGTACCTTGAATGCAGAGTGTAATAATGTAAAATATATATGAGTATTTTGGTCAGGCACAGTGGCTCACACCTGTAATCCCAGCAATTTGCAAAGGTGAAGTAAGTAGATCACTTGAGGCCATGAGTTTGAGACCAACCCAGGCAACACAGTGAGACCTCCATCTCTACAAAAAAAATAAAAATAAACAATTTAGCTGGGCATGGTAGGGCATGCCATACTCCTAGCTTCCCAGGAGGCTGAGGCTGGAGGATCACTTGAGGCCAGGAGACAAGGTTACAGTGAGCTATGATTATGCCACTGCACTCCAGCCTGGGCGACAAAGGAAGACACTGTCTCAAAAAAAAATCACTTTGATGGTTTTATGTATAAGTTTTATATCTATTAAATTTTCTGATAAAAATTGTCAATCTTTGCTTAACTATTTTGAAATGTTAAGTAGTGTTAGATATCTGACCTACTAACATCTGTTTGAAGTTAATTCACTAAAAAATATAAATTTGTATATCATCATATGCTAGGGGTATTATGTGCTAAATCACAAGATGATAGTTTTAGTTCATTCTTCAAGGTTTATGTGAAATATTCAAATTCCAGTGAAGCTACATATGTAAACAATATGATTTCACTAGCCAATATATAAACATTTTAGACCTTTGCAAAAGCTACAGCCTGAGAAAAGGTTTAAAAATCTAATGTCGTACCAATATCAGTCCTAATAGTAATGAAGTCCTTAAGAATTTTTCCAAGTTTATATATTTAAACTTTTTTAAACAGCTTAATTAGGTAATGTTAAAATATCATAAAACTCACCTTTTTAAAGTGTATGATTCAATGGTTTTTAAAGTGTTCTACTATTTCCATAATGACTAATGATATTGAGTGTTTTTTCGTGTGCTTGTTGGACAGTTGTATATCTTTTTTGGATAAATGTGTATTCAAATCCTTTGCTGCCTATTTTTTAATTGGGTTATTTGTCTTTCTATTATTGAGTTGTGGTTTTGTTTGTTTGTTTTGTTTTAAGGAGCAGAGAGTTTAATAGGTAAGAAAGAGGGGAGAAGGCAGAAGGAAGAAGCTCCCCGTACAGAGACGGAGGGAGGGGGCCTCCAAAGCTGAAAGAGGAGAACCCGAGTTGTGTGTTTTTATATATTCTAGATACAAGTCCCTTATCAGATATCTGATTTGCAATCATTTTCTCCCATTCCGTGAGTTATCTTCTCACTTTCATGATGGTATCTTTTTTAAAGTAGAAAAGTTTTTAATTTTGATGAAGCCAAATTCATCTATTTTTTTTCTTATTGCTTGCACTTTCAGTATCATATCTTAGAAGGTATTGCCTAACCCAGCACCACATTGATTTACTCCTAGATTTTTGTCTAAGAATTTAACAAAATTAAAGGTCTCATGCTTCCCAGTTACAAAACTTTAATGAAAAGCTACAGGAATCAAGAGAGTCTGGTACTGCCATAAGAATATACATATAGATCAATGGAATCGAACTGAGAACCAGAAATCTTATGTTTATGATCAATGGATTTTAGACAAGGATCCAAAGACTTTTCAATGGGCAAAGAATAGTCCTTCCAACAGATGGTGCTAGGACAATTGAATATCCACATACAAAAAGTCAAATTGAACCTTTTCCTAACACTATACACAAAAATGAACTCATAAGGGACCATAGACATCAGTGTAAGAACTATAAAATTCTTAGAAGAAAATATTTAAGTATGTTTCTAACCTATTTTCATGAGAAATTAATCTCAAAGTTTTATAATAAATCTTCTATTTCACCTAATTTACCTAACTCAAGATATTCCCCTTATTTTTTACATAAACTTTCAGAGGAAGCAGATTTTAGCCAAAAGACAGAACAAATTCAAAGTGAGAAAATCCAGATCTCTTTCCTAGTTCTGCCCGGCATTTGCTATATGGCCTTGGGCATGTCAATTACCCACCCAGGACTTGGTTTCTCCTGTTTACCATTTGGGTAGGTTCACTAGATCATCTTTAAGATTGTAGTCAGCCAGGCATGGTGGCTCATGCCTGTAATCCCAGCACTTCGGGATGTATATATATATATAATTTTGTATATAATTATATGTATATTATATATATAGAATTAGCTGGGCATGGTGTTACATGCCTGTAATCTGAGCTACTTGAGAGGCTGAGGCAGGAGAATCACTTGAACCTGGGAGGCGGAGGTTGCGGTGAGCCGAGATCGCACCATTGCACTCCAGTCTGGGAAACAAGAGCAAAACTCCATCTCAAAAAAAAAAAAAAAAAAAAAAAAGATTGTAGCCAGACCCAGGAATGGAATAATTCGCATTTCTAGGTTTTCATTATAAATACTGTGATGAAAAGGCATAAGTCAGATAATCAGATTACCATTGATTGATAGGACCTATGTCTACAAGTTTAAAACAGTCATCACTTTTTTCATCATGCCTGATGGATAATTAGCAGGTGACGTAGTTATCAACACTTAGCATATAGACGTGAAGACATTCACTGCTTATACTGAACAGATGGACTACAGATACTGAATCTTGTCATACATTAAATAATATGCCTTGAAATCATTTTTCAGATGTTTTATGGTATAATTTACATGAGCCATACCATAAGTTTCTAAGATGCAAAAATGACTTCAACAGGGAAGATTTTCAAAAGTTTTCTTTTCAAGGCAAATTTATGAAAGCTTTTTTAAGAGTTAGAACCTAAAAAGTACCAAAGTTATACCCAACCAAATGGCACACTATCAAAAGCAGTATAGAAAAGGACTTCACATAAACACAATTGTTTTGGCTGGGGCTAGGGAGAAGAAAAGCAATATGAATTCTCTCTTGATATTAAACTCAAATTTGTGGGTCATTGAAGATGGCTACTAACCCAGAATGGAGGCCTTCTGGTACCAGATTGCCTTTTAAGTGTAGTGTCACATGCTATATAAAACTGCACTACAAAGTATACCTAACCAATATGCAAATGGCCTTCATCCGTAATTTAGCCTATACTGTTTTAATTTTTTTTTTACTTACAAGCTTTTTGGTATTATTTATAAGGTCCTTTAGGGAAATTAATGCCAAGTAGTGTTATTGGGCTACTTATCTTCTAGAACCAACAAAGATTTGATTACAGATTTGTTTGTTTATTTGTGACAAGAGTAGAATTTGTGTTTACCCACACTACAGTGAACACTAACAACATATTCAACCTCAATGCCAACGTGTTTTAATTTACCATTTTATATTCTATGAGATGCTGCCTTCTTCCCATTCAGTCATAGTTATTGGTACATTCTCTATCGATCCGTCTGCCCATCCAGCCACCCATTCATCCATCCTTCTCTACCTATATATCTCATCTCTCCCTCCAAAATGTTTTGAGATTTCAAATTATCCCAATTGAGGCTAAGGTAGGTAAGGGAATCCAGGATGCAGCTGAACAACATATGATTGGTGGGATTTACTTGCTACTAGAAATCCATTTAATCATTCAACAAATATTGAACACCTATTCTACTCCTGGCACAGTATTAAGAGTTGGTTTTACATAAAATCAAGAGATATGGCCCCATCTTTTAAAAATGTAGTACAGATATAAGCACAAAACAAATATAATACAAAATAATTACACTAACCACCAATTAAGAACAATATTTAAAATAAATAATGTAGAATAATGTCCAGGAAATGAAGATTACTCTTTGATTGATTAGGTGTATTTTTTAAAACAGTCTTTTCTTTTTTTTTCTTTTTTTTTTTTTTTTTTTTCGAGACAGCGTTTCACTGCTGTTGCCCAGGCTGGAGTGCAATGGTCCTATCTCAACTCACCACAACCTCCACCTCCCTGGTTCAAGCAATTCTTCTGCCTCAGCCTCTTGAGTAGCTGGGATTACAGGCATGTGCCACCACGCCCAGCTAATTTTTTGTATTTTTAGTAGAGACAGGGTTTCTCCATGTTGGTCAGACTGGTCTTGAACTCCCGACCTCTGGTGATCCGCCCGCCTCGGCCTACCAAAGTGCTGGGATTACAGGCCACCACGCCCGGCCAAAACAGTCTTTATGTAGGCTTATGTGAATAGAAATTTGGGTTAGGTGCAGTGGAAAAGGAGAAGCTGTGGTGCTAAAGGCTGCTTAGGAAATGAAAGGCTGTTTCACAGAGAAGATACCTCTGAGCTGTCTTGAAAGAAGACAGTGTTTGCCTGGCATATTGGCCAGTGAGATATTTTGGTTAGAAGTAGAGGAATGTTTAAAGCAGAATAGATAAATACTGAGTCAGGAGAGAAAAGGCAGGTTTATTTATCTACAATGTGATTATATTGTTAGAGTATAAACTTCAATAAGAAAAGTCTAACAGGGTGTGAACCACAGACAGGTGGGGTTTAAGTATTGAAAAACCTTGGATATTATAATCTAAATATCTGTAAAATATATAACTAGAATATATGGGCAAAAGTAAAAGGGAGATAGATATGAACCCGTTAGAGCTGTTAACAGTGGATCAAAAAGACCTGTTCTTTGAGTACCATTTGTAAATACTTAGAAGAGAATGACTTTTGAGTTAGTAGAAGAAAAAATAAAATCTAGGAAATAAGAAGGATTCAAAAGGAGTGATCTTCTCACTGAAGGTGTTCAAACTGGACCTTCTTAACCATAGGTTAGAGATGCTGTTGAAGGGATTCTTGTATCTGCTGTGATATTGCACTAACTTTTTAAAGGCATTTTACAATGTTAAGATTCTTTGAAATATTTTTTAAAACATTCCACCAGCTTGTGTAACTACATTTTGGAGAAATCAAAGGGATTTTAATTTTGTGATCTTAAATGCATGTAGCAAGTCCAGTGTTTCCATATCAATATGTCAGAACGTGCTCCATTCATAGTTGCACAGATAAGCCAAACTTTCTCTATAGTTTCTGCCACGATCTGGTTTCAATTCTGCTCATGCGGGCCTTCTGTAGGATAGTTTCTGTGGCACATCACTATTTGAAATACTATTATGTTTTCATTTGTTTTACATGTTTATAATTGGTCTCTTCTTATCAGAATGTAAGCCCCACAAGGCAAACTACTTTGTCTCAATCATTGCCCTCATGTCTCTCATTCCTCATCAGTCTGCCATACTCTCCATTTTCCAGGATATTAACCTAGTTAGGAGGGTCCCTTTGACACTTGTTTCTGTATCCACTCACCTTTCTGTTATTCGACCTGCTCTCTCTTGAAGATATTTCTGTGTTCTCTCAATATATCTTCTCTCAGGTGTGATTATCAAAGGCTTATACTACCACAGCAGATGACTGATTTTGCTATGTACATCATTGCTTTAAGTTTTTCGTTTATTTGCTTGTGACATTAAGGTTATATGCAAACTATGTAATTTTACACCACTCCTACTTATAGAAGTTCATTCATCAGAGAAATGCTTCGGAGTTACCTCCAACATGACACACATGCTCCCGAACACTAAAGACTAACACTGCAATGATTGAGACAAAGTAGTTTGCCTTGTGGGGCTTACATTCTGATAAGAAGAGACCAATTATAAACATGTAAAACAAATGAAAATATAATAGTATTTCAAATAGTGATGTGCCACAGAGCAAACAAAAAGGCAAAGAATAGTGACTTAGTGAGATAGCCTGACACTTAGCTGTCATGATCAGGGGAGAACTCAAGAGGGAGCGGCCTTTGGGCCAATGCAAAAGTGATAGGAAGGAGGCAGGAAGCCAGGGGGAATGGCAAGAGCCAAGGCCCTGAAAAGCTACTGACAGGGCTTCTTCAGAGGTGAAGGAGGGGACCAGTGTGGGCTGGATCCTGGTGGGTGAGGGAGAGAGTTGCAGGAAAGGAAGCTACTGAAGTAGGTTGGGGGCCAGGTCAGGGTTTAAAAAGGTCTTAAAGGTCTTGCTAACATAACTGAATGTAATTCTAATTGCAGTGAGAAGCCATTCAAGAATTTTATCTAAAGGAACTAATTTACTAGAAAAAAATAAAGATTTAGGTGTGTCACTATACAAGAACAAATGTTACATTAAAACTCATTAGGATAAATGCCTTGTAGCTGGAAGGTTTAGATGGAAAGTGAGATCGTCGTTTTCAAACAGAACTCAAGTGTTTCAATTTAACCACTCATGAATATTGCTCCAAATAAATTAAAGGACCTACATCAAAGAGTGTCATTAGCAGTTTTAATTATCCAATTTTTAAAATTAAAGATGATTGGCTTTACTTAACAGCAGTAGTTGGTTCTTTGCTCTTGTCGATAGTTTGTGGTGTGCTCTTACCAGATGTTGCTCTTATTATCCGAATGAAAATAGATTCAGGTGACATTGTAGATCATAGTTGTCACTGAATCTGAATATATTCCTTCTCGAAACCCTCATCAACAAGGCTAGCATCTGCTGGAAAGAAAATCACCCCTGTTTTTGGTTGTATGGCTCATTATTTTCTCATTTAAGTTCTGTCACTCCTGCATTATTACAGCATGAAGCCACTTTCTTTTTTCATCAAAATGTTACCACTGTGTAGTTTCATTTCTACATAGTTCATAGTTCATTTCTGTGTACAATGCACTGTGTAGTTCATTTCTACATAGTTCATTTCTACATAGCTTGCTGCTTTTTGCTAGCAGCTGTATATGCTCAGAAGAACATGGTCACTTAAATGTTGAGTGAAAATAGCTTTGGACATTATTGCTTCTCTTCTCTGGCTCCATCCAAGATGGCAGGACATTTTGGGCATTACAGCCACAATGGAAGTATATGTAGGGCATTGAGGTTTCCTATAGTAACAAAGTATCACTTTGAACCCAGCTACAACTTCAAATTCTGTCTGTGCTTTTAGCATGCCTGATATCTACTTGCTCTTCTGCATCTGCTACAGGTAAAACTGAGATAAATTTTATAATTTAATGTCTTGTGACTTGTTAAAATGGATGTAGATTCAGCAATCCCTCTTCTGGGTATATACCTGCTTTTGTTTTAATTCTAGAGATTTCTATCAAAATTTTCAAGCAGCTCAGAAATTGTCTTATTATCCATAGCAACTAGTAGTATAAATTGTTTTCTTTTATTTCCAGGAAATGCTTCCAGACTGCACACTTTTACTTAGAGGACAGTACATCCCCTAGAGTAATATCCACACCTCCAACACCTATCTTTCCAATTTCAGGTAATGGCTTAAAGTGTGACCATGAGTAGCTGGTAGATGTTGAATAAAAAGCACAATGTTGAAAGGTTTATTTTTATTAGGACACTGTGCAAATTGCTATAATGTAGATTAGTAAATTTTTGTGTTGCCCCAAATATTTATTACATCACGTTTCAGGTACTCAGGTTTATATTCTGTCCTCATTAATTTTAAACGTTCTTAATCATACAGATGATATTGCAAAAATAATTTGTAATTGTTCAGGTGTATTGTGTTAAAAACATAAACATTTATAACCATAAAATATTAGTTAAGAATAATGGTGACTTTTACTTATTCCCATTATGTTAATGGAAACCCAAGCAACAAAAGTCAGATTAAGTCAATGCAGAAAATGTGGATGGGAAAAAAATGACAAAAGTAAGGATAAAGTCTTGTTCCTTTCTGATTACTTGAGTTTATGTGAGAAAATGTTTTTTTTTTTTTAACCTACATTAGAAGAAAAGATCTATAAAATTGTGGTGGTAATAGTAGGAAAAGCCATGGACACAAACAATATATGGTGGTTTGAAATAATCTCTCAAAATGTTGAACAGTTGAATATTTGGGAAGAGTTTAGCTATTTTTATCATACTTTATCTGAATAACAGTATTCAAAGGTAGCCAGGGTCATTTTGATAGAGACATCCATTAACCCTAGAGTTTACACTATAAGTAAAATCATAACCACTCATTTTTAATACAAATTCAAGGGATGCATGTGCAGGTTTGCTACATGGACATGTTGCAAATCCAAGCCACTTATTTAATTAACATTTTATAACATCTTAGATTGAAAAGTGGCAACAAAAAATAGTGGTCTAGAATTGTGTGATCTGGAAAATAGAGGACAATAAAAGGAAAGAGAAGTTAAGAAATTAGGGATACAAAAGGAGAAATTCATCTATGGGATCATTTCACAGATGGCACTTTTTAAATTCTCCGAATGATGCTCCATATTTCATTGCTAGAGGCTCAAGTTCTACAGGATGTTATCTTCTGAAATCTTATGACTTAAAAAAACAGAAAAAAAGACACATTTTATTTATATGTTACATTTATATGTTGATGTTTGTTATATGTTTATGTCAGATATTATATATATTATTTATATATATTTAACTATGATATTTTCTTTTTGTGCCTTATAAACTTAGGACTTGTGTTTGCTATTTTTCCTCTTTTGTCAAGTCTGTGTCTTTAAGCACCACTGTTTTATTTATTTTTCTAGTTTAATTAAAATACTATTATTTTAGTACCACAGTGTCTCATTACCATATTTAGAAGTTTTAGACCAACACCTCTCAGTTATCTGTTACATTTTGATTCCCTTCACTTCCAAACATGTCTCTTCTGCATACCCCATCAGCATGGGTATGCAAATTAACTAAAATTTTATCCAAAGTCCAACGTGGTTTATTTTTAACAAATAAAATAATACAAAATCAGAACCCAGTCCAGGAGATCCAAACTCCCCTGTTTTGAGTGTCAAAAGAGTGGTGATCCAAGGGCATCTCCTTATTTCACTTGTTCAGTTCTCAAAGATTCCCTCTTGATCACCCGAATATGCATGTTTTCATGTAAAAATCAGAAAGCAAAATGAATGTTAGTTTCACTTACTTGCAGACCAGTTAATAAAAGAAATTACCAAAATACCTGACTGTCAATAAAAAGTAGTAGTCTACTTATGAAAGGAGGTTGGCTGTGCAGGATATCATCAAGGGGTTTGAAGGACATTTACTAGGACTAATGACTTACATGTGACAAATGACTTCTGTTTTCTTATCTAATTATAAAAGCTTCTTCGAAGCAAGATCCTTCTATAAGTGTGAAGGTAGAATTACACCTTTGTCTAGTGTTTCTTAAGCTTGACTGACTAATTCAATTTTAGTATTCAGAGCCACTCATCTAAGAGAGAGAACAGATGGATTCCAATTTTTTTTTATCAGCAAATTCTTGGTAACTGAAGCTTTACAATATTAGATGGCCTAAATGCTGAACATCTGTTGATATAAATAACTGTTTCTAGTGAAATGTGTTTGATGTTTCCTTGTTAGAAAAATCTCTTGTAAAATTGCATACTGTGAACTAGTAATATGCTCAGTCTAAGTATTTCCAGGAAAATAAAAAAAAAAATCAGAACCAGTTAAAATAATTTGGCCCCTTCACAACTAATTAACAGATCCAGTGACTTTGTTTACATAGCATATTTTCAAGTTAGAATTCTTGAAATTTTACAGATTAAAAGTCCCAAAGGCTTTTGACATTATCCTTAATGAAATTCTCCATATAAATGTTTTCTGTTATTTATAGAGAGAAGGAAAAAATGTTTTCAAATGTAAACATCTGACTATTTGACTGTAAGACATTAAATTGTACAGTTTTATAAAACTGAAATTGCACTATCTATTATGCTTGGTCCACAGTAAAATTGAAACTATATTATTTCTGCATTTTTTTCTCAGAATTTACATGCAACATCCAGGCATGTTAAAGAAAGTTGTCCATCAAAAGATGCAGTCCACTGATAAGGAGTGGGGCTATGGTGGTATTTATAAATCAACATTGAAAATAAATGATTTTATCTTTAGGTATAGACGGAAAAGAGATTGCTGAACAAATTGGATTTCTGAAATACATTGATAATAAATGTAGAGAAAATTGGTAATTGTTGCTTAACAATTGAATGCTGAGATTTAGTTAGAATTATACAAATAATTGAACTTTGAAGTTGTTTCAGAAGCTACTTTATAAATGATAGGTACGTTTATTTCTGTTAAATTATGCTTTCTAACACAATTTTTTTATTCACGTAGATGATGTTGGAGCAATTCCAATAAAGCACTTTCCAAAGCATGTTGCAGACTTACATGCAAGTAGTGGGTTTACTGAAGAATTTGAGGTATGATTTTAATATGTCTACTTTAAATAATATAGAAAATAGTAAAATTTAAAAGATTCAGCAATAGGCTATTTCTTGACCTAAAGACACTGAAACCATTTGCACTTCTAGTAAAAATATGAGTTGCGTAATTACATATGTGTTTAGGAGATGTGTTACAGTTACCATATAATTTAGAAAATTGGTTTTCTATTTTAAAAGCCAAGTTGTACTGGTGGAAACATAAAAAACATTGTTCATTTTCTTCCATAAAGTACAAATCTTTAATATTCTTTTTTAAAATCTGAATTAATAAGTGATTCTTTTTAATTTTCTAAATTATATAAATTATACTAAACTACTAAATTTAATGATTTCCAGCCAAATTACATAAAAATTCTTAACTGTGGTTTGTACACCAGTGTTAATGCAAAAGCATTTAGATAACACTTACATTATACCAGGTAAAAATGTGTCTTCTTTTCAAGAAAATATGCATTTCTAAAAAAACATTTGAACTTCAAAATCAGTAAGTTTTTCCAATGATATTCTGTTAAAATTAGATAGAAGGGCAGAGAAATTTACTGCAAATTTATCATGGCCCACTGAACTATCAGCTAAGCAGATTTTTCAAAACAGGGTGCTATACGCACAAAGGTAACAATAAAAACCACAAAAAATAAAAGCTACCCTTTGTGAACACCTTCTTATATGTCACTGGACTAGGTGTTTTCACATTCAACTTTCACCCATCTCTGGGAATTACTTGTTATTATTTCTATCCATATTATTGATGAAATCAAACTTCATAGAATTTAATCAACAGCTGATAAATAACAGAGTTGCATTCAAACCTAAGTCTGTGATTTAAAAACTCATGTCCTTTCCACTGTAGCTGTAAGCAGGAAAGCAGTCTTCAGCCTCCCCTCCGGCCATTCCCCACTAGACAGCTTCATATTGCATTTTTGCTTCCCTCTCCCCTAACCCCAGTGGCTCTGCGGACCTCCCTCTTTGAAGTACTTTGAGCTGTGAGCCTAATCACAAAATCCGCTCTCTCCTGATTTTCTTTCCCCACTGCACCCAGCAATTGCTTCCCACAACTCACACCCATCATTATTTATTTAGGGAGGCAAAATGTTATAGATTAGAAAGTTTTAAGAAATCAAAAGAAAGAGAGGTATGTTTTTACTAATTTAAAAATAATAGAAGCCAATTTATTTAATTTTAAAAGAAATCTAAATCATAGCTACATTGAATAAGAAAGCAGTGTGAGGCAGTACTAAGTAGGGTGGAATAATATAAAGAATTACATGTCTAAAACATCAAATTATTTTTTATTATTTTGATAGGCTAGAGGTTACGCATGCTATAGTGTTAATGTTAATTTCAGTGTTAACTGATAGAAATTATCAGGCTAACATCCAACAAAATAAGACAAAATAGACAATTTATAATATAAGTCACTGACAACATATGCAAATTCATGGTTTTCATAACTATAAAATCATTTTGAATATTATTAAGCAGTCCAAAATCATTAAATTAATAAAATAACTTCATGTTTTCACTTTTAAAGTTTTTTCTTAATTCCATCTCTTAACTTACTGCCTGATTCAAGAAAATTTTTCATTAACTGAATAATTAGCTTAGTAACTAATAGTGTTATACCTTTTAAGTGGTTCATACATCAAATTGCTTTTAGTTGTTCAGAATGACTTGCTGCAAAAGAAGTTAAAACATTATGTGGAGAGAGACTGGGCCATTTGCTGATGAATCAGATTTTTATTCTGGTTATCTACTTTCTCAGAAATTATAAGGCTTTATTTTGTTATATAATACTAAATAATTATAAATTCTAAACATATATTTAGTTAGAAAATATTTCTGAAAGCATATTAACTCATTTTTAATAAAAAAGGCAGAAATGAATTTTCTGTACTTATTGAAGTTTAAACAAAAAGAGGTCTACTAATTAAATGTTTAGAGTGTTATGCTATCTAAATTTTGTTTCAAAATGATGTAGTGTGTATGATTTTTAAAATTTTTAGGAAATGATTAATGTTTTGATAGCCTTAAATCTGTTACAAACCACCTAATAGGAAGCTGTTTACTTTTTAAAGTAACCCCCCAAAAAATAAAAACAAAAAAGTGTATCACTAATTCAGAGTTTCAAATAGTGCTACTATGGTCAAATAAAATAAAATTTGGATATTAGCCAATCTGACTAATATGACAAAATGTATCATGGAATATGTGGCTCCTCTCATCTGCATTTTTAAAATCATCATATTATGACATCACTATCTCCTTTTAAAAGTGTTATTTTTTCTTTTACATAATTTTAAAGTTCCAAATTATTAGACATTTTGATTTGCATGCAACTGTTTGAAACATTCTGTTGTGTTAGTATTTGACAAATGTATTTATTGCATGATCATAGTTTTCCATTGTAAACCTAATATGAACGCTTTTTTTTCTCATTTGTCGTGTGCTGTGGAATTTGATTTCTTTACTTTTTTGGCATTCATTCCCTCATTAGACACTGAAAGAGTTTTACCAGGTAAGGCATTATTTCACTGCATTTTCTTTTAGCCAAGAAGTAGTTGTAACATTTAAAAAATTTCATTTGATAGATTATTTTATTTGTTTTGTCTTCGTTATTATATTTTAAGGCACGTTGTTTGGAAGAATGTGTGTTAAAATAATTTACATATAATTTTTTTACAGGAAGTGCAGAGCTGTACTGTTGACTTAGGTATTACAGCAGACAGCTCAAACCACCCAGACAACAAGCACAAGAATCGATACATAAATATCGTTGCCTGTAAGTATATTCTTAAGTCAGCTCTTTCTTCAATATCACTGCCATTTTGGTGCCTTTTAAAAGTGTCCTGAAGTCATCTGAGAGCTGACCTTAGTGTGGCTGTTTGGGGTCCTTTTTATCAGGGAATAATAAGACTTGTGTTAGATAATATGTAGCATTATATCACTCTGACTTAAATACCTTCTGCAATTAATAACATCTGTTTCATTTAAACAAAACAAACTTAGAATTTTAACCCAATTCTTTCTTTTGTTCTTTCTTTCATGGACTGTACATCTCCCTTTGTGGCTTTTGTCATTATTTATACGACTTGGTCCTATTTTCACCTAGGATTTGCTTACTCTTATGTGAATTTACTAACCGAATGACATTTTCTTTAAACTTTCTCTTTTTTTCTTCTACCTTTACCTGTTTCCTCCCTTTCTTGGCATTCTTCCTGGGGTCTGAGAAAGAATTAGTTGGATTCTTTCTTTTAATTCTTTCTTCTCTTTGTTTTCTTAGCCGTTCTCTCTCCCTTTCTCCTCAATGAGCAGCTATCTGGCTTTTTTCATTAGTTCAATTTTACCTAATATTTCTCTATGAAATTATTGTCTTTCCTCTGTCTTCTTATAGCACTTCTGGTTGCCTTTGTTCCCTGTTATTTTTGTTTATATTCCCATTCATCTCCTAAAATTCATCTTCATGTTCCCTCCCCATTCCAAAAACAAACAAACAAACAAACATTCTACTCATACCCTTTCTATATATTCAGTGGCGTGGCCTTTCCTGGCTTCATAGGAGCATGGTATTACCAACGAGATGATTTAAATTCTGGTTTCATTCTAGTTCTGAAAGCCAATGGAGCTGCACTCTTCTCCCTGTTACTGTCATGATCTCTTATGTAGTTTGTATAGTTGCCTTTCTTTCCACAGAGTTTACACTAATTTTTATTTTTTAGTAGAGGGCTTTATGTTTGTCTTCCTGAACTGCATCTATCCTGGCTACACATGAAACTCATTTGCTTCTTGAGATAAAATTATTAGACTTTCCTCTTCAAGCTTCATAGAACATACCCATCAGGTAATTAAGCAGGAGACAGAGATTAACATTTGATGAACACCTACTATGTGGCTGGCACTGTAAATAAGTTATTTCATTTAATCCCTGAAACAACCAGGCAAGATAGGAAATTGTCCAATTTCAGAGATAAAGAAAAACCATCCAGAAATTCTAAAACTATTAAAACCAAACTACAAAAATAGGTCACCCTGACATTGAGACCCATCTGTCAGTTGCCATACGTCTATTTGCACATACATTCCTGTATCAGTGTGACCTGTTACCATCACAGAAGTATTCATATCCCAGAGTATCTCTTTAACTTGTTTTGGTTTGGTCTGTATTCACTTCTTCATCCTTGAAAAGAATAATCTTCTGAGTGAAACTCCCATGTTTCCTTCAAGTAATACTTTATTTCTCATATGTATCTTCTCCAAATAAATAGGTTTTCCGTAGAACTGAATTTAATCTCAAACTCCTGTAATCATACTTTGAATTACCATAGTTATACCTTATATCATTTACCAGATTTTGCATCCATCCTATTTTCACTGGCAGTGTGCTATCTCCCTCCTCTGTGCTTGAGCAGCTGTTCTCCTGCCTCCTTTTGAAGCAGTTTCTCTTTGAGGCTCCTCCTGAAAGAGCTGCTTGCTGTAACCATTCACAGAAACTTCCTAGGGAACCTTTGGCTTTCTTCTCTATCTCTTCTTCCTTCATCAGCCTCCTAGCTTTGTGAGCTCCCCCACCCATCACGTTTCCATCTCTTTGAGAAGCTCTCCACTGTTCACAGCCCTTGTAACCAACCTTAAAATTCCATTTAAAAGATCAACTTCAGATGTCAACCTCTATAGAAACTTTTATCTCAAACCAAAACAATTTCTGTTTTTATATCCCCTACTGCATTGCGCCTCTCACTTGACACCTGTGTATATACCCTAGTTTCACCTATTACCTTAGAAATGTTCCTGAGGGTGGAGATTTTTGTAATATTTGTCTTTGTTATCTTTGTTGTCTCTGTATCCCCAAAAAGCCTATTAAAGTAAATGATTGCTTGTGTTGATTTTAATTGTATGAAATAAATTATTATGCAAATATGAATGATCTTTATGCTGAAAAGTAGTCTGTGCTACAATGAAATATATTCTCTTTATATTACAGATGATCATAGCAGGGTTAAGCTTGCACAGCTTGCTGAAAAAGATGGCAAACTGACTGATTATATCAATGCCAATTATGTTGATGTAAGCATGTTTTAATTGAAAATTCTATAGAAATTATATTAGACTGAATTATTATACCATAATGCCACACATGCATACATATACTAGTGCTTAATGTCATGTTATTTGATAGAGAATAAAAATGGTAAATTAACAGTAAATAATTTTTAAGAGAGCCTCTGACTAAAAATTTTCATATTAAATGACACTCAAGCTATTTTACTTGGTTTATCTCCTGAGTGAGGAAAGGAATTCATGATGGGAGTGTACCTTCAGGGTAGAATAGGTAGATTCAGATAGGTTTCTAACTCTTGAAATGTGAAGGGCAGGGACGGGCGCGGTGGCTCACGCCTGTAATCCCAGAACTTTGGCAGGCTGAGGCAGGCGGATCACGAGGTCAGGAGATCGAGACCATCCTGGCTAACACGGTGAAACCCCGTCTGTACTAAAAATACAAAAAAAATTAGCCTAGTGTTGTGGCGGGCGCCTGTAGTCCCAGCTAATCAAGAGGCTGAGGCAGGAGAATGGCGTGAACCCAGGAGGCGGAGCTTGCAGTGAGCCGAGATCGCGCCACTGCACTCCAGCCTGGGCGACAGAGCGAGACTCCGTCTCAAAAAAAAAAAAAAAAAAAATGTGAAGGGCAGAGCCAATGCTTATTTTAAGTTTCCCATAGCTCCTGGCACAAGGATGTGCATTTAGCAGATGAACAAAAATTGTCCATAGTAGTACTGATTAAAAGGCAAACATGATTATTAATCCAGTTATCAACCTTTATAATTTTGGGTATTCCTCAGGATACCCAGCTTTGTGGAACTTACTGGGACTCTCCAGAGGCTGTAGACCGCTCACTAACTTAATTGGTTTTTCACTGTGATCACCTGAATGTCAGCAGAACTCAATTATTTCCCTAAGATGCACCTCTCAGTCTAGCTGGCTTCAGGTTAATACTGTGTGGAACACTGAATTCAAATAAATGAGTACATAAGTATAAAGTGGGTTTGTTACAGGCAACCATCTCATGCTTCCTGAGGAGGAAATATGCATGTCAGAATGAACATGAGATCTGGAGTTAGAACTGATTTGAATCCCATCTCTGCCACTGGCTAGCTGTGGGACTTTGGAAAGCCACTTAACTCGTCGAGATTTAGGTTCCTCATCTCCACATCAGGGTTGATGCTTCCATTTTGCATAGATGAAAGATTAAAGTTCACTTTATGTATTAGTCTATGAAGGACACTGCTATGAAGGAATACCCCAGACTGGGTAATTTATAAAGAAAAGAGGTTTAATTGACTCATAGTTCTGCATGGCTAAGGAGGTCTCAGGAAACTTACAGTCATGGTGAAAGGCACCTCTTCACAGAGTAGCAGGAGAGAGAATGAGTGCCCAGTAAGGAGGAAATCCCCTTTTAAAACCATCAGATCTCATGAGAACTTACTCACTCTCACGAGAACAGCGTGGGGGAAATCACCCTCATGATTCAATTATTTCCACCTGGTTCCTCCCACGACACACAGAAATTATGGAAACTACAATTTAAGATGAGATTTGGGTGGGAAAACAGCCAATCCATATTATGTACAAAATGGGACACAGTGACGAATTGCTAATAATGATTAGCGCTTCTCAGTACCTTGAAGTAGAGTAAGGAGGTTACATTCCAGATGCTTTTTTAGCTGTTGTAGACACCTGAGCCCATTGCCTAAAATACATTTCAAAGTAGTGCTATTAAAGACTTGATTTTAAGCATAGCAAGTAGACTGCAAACAGATTAAATACACTTGGAATACAAATGCACAGAATTATAGTTGTGTCAAAGCAAAGAGAGCTATTCTTTTTTTTTTTTTTTTTTTTTTTTACAGAAATGATAGGGATCCTTCTGCTTCCTAACCAAGAGTATTTTCTAACCAAGAGCAGCTATCTTAGTTAGTACCGTCAAATTTCTCCAACTTTGCAAGTTTATTTTTTATGGTTTTCTTTTATGAAAAAGTATGCTGACCTTAAAAACTTAGGTGTTGTACAGTTAAAGGTGACGTATAAATCAGTTAGTAGAAAACATTTGTCATTTAATTCTTCAGGGCTACAACAGACCAAAAGCTTATATTGCTGCCCAAGGTCCACTGAAATCCACAGCTGAAGATTTCTGGAGAATGATATGGGAACATAACGTGGAAGTTATTGTCATGATAACAAACCTCGTGGAGAAAGGAAGGGTATGTAGATAATCTATTATGTCATCCCCAAAAAAGTAATTAGAGGTACTTTAAATTAGTTTTAATAGAGTCAGCATTAGGAAGGAGCCAAAGCTTTGAGAGTTAGTTGGGATTCTTTTTTAGTAAATATGACAGCTAAAGGGAAACTGTTAATACTGTTAGTCAAAAAGTTTCATTATGAGTCATGCTATCTGCCTTTTAAATGCATTCTTCATACTGTGAGAGAAGTAAATGGGACTCACTGAAAAGCAATGTAGAGTGAAATCAATTTTAATTCACAGGACATGGATTTTAGTCTTGGCTCTGTAACCTGAATCTTCTGACTCACTCACCTTATCTGAAAGGGAAAAATTTAGGCTACCTCATCTCGGTCTCGTTCAGCTCTCAGATTCTATCCCTAGCCTCCTCCACAACTAATTTCAGTCACTTATAAAGAAAATAACACATTTAGAAGAATGAAGGAGTCCATTCCTGTCACCATCTCAGACCTTTACTGATTTCAGGGAATGACTTTTACATGGAGCATTTGAAATACGGAAGTAACATCTATATTTTCTTTTGCAGAGAAAATGTGATCAGTACTGGCCTGCCGATGGGAGTGAGGAGTACGGGAACTTTCTGGTCACTCAGAAGAGTGTGCAAGTGCTTGCCTATTATACTGTGAGGAATTTTACTCTAAGAAACACAAAAATAAAAAAGGTGAATCAACAAATGATGGACATAATCAAGTGAACAATGCATTTGGTCATTTTTTAAGTGAATAAGCGATAGAACCAAGAAAGGGTAAAAAGTATATAACTAAAGACATTAAAAATTCTTATAACAGTCCAGGTGCATGGCTTACGCCTGTAATCCCAGGACATTGGGGGGCCAAGGTGGGTGAATTACTTGAGGTCAGGAGGTCGAGACTAGCCTGGCCAACATGAAGAAACCCCATCTCTACTAAAAATGCAAAAATTTGCTGAGTGTGGTGGTGCACACTTGGGAGGCTGAAGCACAGGAATCACATGTACCCAGGAGGCAGAGGTTGCAGTGAGCTGAGATCATGCCACTGCACTCCAGCCTGGGCAACAGAGTGAGACTCTGTCAAAAAAAAAAAAGAATTCTTATCACAGCTGCTGTCAGTCCTAAAGGTTTCTTTCAAGTCTCTAGATGACTGCTGTGGCTTTGGAGCCACACTGGTTTTGTTGCTGATGTTTAAAGTGAATGTGATGCATGAACAGAAATTCCTACCTTGTGTGGCAACTGCATAGGATGGCCCTGACACAATCCCAGCATTCAAATAAAAAGAGTGGAGAGTGAAACAAGAAAAAGAAAGAAAACACGAAGAATAATGTATTACTCAGGTTCTTCAAAGAAACAGAACCAACAGAATAGAGAGATAGAGAGATTTATATTTTTAACAATTGACTCACATGATCATGGGCATTAGCAAATCTTAAATCTGTAGGACAGGCTGGCAGCCTAGAAATTCTGGTAGGATCTTTACGTTGCACTGTTGAAAAGAATTCTTTCTTCTTCAGGTAACCTATCCTATCAGTCTTTGTTCTTACAGCCTTCAAGTGGTTGAATGGAGCTCACCCACATTATGGACTATGATTTGCTTTATTCAAAGTCTACTGACTTACATGTTAATCACGTCTAAAAAAAATAGGTTTTCAGCAACATTTTGTGTGACTAGTGTTGGCCAAACAATGGGCCACCATAGTATAGCCAAGTGGACACAAAATTAACCATCGCAAATGACACTCTACTTTTTTTCATTCATTATGGACCCTCAGCATCAAATCAAGCTATGACTCCTGACTTGCTGTTTAAGAACTGTGTGTGTGTGTGTGTGTGTGTGTGTGTGTGTGTGTGTGTGTGCGCTTGACTGTTATTAACTGTCTGAACTTTTCCAGGGCTCCCAGAAAGGAAGACCCAGTGGACGTGTGGTCACACAGTATCACTACACGCAGTGGCCTGACATGGGAGTACCAGAGTACTCCCTGCCGGTGCTGACCTTTGTGAGAAAGGCAGCCTATGCCAAGCGCCATGCAGTGGGGCCTGTTGTCGTCCACTGCAGGTGAGTCTCAGAGATGTGCCTCTAAACCCATAGAATTGCTTATACTTGCAAAAAGGAGATCAATGGAACAAAGCTTTTGCCAAAATGGGAATGATTTCTTGAAGCGAGGGTGATGAAATTATATGTTCATTTTCATAAGTATTGATCACTAGGAAATGAACATGCCAGACTCACAACTGGATTTCTGAATATCTCTAAGCACCACACATTTTTTGATGTTGATTATTTTATTTGACTGTTCAATTGCATTTCAGCTTATTAACTATTTGAGGCAGGTGGAACAATGTTTTTGTTGTTAAACAAATATTTACCTCAACATATAACACCATGGGATAATGTAGCTGGAGCTACAACCCCTGTCCCTAGGAGTTAAAAGTCTGTTTAAGAATTATTATGCTAGGCTTGCATCACAGAAGCCAAAGCACATAGATTGTGAGAAATTTGGCAAAATATATTTAAGTTGTTTTTAAACATTTTGGTACCAGAATCCCTTTTTCATTTTCTTGAGTTTTAATACATTACATTGAATGTATTGTCAATTCATTGTTGCCAAGATTTTTTAATTTCTAAGACTAGGTTGATAAATAGAAATAATGATGTTTCAATGAAAGAGGAAAAATATGTTAAACATCCTTATTTAATGTTTTTAGTTAAAATAATAATAGCAGTTAATATTTATTGAGTGCTGACTGTGTACCAAGCCTTGTGATCACAAAAATCAAATTTGTTTCTATGTGAAGTATTGTTATCAAAGCAGTGTGTTTTTAGAGAAGCAAGTGTTTGCCTTTGATATATAGCTTATCTAACACATTCTAATTACCATCTCAGGAGTTAAATTTGAGAGACCCATCTTGAGGTTTTTTAATCTGTTAGCCTGATTATAAACTGAGGAAAACAGGAAGATGCAAGAAAAATAGTGCTGAAGGTCAGAGATTGTTTCCTAGCAGACGGAGAAGGACCAGGCTATTGTGCAGAGCAGGTGCTAATTTTCCACTCTAGCACTTCCTACTTGTCGGAACATTTGAAAAGAATCCCTGTCTGTGAATTCTGTCCTTCTGCTAGAGGCTTTGAAGAACTCAATAGATAATGGCCCTTTAGAAATAACTGAAGTCATGCTTTATTCCTCACAATCTCACTGAAATGATATTTTCAGCAGAAAGCTTTATCAAATTCTTTTTCCCATTAACGCGGAAACCTTTACAAACATGTCTAGCTGGAAACATAGACCTAGGGACCTTTTCTTTTCAGAATTTGGTGAAGCTAAAGCTTTCATTTTTGTCATATTAAATGTCTATTTGCCACACTCTGATACATAGTATTTTCATCTTACAATATACAATGAATAGTAAATATAGTTTTTAAAAGTTTTAAAATCTCCAACAGAAATACTGAGGTTGTTTTGCAATTAGACACATAACAAAACATTAGAAAGGGTACTTCTAAATTTGTTGTTTAAAGCATTATGCTTAACTACTAAACTGTTTACAATATTGAATTGCCAAATTTATTGTGTGGCTCACTTGCTTGAAGAAGGAAGTTATTTTAATCAACATGACAACCAGTAGTAATCTATTTTTCAAATTTATTTTATGCTTAACATTGAAATATTAATTTCTTGGTCTTCTCTTCAGTGCTGGAGTTGGAAGAACAGGCACATATATTGTGCTAGACAGTATGTTGCAGCAGATTCAACATGAAGGAACTGTCAACATATTTGGCTTCTTAAAACACATCCGTTCACAAAGAAATTATTTGGTACAAACTGAGGTATGATTTTTAAAAAGATGACTTTATTCATCTAAGGTATGGAAATGTCACTAAAATGTAGGTGTATTCATCTCCTAGGACTGCAAAAAAAAGTAATACAAACTGGGTGGGTTAGAACAACAGAAGTTTATTGTCTCATAGTTCTGATGTCTGCAGGCCCATGCCCTTCCAGAAGCCTCTAGAAGATTCTTCCTTGCCTCTTTCATCTCCTGGTAGCCCCATGCATTGCTTGGCTTGTGGCAGCACAACTCCAGTCTCAGTCTTCACTTGGCTGTTTCCCTCTGTCTGTGTCTGTATCCAAATTTTCCTCCTCTTATAAGCATACCAGTTATCCTCCTTCTCCAGTTGATCTCATCTTAACTGATTACATCTGTAACAAACTTTTCTACAAATAAAATCACACTCTGAGTTATCAGGCGGTTAGAGCTTTAATATATCTTTGTAGGGGGACACCATTCAACCCATGACACCAGTAACTGCAGCTATGTCATGAATGAGCCAGATAAATTTTACCTGTTTTGTGACCCCAAATAGGGAATATCCTTTAAAATGCTGGTCACAGAGAAGATACAGCAAAAGTCTAAGTAGAGTGATCCACACACATCCTTGCTAACAAAAATCTCAAGGTCTTCATACACATAGTGGATGAATGGATTCATTATTTAAAAAAATATAAATTATGCTTAAATTATGTCCGTTTTAAGCCCATATAGTTTACCTGTAAGTGACAGAGCAGCGTCAGCAAATCTGCATTTTATCTTCACTGTTTCTAAATAAAAATGAACTTAAGTGGAAACCTATGAATGGCAGCTTGAAAGCAATCAGAAACACATGGCTGAGTGGGCTTCAAAACGAAACCATACCAAACTTCCTTCCATCTATTATACTGAGCAAACTTACACAAGAACAGAAAACCAAATACCACATGTTCTCACTTATAAATGGGAGCTAAATGATGAGAACACCTGGAGACATAGAGGGGAACAACACACACTGGGGCCTTTCAGAGGGTGGAGGATGGGAGGAGGGAGAGAATCAGGAAAAATAATGAATGGACTAATGGGTATGAGCCTTAACACCTGGGTGATGAAATAATCTGTACAACAAACCCCCATGACACAAGTTGACCTGTGTAACAAACCTGCACATGTACCACTGAACTTAAAATAAACGTTAAAAAATAACATTCTGGTCATCTAAGACCAAGGAAGAGTCCCGTATGTGAAATATCAGAGAACTATTAACAACTATATATAAAATTGAGTTAAATTATATATGACAAGCGAAAAGGAGAGTTGGCATTGCCAGAAGGGGTAGGCCCACCAGAAGTGTAGAAGTCAAGAAAGCCCTCTCATGAAGTGTAGAGGTGTCAAGTTGGAAGGATAGGCAGAGAGGACATTCCTTTGCCTTGCTAACTCTTCCTGCCTCCTACCCTATTGTGTATTGCCAACAATACATAATAAATGAAAAGGTAAGGAATGAGAAGAGGTTCTTTCTTCTGTGACCACTTCCTTTCCTCTGTCTGACTTCCTTCCAGGTTTAGTAAGCAATCTTTTGTTGGTCTTCCCCCATTCTGTAAAACTCTCCTTGTCTGTCAATGGAAAGTACTATGTTTGTAGGTAGATACATACGAGGAAAACTTGAAGTAATGTTTCTTATTATCATTGTTTTGCCAGGAGCAATATGTCTTCATTCATGATACACTGGTTGAGGCCATACTTAGTAAAGAAACTGAGGTGCTGGACAGTCATATTCATGCCTATGTTAATGCACTCCTCATTCCTGGACCAACAGGCAAAACAAAGCTAGAGAAACAATTCCAGGTGAGTCCTCTTGGAAGCCTCTTGGATGTCACTACAGAACTGAATGTCCCTGCATCTTCCCATTTGAGTTGACAGGGTCATGTTGAGTGGGCAGTGTGGGTACAATGACTTTGTATTTGAGCCATCATTGTTCCTTACTGTGGGCTACAGTGCCACATGGTAAATTTCAAGGAGAAACATAATTCTGAGTAGCAAGAGGAAAAGTTCTCAGAAACCTTAAACTAACTTTTATAAATGCAAACTTTGTTGATAAAAGAGGGGCACAGAGCATAACAGAATGAACAGAAAGAACTTGTAAAACAGACTATATAAGTGCTCTTTTTACTTTGAAAAAAAAAACAGACCACTTAAACATGAGTGCTGTGGCTCAGGCTGTTCCTGATACTCTTTGGAAAAATCTGTGTCTCACTTGAAACCCCTGGACCAGAGTAGTACACACTGGAATAATAGCTTCTTGAACCCCAGTTTCTCCCCCTCACACTGTCTCAAGGCCATAAGCCAGAGACAAGAGCATGTTTTGTCCATATTGTACTTCCCACAATACCAGCTCTCTGACTTTCAGAAATCAGTAGGCAAAGAATTCAGAAAGCAGGTGTTACTGGACCTGCCAGCTGAGACCAAAGCATTTGCAGAATCGTAGCTTTCCACAGGAATGGGGGCTATATTATTTCTCTCCACATTGTTCCCGTGCTATCTGCTTGCTTCTCAGAGTTCCTGGAGAAATAGGGCCAAATTTTGAAGAATGAATGTCTAGGAAAAATTTGGAAGACCTTAGAAAAACCCAGGAGAGTTAACAAATGTTGAGATTTCACTTATTTCTCCTGCTTTGTTCCCCAGTCTACAGCATAGGATGTTAGCCACCATGAATTCCTTTGGGCTGTTTGCCTTTTAAATTACTGCACAGTGTGCCTTTGGAGGTGTAAAAGAAAGATTGGGGTCAATACTGAGTTTAGAACCTGTTGTCAGAAAGTCGTACATGTTTTACTCAGCCAAGCTTATCTCAGTCATAAAGGAATGCCTTAGGGGGGAAAAGAGTATGCAGTTGGGTTTCAGATAATAAAGAAATGTTAAAATGTAATTAAGCTGTAAAGATATCCTTTCCCTAAATAAATTACACACACACACAAACACACACACACACATACACAATATTACCCATTTCAACAAAACTGTCATTTAAATATTATTTACCCCTGTGTAGTTGCATAAAAAAATTGATATGGTAAGCTAAATAATCCAGGATCAAAATGAAAATATTAACTATAAGGTCAGAATTCAATTGAAAGAGAGATATTTTACTCTCTTTCCTGTTAACATCATAAATAGGGAAATGTATTTGTGCGTATGTGTGTGTACCATCCCATAAAAAAGATATCTATTCAAGTTTGTCTGCAGAAAATTTCCTTGAAATAAGTTGACTATCTGTTTATTCAACAAGTAGTTATCAGACATCTGCCAGATGCCAGGCTTTTGTGTTATTAGGATGCAAACATGAATTTGTAAAATAAATAAAGCACACCCAGCTCCTAGTCTTATGGTGCCTGCAGTCTAATAGAAGATACAGGTAAGAAAACACAAACAGGCCAGGTGCAGTGGCTCACACCTGTAATTCCTCTGTTTTGGGAGACCATGGTCAAGAATTTGAGACGAGCTTGGGCAACAGAGCAAGACCCTGTCTCTGTAAAAAATTAGCTGGGTGGGTGGCATGAGCCTGTAGTCCTAGCTATTCCGGAGGCTGAGGTGAGAGAATTGCTTGAGCTCAGAAGTTCAAGATTACAGTCAGCTATGATTGTGCCACTGCACTCCAGTCTGGGAGACAGAGTGAGACTTTGTCCCCAAAAAAAATAAAAAAGAAAGAAACAGATAAACAAAATAGTGTGAAAAATGCCATTATAGAGGTAAAACAGGATGCTGTAGAAGTACAGGTAAGGATGCAACTTACCAGAGGAGAATTGCGTAAGATATATTTAAGAATTGAACACAGGATTTGGTGATTCATTGGACATTGCAGAGAGAGAGAGGAGAGAAAAGACACAAGCATAACTACTCAGATTCTGCTTCGGCACTGGGAAAGTAGTGATGTCATTCACCATGATTGAAAATTCAGGAAGAGGAGGTGGTACATGCTTGAGAGGTGTGGTGAGGGAGAAGACGGTGAGATATTTCCAAATCTACCTTATTTTTAGGTTCTTGGGAGATGTCCCAATAAACATGTATATTTGGCAGTTGGATACTGAGTCTGAAGCATAAGAGAGGTCTGGCCTGAAAAAATGGATTTGGGAGTGATCAGCTTAGAGATGGTTCCTTGAAGCCTTGGAATTGGATAAGATAGCCAATTAAAAATGAAATGTCCAAGAAAGGTTAGAAAGGGTTACTTAAGAAAAGATTTTAATTAACCAATGAATGGCCAGCCCACAAAGGAAAGGGGGGAAGTGACATCAGAAGGTAGGAGAAAATTTGGGACAGCGGGATATACTAGGATCCAAAGTAAATAATGTTTCTTGAAAGAGGAAGTGAACAGAGATGGCAAGTGCTAATGACAAATCAAGTATGTTGGGAATGGAAGAGGCCATTGGATTTAGACATAAGTCATTGATGACCTTTGTCTAAGAGCTATTTGGAAAGGATAGCATTGACGCCAGATTACAGGGAGTGAAGGAGTAAATGGATCTGAGGAATTAATGACAATTATATAACTCTTAAAAATTGTTTACTCTGGACAGAATGATTAAGATAACTATAAGAAAACTTTGAGTTAGTAAGATTTGGGGGGTGTTTATTTTGGGTTTCTTTGCTTATGTTTTAATATGAGACATGAGAGCTTCTTTAAAAACTACTGGGAAGGGAGATAATTGGAGTGTACAGAGACCCTGAGTGGTACAAAGAGGCAGGATTCAGGACACAGGTAAAGGAATTAGTGTTCAAAAGCAGTAAAACCTATGTGCATGTTTACGGTAGTACACGTATAGGCTGTAAGGCTGGAGGCTGAGGAAGTACTCTGTGGTTTCTATTCTCTGTGAAGAGAAGGTGAGTGTGTGTGCATGTGTGTGTGTGTGTGTGTGTGGTGTGGTGTGTTGTACATATATTCCTTTTTTTTTTTTTTTTTGAGACAGGGTCTCACTCTGTCACCCAGGCTGGAGTGCAGAGGCACAATCTCAGCTCACTGCAACCTTCCTCTCCCTGGCTTAAGTGATCCTCCTACGTCAGCCTCCTGAGTGGCTAGGACTGTATCAAGTGTACACAACCACGCCTGGCTAATTTTTTAAATGTTTTTTGTAGAGATGGGGTTTTGCCATGTTGCCCAGATGGTTTCGAACTCCTGAGCTCAAGCAATCTGCCTGCTGTGGCCTCACAAAGTGCTGGAATTACAGCCATGAGCCACTGCGCCTGGCCTATTGCATACATACTCTAAAATAAAACTGTTAATAGATGCAGAGGGAAAAGGGAGATAATTTTAAGGAATCTATGTCATATCAGTCACTTTCTCAGAATGTAATACAGTAAAAATTGGAAATTGACAATGAAAAGTTTCCATAAAAATTTTGATATTTGGGCATTAAAAATACCCTTTTAAATAATATACATATTTAAGAGGAAATTATAAAATCTTTAGCATTAAAGGTCAAAAGAAGCACTACATAACATTTTAAAAGTTTTAAAAATTAAATAGAAAATTAAAATGATTAAATAAAGATTTAACAAAACCTAATGCAGGTTCTATCAAAAGACTATTAAAATAGACAAACCTGTGTCCAGATTGATGAACGGAGGAAAGAATGTGAGTAAATAGTATTGAGATAAAAAAAAAGAGATATAATGTAGAAACATTTTTAAAGACAAAAGCATACTTTGAACATATTTGTGACAATACGTTTGAAAACCTATATGAAATGAATAATTTATTGTATGTTCTAAAATAACTAAAAGCATATCAATGGATTGTTTGTAACACAAAGAAAGATTAAATGCTTGAAGTGATGGATGCCGCATTTACCCTCCTGTGATTATTATGCATTGTATGCCTGTATCAGATAGCTCATGTTTTCCATAAATATTACACCTTTTATGTACCCAAAGGAATGAAAAATAAAAAGAATTTTTAAAGGAAAAATATAATGAAAATACACTAAAAATATATAGAAAATTTAACTAGGCCAATAGCCATTAAGGAAATCAAATCAGCTGCCTAAAATCTCACCTTCAAAATATAACCAGGCCCAAAAGAATTTAATGTCACATTTCACCAGTTTTTAAGGAACAGAAAATTCCAAATGTTAGCATAAAAAATCCAGGTGGAAAACTAACCCAGCTATTTTACTGGACAAATATAACTTTGATACCAAAACTGAACAAAGACAGAATAAGACACTTATAGGCCAGTATCAATAATCTTATCTAAAATATCACCAACTCAAATCCAGCTGTGTATTTCTTTAATATCATGAGCAAGTAGAGTTTATAGAGTTTATTCCAAAAGTGAAATGATGGTTTAACACTGGAAAATATGAATAGATTTACATACAGGAACATTATGACCCCGTCAATTAATACAGGAAAGGTAGTCAATCAAATTCTATATTGTTCATTTAAAAAAAAAAAACTCTTAGTGAACCAGAAATAGAAGAAAGCTTTCTTAGCCTTCCAGAAAGTATCTATCATAAAACTACAATAAACATCATACATAAAAATTAAAATTGGAAATGCTCATAGTAGATTCAAGAAAAGATAAGGAATGTCAATTATTGGCACTACTATTCAACATTATTCTGGAAATAGAATTAAACTAGATAGATGTATAAAGGTAGAAAAGGATTTGCAGATAGGTAATATAACTACCTTCAAAGAATATCAAGAGAAACAAAAGAGAAAATAATTATCTTTAATTAGAGTTTAATAAACATACATAAAAATCAATAGCATTGTTATTTGTTAGCTTTGAGTGATTGGAAAACGTATTAGAACAAAAAAGAACCCAATCATTAACAAAAACAGTAACAAAACAGTAGCAAAAACTTCATCATCTCAAAAAAGACACTTAGCAAAATGTGCAGTAAATATATAGAGAAATTTATAAAAGTGAATTGAAGAGCATAAAATTAGGCCCAAATAAAATATAATGTTGATACATGGAAATATTAAGATATTGCTTCTCCTTACATTGACTATAGAAGTCAATGCAGTATCAATCGAATTTACAGCAGGATTTTTCATGGAAACTGTAGAACAGATTTTAATTTAGCATGGAAAATTAAAGAGCCAACATATCTCACCCATACTGAAAAGGAAATAATAATAGAAGAATTCTGTTGTACTGTATATGGAAAATGTATGATGTGATATAATAGTATTGGAAAATGGAGGAATCTAGCAGAGGAATGATGCATTTGAGGAAATCTGTTATGTGGTCAAGATAACATTACATATCAGTGAAGAAACAGCAGACTAATCTATAAATAACATTGGGAAAATTTTCATGTCAAAAAAAGTAACATTGTATCTCTACCACTCCTCAAACACTAAAATGTATTCAAGATGGATTAACTGCCTAAAGGTGAAAGCAAACCTTTATAACTATTGTAAGATCATTTTAGAAAAGAAAATATTGAGTTGGGCACAGTAGCTCACACCAGTAATCCCAATACTTTGAGAGGCCAAGGCAGGGGGATTGCTTGAGCCCAGGAGTTCGAGACCAGCCTGGATAATATGGTGAAACCCCTTCTCTACAAAAAGTACCAAAATTAGCCAGGTGTGGTGGTGCATGCCTGTAATGCCAGCCACTCGGGAGGCTGAGGCAGGAGGAACTCATGAGCACAGGAGGTTGAAGCTGCATGCACTCCAGCCTGGGTGACAGAGTGGACACCTGTTTCAAAAAAGAAGAGAAGAGGAGGAGAGAGGAGGGGAAGGAAGGGGGTGGGAGGGGAGGGGAGGGAAGGGGATGGGAGGGGAGGGGAGGGGAAAGGAGAGGAGGGGAGGGGGAAGGAGAGGAGGGGAGGGGAGGAAAACGCATGGCAGGGCATGTATTGGAAAGTATTTCTTAATAACTTCAGGATAGAGAAGGACTTCTTACGTAAAACGATAATTTGCAGAAAACTATTAAATAAGAAAAGTAAATTGGCTGTAAATCTCTGTGTGATTAAAGAAACTGAAGACGTTTCCACCTTTTTGCACACTATAGATTTACATTCAAGACAGCAAGAACCCCCTACAAATTAATAAGTGGCAATGAAGTAAATATATGAAAAGGCAATCATCAAAGAAGATATCTTAATGACTAATGAGCACCAAAATTCACAATTTCACAGAAATTAAGACAATGCAAATCAAAACCGTGATATACTATTTTTCATTTATCCGACTGTCAAAAATTAAACACTGAATAACTGAATACTCCTAATGCTCTATGGAAACTGTCACACATGTGCACATTAAGAGACATACAGGAGATGCTCATAGCTATAAAGCTATACAATTGCAAAACACTGCAAATACTCAAACATTGACTAGTTGAGGAGTAGATAAACAGAATGTAGATTATTCATGTAATGGAGCAGTAACAGTTAGAAGGAATAAATAAAATTGAATTATATACATATATATATGTATATACACACACATGATGTAATTTACCTCCAAACATCTGTGTTAGATTTAAATAGAGGAAATGGAGGTTGCACATCTATAGTGGAAGCCATGAGGAAGATTCTCTCAATGCTAAAAGAATTACTAGAGATTTCTTTGCTTCTTCTAATTCCCCTGGTGTAAAACACAGAAGCTCCAGGAAGTTCACTAAAACAAGGTTAAATTCAAGGACTTATTGGAAAATATTTTATATATATTTTTAGTCAGTATCTTATCTTGATTGGTGTGTGTGTGTGTGTGTGTGTGTGTGTGTGTGTGTATGTGTGTGTGTATTTGGGGGACTTAAATGAAATAACCTACATATTTTTTTACTTTCTTGCCCAGCTCCTGAGTCAGTCAAATATACAGCAGAGTGACTATTCTACAGCCCTAAAGCAATGCAACAGGGAAAAGAATCGAACTTCTTCTATCATCCCTGGTAAGTTGTGTTGATCCTTGAAAAAACAACTTTTTTAAAATGATAAGAGCCTTGTAGGAAATTTGGCAATATGTGTATACCTTTGGAGCAAATGGAGCACATTCAGATATTTTTAATTTTGTCCAATATGTAAGTGTTCCAAAGGACTCATAAATCCTTGAAGTCTTATCTAAATATGCAAAATATATAGAAAAATTAGCTTACAGATCAGAGATGCTTCAACTTGAAAAATGCAGCTGTATTTTACATCTGGCATGGGGAAAAGATGGTACAGTGCTGTGAGCATGGGTTGTTTTGTTTTGTTTTGTTTTGTTTTACAATGAATGTTCTGTGTTCCAGTGGAAAGATCAAGGGTTGGCATTTCATCCCTCAGTGGAGAAGGCACAGACTACATCAATGCCTCCTATATCATGGTAAGTCAGAGAAGTCACTGAGGAGACTGTCTGCCAGCTTGTGTTACAGGGATCAAAACCAGAATGGGCTGCCAGAAGCAAAGACTACAGGCATGGGCAACATGAGTGGTAAATTTAAGTTAAATCTGTTGACTGCAAGCCCACAGTCCACGGCAACAATTGTAATAACAGCATGCTTTTATGTGTGCTGGGACTGAAGAAACCTCAAGCAAGACCAATTAGTAGATGCAGGAACACAAACTCACCATTCAGAGCTGATGACTAGGTGTAAAACTTACACCTGCTTATCTAAAAGGCTTTATTTCCTTCACTAAGGCAGAACCCCTGAGCAAACTCAGGATTCACTGGCTTCAGCAAAGCCTAACCTCACTGACATCACTACTCCAGGTTTGCAGCATGATTCTTACCCTGCAAACTGGGCTCATTTTAGGACCTGGATTTCTAAAGATACAATGCTTTTCTTCTGCATTTACATCTTTTGTGTGAGGGATGAATGTTTTAGTAGCTGTTGTGTGACCTTCATTAACATTTAAGGTCAATCAGTCACAGAGCTCGGCTTCTGATGAAAAGCTCCTAATTCTTATTCCAAAACCTCTGTTCTATTTATCCAGCAAAGAAAATATGAAGGAATATCTATGCAGGAAACACAGGGATGTGTGGTAGTGGCATCTAAATACATTCACATTTCAAATGAGCCACTGGGTAATAGGAATGGGATCTGAAAGCAGAAGGGGCTAGAAGAGCCAGGACTTCAGTGACAGTATAAATATCACAATTAATCCAATAGCTCTAGCTTCTAGGTATCTGTAGCAAAATATGCAAGGTGTCTCCCTGGTTCCTCCCTTGTAGAGGCAACCAAGGTGTCTGGACACCAAAGTGGGAAATGTAAACTCTCCTGTAGATTCCCACTCTCTGTGGAGTAAGAGACAGTATCCACAAAGCAGTTTGGTAAGTCTACAGCTAGAGGTGTGTTTTTAATGAAACTGTTGGTTTCTCTATCAGCTTAGCTGATAGCTACCATCCTCAGTGACCACCAGAGGCCCAGACGAAAGAGCACCAATATGGGATTCACCTGCATGGGTTCCGTTGAGCAGTCTCACCTGAAGTCTTCAATGACAAAAGCACAGTGTGAAAGTTTAGAGTTTTTAGTATTTATGGACCCTGAGGAGTTCATGGCACTGGAGGCCACATGCATAGAGCTTAGGCAGAGCAAGCAGGGAAAGAGAGAAAAGGACCCATGAACCAATGCCTTTATCAGGTCCAGGGCATAATCCAAGTAGGTTTTCCATGGGGAGTTTTACTTGATGGGTTTAAAGCAAGCAGGCACAAGTCCCAGGAGGTCACATAATGACTGAGAGGTATTTACTATGGCATATCTGCAAAGTCCATGTAGGTGTGAGGGTCAGCAAGGCCAGCCAAGCAGGCTGTTCCGTAGTGAAATGGTCACTATGGAGCAGTTCTGTAAGTTAGATACCTGGATCGATCACTTTAAGGAACTGGTGGATGGGACGATGTAGAACTGGAAACTGTATCGAGGGTGACTGAATTCTGCTTCTGGCATGACAAAGTCCAACTTATATTTAAAAGGAATGCCAAGGCAACACAAAAATCATAAACACTCACTACAAGATGATAGGTAACCTTGAATACTACGTCTGACTTCTTAAGGCAAACTTGGGCACAACGCTTAACTTCTAAAGCCTCAGTTTAATCATTTGTAAAATGGGGATCACAGTTCCTATCTCACAGTACTGCTGTGAGGAACAAACGATTTAAGAGAAAAAAAACACATAGTGTCACACCTAACATACAAAGTGCCCAGTAAGCATTGGCTATAATAATCATATTACTACACATAGACACAATCTGCAATTCAAAAGACTATTTTGACTTAAGGTCCATTGATGTATAAATGTTTATCTGAATGTTTAAAGGCATACGCCAGTGTTGTTTTTGTCTTCTCTTTGGTTTTGTAGGGCTATTACCAGAGCAATGAATTCATCATTACCCAGCACCCTCTCCTCCATACCATCAAGGATTTCTGGAGGATGATATGGGACCATAATGCCCAACTGGTGGTTATGATTCCTGATGGCCAAAACATGGTAAGTCCCTTAGACCACTTTTGGGACTTTCTTTACAGGGGAATATCAGGTTACAAATAGCGAAAAGTCCAGCATACACACAAGCAAAGTAATTTTGTTTTCAACTAATAAACTAATGTCATTGAAGGCATACTCTTCTACTGTTGGGCTTGGTTTCATTATACAATCTCCTAGGTCAAAGTGATGAATAAAAGTTTTAAATGAAAGTAGATATAAATGAACTTAAATGTATGTGTTTTGTGGCATTGCTTAAGAAAATTAGAATCACAGCCATGAAAGAAATCAGTCTATATGTTTCTATTTACATTTTTAAAATAAAATGTGTTAGAATATTTAGAGATTCCCTGAGTTTAAGGAGGTCCCTAATTTTTTCTTTAAAAAAAGACTTAGTTAGAATTAAGTGAGTTCCTAGTATAGGAAGGACGTTTTTAGTATAAGAAAAGCAGCGATATCCCATCCCCCTCTTTGTATGTGTTTGGAGAACCCAACGAGCAAAATAAATATTTCATTTAGGCTTTACATGTTTACTTAGCTTTGATATTCAGTTCTTGTCTACAAATTTATTGTGTGACCATTACACATGAGGCTGGAAATTTCTGAGCTCTTAAAATCACTTGAATCTTCTCTACTCAGTTGTCAATTACAGAAGCAATAAGCTTATCATTGTTGTTAAGCTAAGAGCGTAAAATAATAAAGCAATAGCTTGGGTTCCTAAGTGTGATATTTTATTCAGCACGTCAATCTAGTGGAAGGCACTAGGAAGATATTAAGAGTAAATATTCAGATTCAAAGAAAAATCGGAGTTGAAATTTCTGTGCCAACCAATTAACTTTATTTCACAGTCTGACTTATTGGGCATTTTATTAAAATCTAGACTCTTCTTTCATTTGCAATTCTCCAGGCAGAAGATGAATTTGTTTACTGGCCAAATAAAGATGAGCCTATAAATTGTGAGAGCTTTAAGGTCACTCTTATGGCTGAAGAACACAAATGTCTATCTAATGAGGAAAAACTTATAATTCAGGACTTTATCTTAGAAGCTACACAGGTAAGGATATAAGTTAAATGACAAACTTTTTATCTTAAACACATGTTAAACATATTCTGACCTAAGGATCTTTCCTAGAAAGGAAAAGCATGATTCTGATTTTTTCCCAACTGAGACAATTACACAAATAATCAAATTACCTTGTCACTTTCATTTTCGAAATGGTGTAGAATCATTAAACAGTTAGTCATCACTACATCATTCCTGAATTTTACACACACAGGAAATCAAAGCTCATTTACTCCAGTTTAGTGGTTGACAGAATTTAGGTGAAAAATAAACACAGTAAAAGAATAAATTTATTCATTTTAATTCTCATGTTTTAATGTAAGCCCTTACCTTGTAAGTAAAATGAGAAAAATACTACCCACCTAAACTCTGCTAAGTAAAATGGGAAAAATACTATCTACCTTTACTCTCCTACATAAAATGGGAAAAATACTACCTACCGAAACTTACTATTCTCTACCGATGTAAAAAGTTGATGGCCGGGCGCGGTGGCTCACGCTTGTAATCCCAGCACTTTGGGAGGCCGAGGCGGGCGGATCACGAGGTCAGGAGATCGAGACCACGGTGAAACCCCGTCTCTACTAAAAATACAAAATTAGCCGGGCGTGGTGGCGGCGCCTGTAAAAAAAAAAAAAAAAAAAGTTGATGAGTGATAGTGATGTAATAAGTTGATAAATGAAGTGCTTTGAAAACATGCAGGACAATAAACTAAGAATATTTTACTAAAGTCAGGCTGGGCGTGGTGGCTCACACTTGTAATCCCAGCACTTTGGGAGGCCGAGGCAGGCGGATCACGAGGTCAGGAGATCGAGATCACGGTGAAACCCCGTCTCTACTAAAAATACAAAAAATTAGCTGGGCGTGGTGGCGAGCGCCTGTAGTCCCAGCTACTCGGAGAGGCTGAGGCAGGAGAATGGCGTGAACCCGGGAGGCGGAGCTTGCAGTGAGCCGAGATCGCGCCACTGCACTCCAGCCTGGGCGACAGAGCGAGACTCTGCCTCAAAAAAAAAAAAAAAAAAAAGAATATTTTACTAAAGTCTTGGTTATCTATTACACAAGATACTGCTGTTATCTACAAGATAATACATTCTTTTACTAAACTCTTAATTATATGCAAATATCTATTATTGAATTATTTGTCAATAATGATTTATGTAGAGCTATAGTAAAATACTAAAAGATACTAACAATGATGTCTAAAGAATGTGAGATTCAGAGTACCTTCTTAATCTGACAAAGGTTAAATCATGTTCCAAATAATTTGAATGTTTCACTTTTCTCTAGTTCTGAAAACTAGTACGTATATGGTATGCAAGAAGATTCTCTATTCTCTAGAATATTTAAATGACCAATACATATAAACTTGATAATACAAATAACTAATAATGTAAACAGCATAGCAGTGGAATAGTATCCTATCTCATTAAAACAAAAAAGACTTAGGTCTTTATTTGTAAAATGAAGGGCAGGAACTAGAAAGCTCCTAAGGTCCCTGAGAGCTCTTAATATTCCATGCTAATTTCTACCTCTGATTATTCCCTGATCACTTTAGTAGCATCCATTTAGATCTTCCATCTCTCATGCCTTCTTCTCATTATTCCTAGTTAGTAAGAAAGCCTATTACAAGAGTAATAATCATTAGATACCTATTATCTTGTCACACCCATTATCCTGATCACTGATCGTGTTTAATATCTTGCTCGGCACTGGGAAATTAGCACTGTTTTTCTCCTAGTATTATACGGAATATAAACTAGATAATAGAAGTTCCCGATTGATCCCAATTCAGTATGTCTCATCTATGTAAATCAGCTATTATTAATCCAGGAGCCCAACCCAGGGATCAACAGTGTTTCTATAACAAAGATCAAAAAAGAAGGAAAGACTAAAGTGGAGAGTTTCATTAATTTCAGACATTTTCAAGCACTTTACCCAAATATCACAACATTTGAGATTAGTAGACAAGTGAAGGTCTATGCTACTGAGCTCAAAAGCTAGGGGCCTTTTATTTATGTATTTGTTGTGAGGACTATTTTTAATAATTTATTAAATATTGAATATATTTAAGATGTTTATATTCGATGTGCAAGGTTTAACAATTATGTTAAATTACTGTTACCCACCGTTGACTTTAAGAAATAGAACACCGCCTTGACCATCAAGTCTTTCATGTGCTCCCTATCCCCTTCATCCTCTCCTCACTTCAGAAGTAGCCTCTTCCTGAATTAGTGTTTATTACTCTCTTGACCTATTTTGTCATTTAACTCTTGTCTTTATTTTCCTTCACATGTGTGTTGCTTACTTTTAAATATCTGTGAACTTTATATAAATTATGTGTATTATGCTACTGAGATTTATCCATGCGTTTGGGTGTAGTTCAAATTCATTTACTGCTGCTGCTTAGCACTCCAGATAATCACATATCCTTTTTTATATTTTACATGCAAATTATTACTTGTTTGTTGTGTTTTGTCTTAGTTTCGTTTTGCTATTACAAACAGTGCTGATATGAATATTTTTAGTCACATGCAAAATTTCCTCTTGGGGATACCCTGGGAATTCCCCTGCTGTGTTATTGTGTTGGATCATCTTCAACTTTCTTTAACTTTACTAAATGAAGTCAATTGTTTTCCAAAGTCATCCTACCAAGGTATCCTCTCATCAGGAATGTATGAGTGATCTGCAATCACTACATCCTCACTAGTGCTTGTTTTGGGAATGAAACGGCATCTCTTGTTGGTTTTGATTTGCATTTCTCTTGTTGAAAATGAAGTCTTCAACGTAACTTTATATTTTTACATAATTGTTTACATAAATAATATTTTTACATAAAATATGTTTTGTAAATAATATTTTACATAAATATATTTTATATAAATTAATTGACCATTCAGAGTTTATCTTTTGTACTGTGTTCATGATTTTTGTCCATTTTTCTGTTAGGTTATTTATCACTTACTGATTTATCAGAGGTCTCATATTGTGGATACTAATCCTTCGTCAGCTACATATATTGCAAATACTTTCTCCCAGTTTGGGATTTGACTTTTTTACTTTCTTTGTGATTCTTTTTTTTCTTTGTTTTTTGGTGAAAGAAAAGTTTTGAAGTTTAATCTATATGAATTTATTGATCTTTTTTATTGCTGGCCTTTAAAAGGAAACCATCATTTGGTATCTTTAAAAAATACTGTTTACCCTGAAATCATGAAGATGCTCTCCTACATTGTTTTCTAAATGTACCACCTGAAATTGACTTTTTGTACTATATTTTGTGAGACAAGGGTTCGGTTTCATTATTTTCCATGTGACACCCATTGTCCCACCATTATTTATGAATTAGCAATATCAGTTCAGTCATTCATGTAGTTTATATGATCATATAGTTTATGTGATTCATATAGTATATATATACATGTGCTTGTTCTAGGACGTTTATTTTATTCCACTGGTCACTTTGTTCATCCCTCAGCAGTGTTTTACTTCTTATAGCTTAGAGTAATTCTTGATATCCGATGAGTTAATTTCCTCTATTGTTTTTCTTATTTACCAGTATCTTGGCTATTTTGGCCCTTTGCACTTTTACGTAAAATTTAGGTTCTGCTACTTGTTTTTAAACATAACATTTTTTTTAAAAAGTACACTTTTGGAAGCTGGGGGTGAGAGGTTTAAGGGATTTAATCAAGTCACAGTCTTGTTGGTCACTTAAGTAAGAATCAGAATTGGGATCTGAGTTGAACCTAGACCTCTACCTCATTGTTGGCGTTTTCTCCACTGTGTCATGCAATCTCCTTTTACTTAAGCCTGAGGATTACTGATATGTGAAGAAAGTGTAAGCTATTTTCAAAACAAATTTTAACACCAATGATTTCCTTTTATAAATCTGAATTAAGCAGTGCAAATACATCTTTGGTACATAGTTTCATGGTTTGTGAGCACGGGCATATTTTACCCACAGATAGAGTTTATTTTTAGAATAAAAAAAGAAATTATGTTTTTTGATTCTACTAGTAAATCTATGCGTGGTAAATGTGGCATCACAACTGTTTCTTCCTTCTACAATGAAGAATGTGCTGCACTGCTGCTCACTCATGCCTGCCATTGGGTTTTATTACCTTACTGTAATTCCTGATTTTCCTCAATGATTCCACTCCTGGTAAACTACCACTAACATTACTTTGTTTTTTCTTGTTATAGGATGATTATGTACTTGAAGTGAGGCACTTTCAGTGTCCTAAATGGCCAAATCCAGATAGCCCCATTAGTAAAACTTTTGAACTTGTAAGTGTTATAAAAGAAGAAGCTGCCAATAGGGATGGGCCCATGATTGTTCATGATGAGTAAGTTCCATGTGTTAGATTGTTTCACACCTGCTCATTCTCTGTTGTCTTCAGACAAACCTAATGCTTAGGACCCACTGTGATGATTCAGCCATGGTGGATTATCTGCATCTCATCAATAAAGTTAACACAGAACATTTTTTTGTTTTGTTTTACTTCACTTGAAGTCCCTGTTGAAGACAGAGAATGGGGTCATGATCACAAGCATCTTCTCTTGCATTTCATGCTGAGAACACTTTGTATACTAAGTCAGTGTTTTAGCAGTGAAATTTTACAGGAGCCAACCAGAGAGGCATTTTCGGTCATTGATTTCCTGGCATAGAAGTGAAATTGATACGATTTTTATTTTTCAGGAACAAGAAACTTCAATAAATCTTCCTAGGACTCCATCATAAACAAATAAAAAATGCATATGCTGAACTTATGTTATAAATATATAAAATACAATTTGTTATATATGTATTTATACATTTATATTATATGTATATTATACATGTCTTTATATGATACTCTCAGGTTATTTTTTTATTATTGCCAACTCCTTTCATCGTATACAAATAATAAACCATAAGCAAATACTAAATTTCTGTAAAGTATTCCACTATTAATATCATGAGCACTTGGCAATATTTCAGATTAAATCATAGTTCTTTGTGCAAAAAGTGAAGAGAGACAATTCATTAAAAGTTTCAGTGTTTTCACTGCAAAGTTGTCAAGGCTATATGCTTTGTGAGTTCTAAATGTGAGTGGTGCATCTCAATGGAGTCTTTGTTCCTTTTCTTTTTTTTACAAGGCACGGAGGAGTGACGGCAGGAACTTTCTGTGCTCTGACAACCCTTATGCACCAACTAGAAAAAGAAAATTCTGTGGATGTTTACCAGGTAGCCAAGATGATCAATCTGATGAGGCCAGGAGTCTTTGCTGACATTGTAAGTAGCAAGGCAGCGAACCAAATTTTTCACTGATAGAGTACTACTAACTTCCTAGAGGCTGCCGAAATCATGTATCAAGAAAGAGCTTATTAACTGACAACATTAGTATGTAGTTTTCAAGCTGAATTGCAAGTCCACAATCCATAGAACAATAGACATTTAAAATTTATACTTCAGAAAATTTATGGATAAGAACTTTTAAATCTCATGTTTGCCTTTGTGCACAATAGTAAACAATGCGAATAAGCTTAGGTGAATGTAGAAGTCATAGGCTCATCTTCAGCTCTTTGGTCTGTTTAAGGGCCTTGTAAAGGGACCTTCTTCAAAGCTCCAGCCCAGACCAGCTGGCAGGAGGTCAAGGTTATCTTCACGCACATGCACTGCAGAGGAGCCCCTATTAAGTCTCATTCAGGGCCGCTGAGTTGTATCAAGCTTGTGCTGCATGAAACTCCCTTCTGGAGATGCACAGTTCGCAAATGCATTTAATTATGCACTGCTTCACATGTAGGCCTAATGGTTTTCCGCTATGATGCTGCTCACTGGTTCAGGTTCTCTGTAGCTGCCTCTCCCCAAACTGTCTGAGATGGCACTTGTAGGAGAAAAACTGTTTCATTCTTCTATGTGCCACTACTCTGAGACCACAGCAGAGCAGGTGCTTACCTTTGCTCATAGCAGGGCATAGGACCAGTGGGGCTGATATAGAATGTGAAATTCTTCTTATTGGTGAACAGTGAAGGATTGCATTCTACATGGGTCCCTGGGCTAACAGTACAGTCATTCCTGAGATCTTTCCATAAACAGGCAGACTCAGTGGATTTTCTAACAAGTAGAGAAAGAAGAAGAAACTTGTTTCTGAGTGAGTTACAGGGGCCCAGTGCCAAACGGTTTCCCCCTACAAGTTAACAGAACCCTGTCTCATCACCTTCTGATTTCATGAATAAGAATTAAGTACTTGTTGGCAAATGTATGTAGGTTAATTTTCTAGGTCAGTGAATAGTCTGCCAATTGCAACATTAATTTAATCAGAAGAGACATCAGTATAGGTTATGCACATCTGCTGAGTATAACAGTGCCCTTAACACATTGTCCTTTCATGAACAGTGCTGAAATGTGTCTAAAAATATTTCTTCTTTTTACAAATATATGTCTTCACCGAGCTTAAAAACGTCCCATCTTCTGTTCTCTAGGAGCAGTATCAGTTTCTCTACAAAGTGATCCTCAGCCTCGTAAGCACAAGGCAGGAAGAGAATCCATCCACCTCTCTGGACAGTAATGGTGCAGCATTGCCTGATGGAAATATAGCTGAGAGCTTAGAGTCTTTAGTTTAACACAGAAAGGGGTGGGGGAACTCACATCTGAGCATTGTTTTCCTCTTCCTAAAATTAGGCAGGAAAATCAGTCTAGTTCTGTTATCTGTTGATTTCCCATCACCTGACAGTAACTTTCATGACATAGGATTCAGCTGCCAAATTTATATCATTAACAATGTGTGCCTTTTTGCAAGACTTGTAATTTACTTATTATGTTTGAACTAAAATGATTGAATTTTACAGTATTTCTAAGAATGGAATTGTGGTATTTTTTTCTGTATTGATTTTAACAGAAAATTTCAATTTATAGAGATTAGGAATTCCAAACTACAGAAAATGTTTGTTTTTAGTGTCAAATTTTTAGCTGTATTTGTAGCAATTATCAAGTGTGCTAGAAATATAACTTTTAATACAGTAGACTGTAAATAAAACACTCCTCCCTATGATATTCAACATTTTACAACTGCAGCATTCACCTAAAGTAGAAATAATCTGTTACTTATTGTAAATACTGCCCTAGTGTCTCCATGGACCAAATTTATATTTATAATTGTAGATTTTTATATTTTACTACTGAGTCAAGTTTTCTAGTTCCGTGTAATTGTTTAGTTTAATGACGTAGTTCGTTATCTGGTCTTACTCTACCAGTTTTCTGACATTGTATTGTGTTACCTAAGTCATTAACTTTGTTTCAGCATGTAATTTTAACTTTTGTGGAAAATAGAAATACCTTTGTTTTGAAAGAAGTTTTTATGAGAATAACACCTTACCAAACATTGTTCAAATGGTTTTTATCCAAGGAACTGCAAAAATAAATATAAATATTGCCATTAGTTTGTGTTTGCTTGTGGAGCATTGTGCTGAAGCGTGTGTGGCAGAAAATTGTGGATGTGGGTCCCCCTATGATGATGGCACACAAAAAAAATGGCTAGTAGGATGGGACAGGATTTAGAGTGGTGGGTCCCAAACTGTGCATTGAGGTACACAGGGAAGTCACAAAACTTTCCATTTGTGAGAACACAGCGACATGTGCAGACACTGCACAAACTTTTACTATTAAATTATTTGAACTTTACTACTTAATGAACAGAAAAATTATGTATTTCTTTTGGCTTAGGGAGTGCTATGATCTGAATGTTTATGTTTCCCGACAATTTATCCCCTCACCCTCAAGGTGATAATATTAGGAAGTAAGACCTTTGGAAGGTGATTAGGTCATGAGGGCAGAGCTCTCATAAATAGATTAGTGTCCTTATAAAAGAAGCCTGAGCAAGACCCCTCACCCCTTTCGCTGTGTGAGATTACGATGAGAAGACAGCTGTCTATAAGAAAGCAAGCCCTCACCAGACATCAAATCTGCGGGACCTTGATCTTGGAACTTCCCAGCCTCCAGAAGTGTGAGAAATAAATCTATGTTTGTTTATAAGCCACCACGTTTATGGTATTTTGTTACAGCAGTCTGAATGGACCAAGACACAGAATTATGAAAATGTTACTGATGAATTAAGAGCATCATGTACCAAGAAATGTTGGGAACTTCCGGTTTAGAAACTAGCTGGGGGTTAGAAGTAGGCAGATTTGCTAGCCAGAGACTCCAGTATAAGCAAAGATCAAGGAGGGGATTGGAAAAGGCATAGACAGACAAGCATTAGGAGGTAAAAAAAATTCCAGAATGGAAAAAGAGAAGGGTCCCATGTTGAGGCAAATCATCAAGATCCAAGAGCCATGTGGAACTGAAATGCAGGAAAATGGAATCATCAGTATCAGGCAGACTTTGATGCTTGCAGCGGTCCCCTGCCTCGGCCAGGAGTGTTTTATAATACTACCTACAAAGGAGCTCACTGATCCCTAAGAATGCTCAGCTCAGGGCCCAGAACAGGAAGCCAGAGAAGTTTTTTTTAAACCAGTGGCTCTCAAAATATGATTCCCAGATTTGTAGAATCGACAAAATCAGGGAACTTGTTAGAAGTGGAAATCTCAGATTCCCATCTGTCAGAAACTCTGGGGGCTAGGGCCCAACAATCTAATGCATGCTAAAGTTTCAGAACCATTGCTCTATAGCAACAACACTTCAGGGAGCCTCCAGTTACCTCAAGCAATATCAAGAAATTGTCACCATGTCTTTAAAATTGAGCTAAAATTACTTAGCTTTCCTTTTTATGGGAGCTTTTCTTTTAAAGCAATAGTCATGGGAGATATGAAATAGAAATAGGCACGCACAAAAAGTCTCATAAATAGTGTGACAAATCCCCAAATGGTGATAAGCACCACTCTACAAGGTACAAAAAGAATTAATGTACTTCTTATTTCTCCTCCCAGGGAGGAAGGACACAAGGTTAATTTTGAATTCCTTTGTTGCTTTTCTAACCTTATCTCCTTGCCCTCTTGTTTTACAGTTTTGTTTTATCACCACCCACAATGTCTAACCATGAGCTGATCTGAATCAGTAATACATGTCACCTCAATTATTTTGTCTATTTTTCCCTTAGCCTTTGTCCCAGGAACAAGCAGCCTTTGAGGAGATACAGAATTTTTTACCCTTTAAGGTCATTTATGTAGTAACGTGATTTACAGAGTCTTGTCCAACAGAAAATAATTATGCAGTAACATGTATATCATATCAATTATGCATTCTTACATAAATGTTAATAAATATATTCTGAAACAGATTAAAAAGAAAATTCCTGTCAGATACAGCAACATTTTCTCTTCCTTGATCCTTACTGAGGCGATAATCAGTATTGAGACAAATGAAAATAAATGAAGCCAGGTAAGTCAGTCAGGTAAGTATCACTCGATTTTTCCATCCAACACCAAAATTTCATTCCTTGTGTTTAACACATTCACAGCTTTTTTCCATAGATTGTTTTATTTTTATAATTGTGGTCTCATTGTGAATACGTTTTTATGCTTCTTTTTATAGTGATACAGGCATTTTTTTATTACACATAATATATAAGCCTACCTTTGCCAAGGCTATATAATATTTCATTCAGTATAGTAGTTTCAAAGAAGGGGACATTTGACACTGTCTGGCAATGTCTGGAGATACTTTTGATGATTACAACTGGCCAGAGGGTGAGGGGTGCTACTGGCAACTACAGGGTAGAAGCCAGAGATGCCACCAAACATTCAGCAATGCATAGGACAGTCCTCATGACAAAGAATCACCCAGAACACAATGTCAATAGTGCCAAGACAGAGAAACCCTGTTCTTATACTACGGCTCTTGTAATTATTTTCCTAATATTGGTTTTTGTTTGTTTGTTTGTTTGTTTGAGACAGAGTGTCACTGTGTTGCCAGGCTGGAGTGCAGTTGCGCAATCTCGGCTCACTGCAACCTCCGCCTCCCGGGTTCATGCCATTCTCCTGCCTCAGCCTCCCAAGTAGCTGGACTACAGGCACCGGCCACCACGCCCAGCTAATTTTTGTATCTTTAGTAGAGACGGGGTTTCACCATGTTGGCCAGGATGGTCTTGATCTCTTGACCTCGTGATACGCCTGCCTCAACCTCCCAAAGTGCTGGGATTGCAGGCGTGAGCCACTGCGCCCGGCCCCTAATATTGGCTCTTTAGGTTCTTTCGAACCCTTCCTATTACGATACAATGATAAACATTTATTTGCGCAGAAAAGCTTTTCACCAGGTTTAGGATTATTCCTCAAGACCAATTGTTGTGTTATTTGGGGGAGCAGATAGTATGAACATTTTTACCTTACTACTCTTTCACTTTCCAAGAGTTAGGCTGTTGAGACCTCCATTGGCAGGGTATCAGAGTCCTATTGTTCCACTCATGGGTTCAGGTCTCTGCTCAAATATCATCTCCTTAGAGAAGCGTTCTCTGATCCACCTGTCTGAAGTGGCATTCTCTCCTCTCAAGAAGGAGATTCAAAATATTTAGCAGTAACCATCAGAAGAGACTGAGTCATGCACACCAGCAGAATGTCAGCCTGTCTCTCCGCCACTCCCACCAGGCCCTCTTTGTCTCTTTATCATGCTTTATTTTTATCCATAACACTTCTTGTTTTCTGACATTATATTTGTTTGTTATTTTTCCCTTTCATTCGTATATAAGCCCCATGAGAAGAAGAGTCTTGATTCTTTTGTTAATCTCATATCCCCATATGTAGAACGGTGCCTGGCACACTAACAGCAGTCACAGTATTTTAGGTGAATGAAAAAAAAATGCATTGAATTTTACTGAAAATGAAAATACTCTCTTTAATAGTCCTTTCCTTGTAAACCTGACGCTCTATAGGCAATGTTACTTAACATAATAAATTTACTAGTTTTGGCAAAATATCTGTTCTTTTTTTCTTTGGTAACACCTTTGTAACTTACTCCAGTTGAAAAAGGAAGTTCTAATGCATCTCCAGTTTTAAATCATGGAGAGCAGTTTTGAAACCTCAAAAGTAGTATTAATCAGGAGCACAATCCATCTCTTTAGCTACCTCCATGAGGACTACAGAGGCCATCATAGTTCCAATATGATACTTCTTGAGATACTATGACAGCAGCTTCTTCATATAAAATCAATGCAAACATTTAACAGATGCATGTTCTGCTCAAATGATACAGCGAAAATCTTACTGAATTGTAATATTTCTTATCTGAAAGCCTCAAATCTCTTAGTACCTATTATGACAGGCTATTTCTCTAATACACAAAACTCGGAAACTATGATTTCTTTACTAGCAGATGAATTTTAAAATGTGATATTAGAATTGAATTCTGCTTACAAATAGCGCATCAGAAATATTAAACGTTTATTGAATTGAATTGAATTCTTCAGGGAAAATGGAAAATCTGCACATTTGTCAAGATAAACAAAACATGCTTTTTAATATTATAAACCATGATTGATTTGCTAATTACAACATATTCTGGTACATTAGAGATCTCTTCTTCATTAGTATGATATGAGTGTGTTAGGGTGGCATTAAATGTTAAGACATATAAATGTAAGACACTGCACCAGTTTTAAGAATCTAAACATCCTTGACATTAAATTGTAGTTATCAAGGTTTTTTTTTTTTTTTTAAGAAAAACATTTTTAAAAAAATAAGATTTGGAAGTGGGAGTAAGAAAAACTGTAGGTGTTAAATTGAAACTTCTTGTTACATACAAAAAATTATCATCAGTCCATCAGCTGTGACACATTCTAAGCAGGCCACAAGAAGCACAGACTGACCTTAGAGAACTGCTCCAAATATGCTAATTTGAAATATCTTACTTTTGCATGAGCTATTCCCAGTATCTCTCAGATTTCTATTATCTTGCTTCAATCCTAGGAGAGTTGCTTTAGTTCTGAATTATCCATACAAAGAAATGAACTGGTGAAAGTAATTGCTATCCTCATTGCTAATTATTTAATAAGCCTTGTAGTGAAAACTATCAGCATTAAAGTTCTTTATGAAAAATATTAAAATAGCAAAGTCTGTTATAGCACCTTTACTTCAAGGAAGTAACTTAAGAGACTTAGGAAGTTAAAACTGTATGTTTCCTGAGCTTTTTAGAGAATGTTAAATGAAAAAAGTTCCACATTTTGTCTACATGGCATTCTAGTTTTATGTCCAAGGGGATACTTAAAAAGATTCGATAAAGCACCTAGAGAAGAAAACGAACTGTTAAAAAATTATTAAGGCCGTTGAGGAAATATTGACAAGGCCAGTGAGAAAGACTGACAATTAGGGTAATCGCTGTGTATTCACAGCCACTCACCCTCTAGGGAACCTTTCTGTAGCAAATAATATTTTCCAAAAACAGCCAGACAGTATCTTCTGTCCTGTATGTGACTCTTTGAAACTCATCCCACTGAGAAGCAGGGTCTATGGTCCCTCTTGGATCTATGGTGAAAGTGATGCTATGTGACTTCCAAGCCCAAGTCATCAAAGAATCAGCTTCTGCCTGATTCTCTTGGAATGTTCGCTCCTGGAGCAGCCCCACCATGCTGTGTCAAAGTTGCGTAGCCATGGAAAGACCTACATCAAAGAAACCAAGGCCCTGGCCCATGGCTCCAGATGAGCTTCCAGGCAGAACCATTTTGTCAGCTATGTACGCAAGCTGTCATGAAATGGATTCTCCAACTTTGTATCAACACATCTCACGTGACACTACATGGACCAGAGACCAGCTGTTTGCACTGAGCCATGCCCAAATTACAGGTTGATGAGCAAAATAAGTGACTACTGTTTTAAGACACTACATTTTGGGGTAGTGTGTTACACAGCAATAGTAACTACAACACTTCCTACACTTCAAAGCCTAAAATGCTAGCAACTGTATTTCCCAGACTGCTTCGCAGCTAGGGTCCTGAATGAAGTATGTTCCACCACATACAGGAGTCACAGGTCTGGAAGCACAATGTTATTTTACCATGCATTATAATGTAATATTAAATGATTTATCATATATTTACTCATGCTTTCTGACTTGCTGGCTACCCTGTAAATGCCCTTACACAGATTTAGAAGACAGAAATTCGCAGAAGCCCTCTTCTTGCCCTCTTGGACCCTGCTGGTAAGAAGATTATAAAGATATAATTTTTCTGCTACAGGGTTCTAGTACCTAATTTTGGAACCATGGCAGCAAGGGCAGTAGCTTCCCAATCCTGGGACCCTAGCTATGTGTATACACTCTTGATCTTCGTGCCTTGTATGAATTTTTCTTTAAAATACCTAGAGTGGTTTCTGCTCTCCCTGCTCCAAATTCAACAAACTGGAAAAGAATTGTCTAAATGATGCTATGATCATCCAATCATTTTTTTCAAGTATCTTTTCTTCTGACACTGCAGTAGCCTCAGAATATATATTCTTCTGGCCCTTTCCCCTTTCCCTGATTCATTCTCAACACTCAGTCTAATAAATCTTTCAGAAGCACAAAGCTGGTCCTATCAGCCCCCTGTATTGTCAACCATGCAGTGACCTAAACCTATGGTTACACAATGATGTTGATAGTCAGGGCTGGCTCAAACTCATACTGATGCTCTTTACCCACCCTCAAGTTTGGGGAAATTTTCACATGAACTCCAAGAAGGAAGAAATGATAGAGAAGAATGTGTCTCTTTAGCATTACTATCCAATGTTCAAACATAACCTAAAGCTGCATTACATACAAGCCAAGCCTGTAACAACTTTCCCTTATCTCCACCTCCACCTTTAACACATCTTCGTACCATGGCTTTTAAAGGTGTCAATACTATTCTGCAATATTTGTATATGCCAGAATTAAATAATTATACCATATATATGGCATAATTGTTTTTATATATAATTGTAATCATATATAGTTATACATACAATTGACATCTCTGTTCAGAAATTATATATAATTACATACATAAAACAAGCAATTATGCTATATATGGTATAATTAATTATATATGGTATAATTATGTACAATTAAAATTATATATATAACAAATTTATACAGTATTATATATTTAGTATATATAATTTCTGCTATGTGCTAGGCACCATGATAGGTATTGAGGATACTTAGGAGTCTAGTGGAATCTTAGTTTGGATTGCTATAGAAGCAGAACCTGTGACAAGAGTTTAATGCCTGTCAGGAGGAAAATGAGTCAGGGAAGGAAAGACAGTTGATAATGGATGTAGTATCAGTCAAGTTCCTCAAGTGGATAACTGGAATATAATCCCAGTGTAGAATTCTGGGAGCCAGTAGAAGACATCCACATCCAAATTATCCCATCCAAAAAACTAACGAGCTAGCCTATTGATATATCAGCTCCCATGGGTCATTGGTTGGCTGAAGAGAATGGAAGTGAGGAAGGTCACAATTCCTGGCATTTCTGGGCTGCTGTTATTAGGAGCAAAGAGAGCTTTCACTGTCAAAGAAAGCCTTCAGGCAAAGAGAGGCTGACTGTTGGAAGTCCAAAAGTGTGCAATTGATGGTAAGGCCAAGATGTGAGTGCAACTGTGTGCTAGAAATAGTTTTGTCTATATGGTGTATGACTCAGCGAGGATTTATTTATTTATTTATTGACCTTGGAGAGGGAAATCAAAGACTGCTTTTATTGATGCACAAATAGACCCACCCATGATTTGAAAGGGATGATAATATTAACATAATCATTATCATCAAAGCAAATTAACATTCAAAGGTATCTGAAATGGCTTTACAGTTATATGATGCTTTAATAAATTAAGGAAACCGATTGCTCTGAGTGGCTTCTTTCAGTGGGGATTTATTGTTTTTCACCTTCACCTACCAGATGTCAGCAACACCCTGCCCTGAGTCTGTAACAACGAAAAATCTTCCACGTATTTTCAAAAGTCTACAGTCAATGAAATCACAGAGTAATTTGTGTTATGAAAAAAATAGTATAAGGTCCTTTAGAAATACCTAACTCACACTTGCGAATCCTCAAGAAAGTAACTTCTAAGCTACAACCTAAAAAGAGGACTAGGAGTTAACCAAGTAAAAGGTTAGGGGGAGATGAATATCTAGGGTAAAAAAAAAACAACCAGAAAAGGCTCAAAAACAAGAAAGGGCAAGCCTATTCAAGGAGGTGGAGGAAGTTCAGGAATTGGATAATATTTTGTAAGGAGGTGGGTGATGATGAGATGAGACTATAAAGATATATAGGGGAACATTTATGCTGAGCCCTGGAGGCTATAATAGGTCTGAACTTTATCCTGGGAGGAATGGGGAGACAGCTGAGAGTAAGAACATGACCATATTTGCAGTTTTGAAAGATTAATGCGTCTACTGTGAGGAGAATGGTCATTAGGGGAGTAATTCTGGAGAGAGGAAGGCCAGGTGAAAGACTGTCACAACGATCCAGGTAAAACATAATAGCAGCCTGACGAAGACAAGTTGTATGTGGGTAGAAAGACTTGGAGCCAATACGTTTAATAGAGAAGAGAAAGTCCTGATTTGGTGAATGTGGAAGTGAGAGAAAAGAGAGCATCAAGGATTATATAGAGAGCAACTAGGGTGATAGTGGTTGCCAGTTCCTGAAATGAGTAATCATGTGAAGGATTCATTTAGCAGACCTAGCTTGGCCCCATTGAGAAACACTGATTTATAGTATAAATTTTTAAATTTACATTGAATTTAAGAAGTCTTGGAAATATCTGAACAAGGATGTCAAGTAGATAGTAGTACAGATAATCTGAAGCTCAGGTGAGAAAATTGGGATTGATTTAAGACATAGATGGCATTCAATGTCATGGGTAGGATACATGCACCCAGAAAGAACACAGAGAGAGAGAAAAAAAAAAAAAAAGCCAGGGAAGAAATCCAAAAAACATCAATAATTACCATATGGACAGATAAATAAGAGGATGCAAAGCATCATCATCTTTATTAAGCATCTTACATGATGGACCATTTGCACAATTTTCACCAGATTCATAGTCTGGAACTAAATAGAACCACTGTGCCAGCCAAATATTTTCTAACATTGCAAAAGTATTAACAATCCATGCCCCTGGGAGTTGCTATTCTCTCATCTTTTCTGTTGGTCTTCCCCAGGTTTTACAGCACCTATTTCAGTTTCTTTCCCAGCTCCCATTTGACTTCTACCTCCTATTAATTATTTCTCTCAAGGAGAGTAAATCTTTTATCAATAGTTTGCTATTAAGGCAAGCACGATTTTTTTCTTTGTCAAGGTTATGAGGTTTCTATGGGGGTTTGTTTTACCCTGTGCCAGCTTCACTGTGAATCAGGCTCAGATTATTGGAGCCAAGGGTCTGGTTAGTTGTGCCTGGCAACAGGCCAGAATCATCTCCAATATAACAAAGAGGAGCGCAATATCAATTCAGCTTCATGAGCTCTCAGGCTGGGAGTGGGATTCCCAGGGTTTATGAATTTGTTAGCTGGTGATATAGCACACATTGTCAATTAACATGAAACTAGAAGGTACTAGAAACCTTCGATTTTACTACACTGACAACTTAAACTGGGAGGATGTAACCTCTTAATCTAAGAAGTTAGGACTGTGTTTTGTAATTCTTGCTAATTAATGAAAATTAAGAATGGGTATTAGGACTAAAACAAGACTGGAAAAAGGAAGTTATTAGATTAATTGTCAGTAACTAACAAGTATCACTCCAGAACAGCTAGCTTTTCTTACTGGATTCCCTCCAATGGAATTCAGATCTGGCAGATGTAGTTCCACTGCAAACAATCAGCAAATGTAAGCCACTAACACTATACAAAACATAAAGATAAGATTAACTACTTTGCACAGATGTGTAAATTATGCATTGCATCTAAGGGAGAACTAATCATATCATAGATGTTAAAGATTTCTGTATTCACTATGGCAATTTTCCATTAGAGGGTAGTAAAGTGTTTGACTCTAATAAATTGTATATTTAGGAACAATTTTTTGATGAGTAGAAGTGTCTTGAGAAGGAATGCCTTGTTCTAATTTTCAAAAAGACACCATATGGGCTAGTGGTGGCCCTAAGTCATCCATCCTAGATGTTTTAAAAATCAGGGTGCTCCCAAATTGTTTCAAGTATTTTGAGTGTCTCCAAATGATGATCAAATTTCAATGTTCAGTCTTATCACCTGAGGCAAGTCATTCAACTTTATGAGGCACATTTTCTCTTCTGTGAAGTCAGAGGCTTGGCCAAATGATTGTTGTGGTCTTTTTCATCTCTTCAACCACTTTATGCAGCAGATAAATCTATGGCTTGTTTAAGCAGCATGGATCTTTGAGGAGTCTTCCAAAGGTATCCAAGAAATTGAAAATATATATATATATATATATCAAAGTTAAGATCATATTAACTAAACATAAACTTCAGGCAAAAACTGTATTGTAAAAGAGAGAAGAACAACCCACTTGTGTTTTTTAACATCTACTAAGTGGCAAGCATTTCTCTCTCATTATCTCATTAATTTGTATAATCATCCTGGGAGTTACTGTTATCCTCATTTCATAAAGAAGAGAAGAGCTAGTATGTTGTAGAGCCATTCACATTGTGTAGTATGATCTACTGTCTCATTAACCTAGAACAAGAAAAATGGATAATACAAACATTGGTATTATCTAAAAAAGAACAAAAGAGGAAGATCTGAAAGATGTGAGCATTAAGTCTACCAGAATGGTTAGACCAAGGGTCCACAAACCGGCTCGAGGGTCACATCTGCCTAACACTTGTCCTTGCAAATAAGGTTTTATTGAAACACAGCCATGCCCATTCATTTATGTACTGTTTATGGCTGCTTTCATAATATATAGGCAGAAATAAACAGTTTTGATATCTTTGGTCAGCAAAGCCTAAAATGTTTATATCTGATTTTCACAGAAAAATAATTGTGGACTCCTGGTGAAGCTATATGTTGATATGCCTATAACCATAATCTGCTCATTCATTCCCAAATCCTATCACCACCACATTTATTATTCTTATTATTTTATACTTTAAGTTCTAGGGTACATGTGCACAATGTGCAGGTTTGTTACATATGTATACATGTGCCATGTTGGTGTGCTGCACCCATTAACTCGTCATTTACATTAGGTATATTTCCTAATGCTATCCCTCCTCGCTTCCCCCACCCCACGACAGGCCCCGGTGTGTGATGTTCCTCTTCCTGTGTCCAAGTGTTCTCATTGTTCAGTTCCCACCTGTGAGTGAGAACATGCGCACCACCACCTTTATTATTAAAGGTACTGCAGGAAAATTTGTTATTGAGGGATAATGTAGTGTTTAATTACATATAGCTGTATTCAAGCTTACTGACATTGCCTTTTCTATTACCACGTTTAACACTAACATTAAATCAGCTCTTCAAATCAAATCCCCTTTAATTCTCATTGTCATCATAAAGTGCAAACCAGTTAACTACACTGAGAGCTCAACTGGATCCCAGTTCTTACACAAAGTGCTAGTTTCTCAGTTCCCAATTAATCTGGGCGCTGTTTTAGAGAGTGAAATCAATATGACATGAGTTGTATTTCCTAATCAATTGGGTCGAACTGAATGTCATGGTAAGAAAAATTCCACAACAAAATGTTTTTACTTATTAATAGATTATTGATCTCCATATATTATCTGTGACAGGTGGGACCAGGCCTTAATCAATTTCGATTGTTTTCAAATAGCAGGAGATGTTTTCTCAACTGTCATATACCTCACATGTAGTACCTGCTTCTTTCAAGGGCAGAATTAGTTTCACGTACTAGGATATGAGCACAATTTGTGAAGGTTAAACAGGTGCTTACTTTGTATCTCTAAAGGCAAGAGATTTTTCCCCAAGAAGCAAATAAACAAATTGTATTTGTAATTTAATTTTTTATAACAACTCGAGATAAAATCTACATACCACATAGTTCATTCAAAGTATACAATTCAGTGGTTTTTAGTATACTCAGAGTTGTGCCACCATTACCACAATCAACTTTACAACGTTTACATCACCCCAAAAAAGAAATCCCATGCTAATTAGCAGTCACCCCTTTGTCCTCCCCAACCCCTCAGCCTAAGCAACCACTAATCTGCCTTCTCTCTATATATATTTGCCTGTTCTGGACATTTCATATAAATGAAATCATATAATATGTGGCCTTTCATGTCTGGCATTCTTCACTTGGTATGTTTCCAAGGTTTTTCCATGTTGTGGTGCATATCAGTAATTCATCTCTTTTTTTATTGCTGAATAATATTCCTTGTATAGATATGCCACGTTTTGTTTATTCACTTGTTAGCTGATAGAAATTAGGGCTGTTTCAATTTTGGGCTATTATAAATAATGCTGCAAAGAACATCTGTGCACAAGTTTTTGTGTAGACATTTGTTTTTGTATCTCGTGGGTATCCACCAACAGTGCATGAGGGTTCCAATTTCTCTGCATCCTCACCAACACTTGATATTATCACTTTGATCATATATCTATTCCAGTGAGTGTAAAGTGATATCTCATTGTAGATCTCATTTGCATTTCCCTGATGGCTAATGATGTTGAGAACTTTTTCATGTGCTTATTGGCCTTTTGTGTATCTTCTTTGGAGAACTGTTAATTCAGATCTCGTTGATTTTTAAAAATTGAATTATATGCCTTTTAATTATTGTTGTAACAGTTCTTTATATATTCTAAATACAAATTCCTCCCTTAACTAATACATGATTTAAAAAAAAAATTATCTCATTCTGTGGGTTGTATTTTTGCTTTCTTGATATTGGCCTTGGAAACACAAATGGTTTTAATTTTAATTTACCTATTTTCTTCTTTTGTTGCTTGTTTTTAGTGTCATTTATTTAAGAAATCATTGCCTAATTCAAAGTCAGAAAGATTTATGCCATGTTTTCTTCGAAGATACTTATAGTATTAGTTCTTATATTTAGATCTTAGGTCCACTTTGAGTTAATTTTTATATGTGATATGAGGTAGGAGTCCAATTTCATTATTTTGCACGTGGATATCCGTGTTTCCAAGCACCATTTAATGAAAAAGACTATTTTGCCCCCATTGAATTGTCTTAGCACCATTTTCAAAAGTCAGTTGACCATAAATGTGATCAATATTTCTGGACCCTCAGTTATATTAGTATTTTACTCTTTCTGATACTGTGAATTTTTTTTTTTTTTGAGTCAGGGTCTAATTCTGTCATCCAGGCTGGATTGCAGTGACCCAGTTATAGCTCATTGCAGCTTCGAACTTTGGGGCTCAAGCCATCCTTACACCTCAGCCTCTGAGTAGCTGAGACCACAGATGTGTGTCATCACATCCAGCTGTTTTTTGTTTGCTTGTTGTTTTTTGTTTGTTGGTTGGTTTTTTGTTTTTGTAGAGATGGGATCTCACTGTTTCCCAGGCTGGTCTCCTGGCCTCTAGCAGTCTTTCTGCCTCAGACTCCCAAAGTGTTGGGATTACAGGCATGAGCCACCAAGCTTGACCATTATTGAAAATTAAATTGTTGGAAAACATCATTCTCAGTAAACTATCGCAGGGACAAAAAACCAAACACCGCATGTTCTCACTCATAGGTGGGAATTGAACAATGAGAACTCATGGACACAGGAAGGGGAACATCACACTCCGGGGACTGTTGTGGGGTTGGGGGAAGGAGGAGGGACAGCATTAGGAGATATACCTAATGCTAAATGACGAGTTAATGGGTGCAGCAAAACAACATGGCACATGGATACATATGTAACAAACCTGCACATTGTGCACATGTACCCTAAAACGTAAAGTATAATTAAAAAAAAAAAAAGAAAATTAAATTGTTTTCCTAATATCATTTTTGATTTATTCATTGATACTATATTGAAAGATAACCAATTTCTGCATATTTAATCCTGTATCCTGTAACTTTGCTGAATTTATTTATTAGTAGATCATGTCTTTGGATTTTCTATAGTTTTCCTTTGGATTACTATGCACAAAACCACCATATCGTCTCCCATCTCTATTTAGTTATACTTCTTCCTTTCCAATCTAGATGACTTTTATTTTATTTTCTTGTCTAATTGCCCTTTCTTGACTGTCCAGTACAAGTTGAATAGAAATGGCCAAAGCAGACATCCTTGTCTTGTTTCTGATCTCAGGGGGAAATAATCCAGTCTTTCACCATTAAGCATGATGCTAACCGTGGGTTCTTCATAGATGCCCTTTATCAGGTTGAGGAAGTTTCCTTCTATTTGTAGTTTATTGAGGGTTTTTTTATTTTTTATTTTTTATTGTGAAAGGGTGTTGAATTTTGTTAAATACTTTTCTTGTACCTAATGAAGTGATCTTGTAAATTGTAATTTAATCTTATCTATTCTCATTTCCAAACACTCAAGAGAAAACTATAAGGAACTACATTTACAAAATAAATCATGACTTTACAAAAAGGGCACAAAATAGCATTTTGGCAAAAACTTACAGATAGGTAATCTAAAGGTATCTAACTGTATCAATTTTAAAAATATAAAAATATAGCTTTATGAGGAAATTTTTTCTGACTAAAAAAGTAAAACTTCATCTGCTGGTTATAAGACAATATGTTCTTTAAGAAAAAAGTGGCACAATAAATTAACAAATAGCACAATCATCACTTTCACATACATATTTATAAAATACAGGGTAGAATTATTAAAGTTCCCTGTTAGTGGCTGGCATCTCCTGTTCCAAACATTTCCATATTAAAATAAAGATGTACAGTTCAAAAAGTACATTGTGTTAACCAAAACATATTATGCTTTATACTTTAAAACAGCACATTAGCAAACCCATTTATCACACACATGTTCAGAGGTGTATTGCCTGGGAAGAAAAAAACAAAATATAATTCCCAATTATGGTTTAATTGTACTCTGTGTAGTATATATAATGCCTTCTGCTTTAATTCGCTCCAAAATTGGTCCATAGATCTCCTTTGAAAAGGGCCCCATTAGGCCTTTGGCTCCAATTTCACCTGGAAGAAAATAAATGTGTAATTACCATTTTAAAGGTTGTGTCAGAGGTTAATTTCCCGATCAAGAGTCTCCACAAAGAAGCAAACTCAGAGTCAATGAATTCTTGGAGGCCTAGGCATTTTTTAAGTAGCTGCTTAAAAATGTCCCTTAGTAAATTATTACTTAGTCAACACTTTGTAAGGAAAAGGAGTTGATTTTAGATTGAAAGCACAGCCGGACCTAGGGATATTGTCAGAACTTGTACACTTAACTGCATTAATTACTGCCAGGACAATCAGAGAATAAAGTAAAGTAAGAAGTAAAGTAAATCTGACTGGTCGGCTTAACTTGCTAATGTCATTTTTTTAAAAAGGCAAGACACCAACAGAGTGAGTTGTAACAAGTTTGATTATATGGGCACAGGCACCTGTTAGTATGACTGAAACATAGAACCTGGGCACTCTCACTAGAGGCCACAATGACCCCAACTTTTGTCACTTACTTCTTTATTGATTCCTCAATAATTAAGTTGGTCATTTAATTTGACATTAGCTGATATGCTACTATACATTTTTTTTTCATTATTTCACATTTATATGCTTTGATATTTTCTACTCCCCTCATTCTTTCTTGAGGGCCAAACAGAGGCAATGATTATTGAATGTCTATGTGATCTTCTAGGGAGAGTGGAGGATTGAAATTTGTATTCATTTAGTCTAAAATATTTATTGAGTACTAATAATATGCTGAGATATGAAGACTAATAAAACTTAACCTATATTCTGGAGAATCTGGAGTGAATATCTTTTTCTATTTTAGAGTTATCACTCCCAACATTGCAGAAACCAAAGAAAGGAAGGAAATTACCATTCCCTGGTGACCCTTCTCTTCTATGTGGTAGCAGCTTTATGTATTATATCAGTTAGTGTTACAACAACTCTGTGAAATAGGGATGGCAATACCCACTTTAAATATGAGGAAACTCTTGCTCAGAGGTGCTGAGTAACTTGGAACCCATCACTCAGCCACCTTGTAATTGAGCTGGAGCAGAAATCAGGTCTATCCCCAAAGCCCATATGCTTTACTCACCAAAAGGGGACCTCCCAAGCAGTCTGCGCTTGGATCTTCTAAGATGGTTCACTTTTAGCAAATGCCTGTGTTACGCTCAAGAGCAATTACTTGACATCCAGGCACCAAATGGCTTGGAGGTGATATGGAAACAGGCTTATGCCTCAAATGAACACACTTACCATCAAGCAACATTTTGGCTGCCATGGCAGTGGGTAACCCCACAGTTTTAGCCATGGCTGAAAAGCCAGTGATGTCCCCATAAGCCACAAGATCAATCGTTTTGTGTTCTAAATGTCCAGAAGGATGTCTGATTCCAAAGCTGTCTCTCATCACAATCATATCTTTTTCTTCAGGACCTTAAAACAAATAAAGATAAGTAAAAATGCCACCATCAATACAACTCAAATATTGTCTGTCATCTCCTCCTCCTGCCCTTCTGGTCTTAAAAGTTTTCCCTCCTTTTATATATGATCACTAGACAATTACTTACACAGCTTTTTAGCCCAAAGTCAAAGTGAAAACCTCAAGGAAATTAGAACTGTGATCTCATTCCTTTATCTGGGTTCGTGTTACCATATCCTGTTTACAGACACAAAGGCACTGCTGTACAGGCCTTTTAGTGTGCTCCAAAAATGCTTCTTTGGCATTTGCCTAACGCATCAAAAAAAAAAGTAATGTCGGGCGTGGTGGCTCATGCCTGTAATCCCAGCACTTTGGAAGGCTGAGGTGGCGGATCACAAGGTCAGGAGATGAAGACCATCCTGACCAACATGGTGAAACCTTGTCTCTACTAAAAATACAAAAATTAGCTGGGCATGGTGGCAGGCGCCTCAGCTACTTGGGAGGCTGAGGCAGGAGAATCTCTTGAACCTGCGAGGCAGAGGTGCAGTGAGCCGAGATCACGCCATTGCACTCCAGGCTGGTGACAGCACGAGACACCATCTCAAAAAATAAATAAATAAGTAAATAAATAAATAAATAAATAAATAGTAAAACTATTTTTTCCTTTCCCATAATAACTAAGTTTAATTTTACCTAATAATTCTCAAATTCCTCCCCCTGGAAAAATAGTCCAATTGCCCTTTTCGTCATATCACATCTTCCCATTCCTGCTGCTTAGTGCCAACCCTCCAATACGATTATCTGCACTGATTCTATCTTATGATTCTTCTTCAGGTATATTTAGCTAATACTTCATGGCCTACCATAGGAAAGCTTCATGACCAAATGCTTGGAGAGGGCATCCAGAATGGACTCTGCCTGAGGGACTTGTTCATCCCCAAGTAAGCCCAACCTGAAAAGCACAGGAGATGGCTGCATTAGTTCAAGTCCTATACATGTTCTCATTTGGGAAGCAAAAGGGAGCTCCTTGAATTTAATCTTGAAGGGGCAGAATTACAAGATGGTAACTCAAGTTGTAGGATTCTCCTAAAGTGTAAAATAACAATAACAATAGCAATGTTTTAACCTTCAGAATCATCTCCAGACTCACCCAGGCACTGCTCCCTGGAGCAGGGCAGAGATGATGGATTGTAATCCCATGTGCTTACAAAGCTCTTTATGAGATTAATTTATAGGTTAGTTCTCCAACATTAAGTATACCAGCAGGATGCCAAAGCAGTCACATGAAAGAATGTTTTAATGTAATATTCTCTGACTACTCAGAATCTCCTACAGGAAAGCAAAAATACCCCACTATGCTTAGGAACTGAGTGGTAAAGTGTTTCCAGATAAGCATTTCTCAAATTATAATTGCCATTGAGCTCTTCTCTTTATCTACTCTTTATGCCCACATGAACATGGCACATGGTAATCTCTCTACCGAAATTAGAGCAACAAATTAATCAAAGACAAATGTAAAATATTTAACTTTTTTTGAGTAGAAATTAGCAATCATTGATCCAGTATATTTTGCTCTAAATTGAGTGGTGGGTGCCTACCATTCAGCAGCCTCCAACTGGGTATTGTCTCCTCCTAGTTTCTTAAGAACAGCTTCCTTCAACACATCGTGCTCAGAGGAGGGTGAAATCCCAACTAGGTCACAGAGGAGTTGTTTCTGGTTAGAAAAATAAAGACAATATTTCTAAGTCCCTAACAATTTTTTTTTAATTAACTGAAAAATTATCCTACTAAAACGCTGAACTTCAAATACACCTCAAATTTTAAAATTAAAAATAATTGGAAATAGCAAATTGTAACACATACACATACAAACACACATCCGCATACTTACACATCAATAAATAGCTGCTATTCCAAAATGATATTTCACCAATAAAAATGGGTTCTAAGATCAACTCAATACAAAACAGATGGTGCAGTTCTTACCAGCACGTTCCCTGTCTTTGTATACCCTCTCTATCCCTGTTTTTACCCATTCTCCCCCTACCCTCCAGCAGTCCATTTTGACCAGGATAAAGTGGAAAAGGCTTACTGCAGTGGTTGCCAGTAGCAACCCAGGTTCTTTTGTAGGTTCAAGAGATGAGAAAGTCCTTGCAGGTAATAAAATCTCAAAGGAAGAACACTTAAACAGTAGCCATAGTTTTTTCTACTTTCAAAACAAGATTTTTTCTAGGCTCCCAAAGGAAAAGCTATGCTCTAGATTAGGAGTCAACAAACTGGTTCACAGACCAAATTTGGCTCACTGTCTGTTTTATTAAATGAAAGTTTTAATGAAACACAGTCATGCTCATTGGTTTATGTATCGTCTATGGGAGAACTGAGTGGTATTGATAGAGACCGTATGGCCCATAAAGTCTAAAACCTTTATAATCTGGTCCTTTACAAAAAAGACCATCCCTAAGAATGTCTGCACCAACCTTCCCAAGCCAGCTGCCTCAACCCCAGGTTCTCTCTGCAGATATTTATTCACTCCTATCCAACAAGTAAATGTATGAAAGGTAAAACTTAAGATTGGAAAGGTTCACAAATGCACACAAAAAAGATGAATGTAAAAGCAACTGGCTAACACAAAGAAATGATGAATGCTTGAGGTGGTAGATACCCCATTTACCCAGATGGGGTTATTACACATTGCATGCCTATTTCAAAATATATCACGTCCTCCATAAATATATACACCTACTATGCACCCATAAAGAATTTTAAAATAATTTCTTTTAAGAAACTAGCTAGCAACTTTTTTTTTGAGATTTAATGGAATTAGCAACATTGGTCCTTTTCTCCTTGTGATACACTTCTGGCATTTCTATTGGAATACAGGCACACTAGTTTAAGTTGAACAACCAGCTGGTAATGAGTTAATTTTGAGCAGTCAGTAGAAGCTCTACTTCACATTCAGTTCTAAGCCTCCAAAGTTCATTCCAACTCTGAGGCCTTAAGATTTTGGTACAACAACAGATAGATGCATAAGCTCAGTATAACTGAAAATCAAATCACTCATGGTTATAAGTAACCAAATGAGAGTACTGACAAGATTTGGAGGTTGGGAATCCAGTTCTGTAATACACTAGTAACTCTCCTGGATTCTCACTTTCAGGAAGCCCAAATGACTCCCGTCACTGGGTCACCACTTAGACAACTGGAAGAGCTCAGAGCTTAATGCAGAGAGCAAATACATCTCTTATCACAGCTCAAGGAGCAGTCAAATGGTATAAATTGCTGCAGGAAACAGGCCTGATATGTGTCAGCCCCACACCCTCTCCATTCTTCCACAACAGTGAAGGGAAAGGGGGCTTTGGAGTTAGGATTTATCTTCCTGTTCATAAGCTAAAAAATGGGTTCTTTTGCTGATCCAAAGCAGAGTTCACTCCCGACCATTTCAGAAGGTATTCCTGAAGAGGAGCAGATAGAATGTAATTCCGGAGTCACTCACCCAGGTGAGAGGGTTGGCCTCAGGTCTAAAGGCAGGAAGTGCTTCTCTGTTTATAAGACCTAATTTTACAAATCCATTCAAAGCTTTCATATATCCCTGAAACAAGAATTAATAAGCAGTATACAAAATTTTTCTCTTCCAATGAAAAAATGCAAAATATTTTTGAAAAGAGGGATGTATCTTTGTAACTAATTTAGAAAATTGTTTACATTGATGATATGAGTACTACAGCTCTTTTAGAATTTGCCTAGCAGGTTTTCCCATCTTTACTAGAAACCCCTCCCCACAGCCCACCAAAAAAGTATTGAGGATATAGATACAACCAATTTCAAGCTCAAACTGAGATCAATAGTGTCATAACAATTCTACTGGTTTACATAAAAGACTTTGCAAAACTTAGGTCTTCTGTTTCTGGGTAACATGTGAATGGAATTTTCTGGCAGCATAAGGGCAAATTTTCTTATGTGTTATATGCTGTCAGCTCAGCAGAATATTATTTACTAGAACAGTCAGTTGAGCTCTTTCTTATAATGGAAGGAGGAACTTGTAAGAATATCCTCCTCAAAAGCAGAAAATCCAATCTACTGACTAGAGCCACTACCCCCAAGATATATGGAGAGCAGAAAAAGAGGTAGGAATCAGAGATTTTTCTATGATAATATCACCACTCTGATAAAAATTCCTCATATGTCCTTCATTGTCTACAAAGCAAACCTGAGGTCCTTGGTATATTATATAAAACTCATCACAATATGCTCATCTAGCCTAACTCACAGATCTCCACTTTCACTATTACCCAAATGTGCTGTGTTCTTCCAGAAACCAGGGCCTCTGTACATGCTGCTCCTGTAACTGGAATGTTTTGGCCACACTTCTTCATTTATGAAATGTTTTCTCCTCCCTTCAGACCCAGTTTAGCACCGCTTGTGAGTCCCCTAGGTGAGTGGGCACTCCCTTCTTATAGCATTTTGTATATACCTTTATCATGGCAATTAACACAGCTCGTAATTAAATGTCTATTCAGCTGCTGTACTGTAGGTATTGAAAGCAGGGAAATTATACCTTTATATTATATTATGTTATATAATATTTTATTTGTGTGCATATTCTTCATCCCAATGCCCACTTCGGGACAGATAAGTCAAGCAAATAATACCTAGTCCATGGTGAGCAAAAATGCATCACCACTGATGACTAAACTGTAGTAGAGTATTATATTAATAGGTGCTAGGTTAGAGGAAAACATAGCTGTGAGAGCACAAAAGAAGGGGAACTCACATAGATGGGGCTGGGTGGTTCAAGGGGAAGGAGTTAGGGAGGATACCATAGGAAGGTATTCAACATTATTCAACATTCCAATCCATTATTCAGCATTCCAATCCCTAAAAGAGAACAAATGCCTGGATAAATAGATTCTGAATAATTGATGAAGTAAAGAAAGACCACAATGGTCTTTATTCCCCAGTGTGCAAATGAGAAGCAGGGTGAGAGGGCTAAGATAAAAAATTTATCTTATCTGTAATTACTGCTCAAGCAGAGAGAGAGAGAAGAAAAGAGAGAGAGGGAAATAATTCTAGGGAGCAACAGAGGTTTTAAAATATAAAATAGTTCCTGTAACCATCAGATATTTCACTACTGAATGTCTGGCGAACTAGCAATTTTCCCATTTCTAAAGGTTATATTGTTCAAACTGTTCAAAGGTTACTAAAAAAAGAATTCTCATTTGCTCTAATTCAAATGCAAATATACTTCAAAGAGGAGAAACAGAAAAGTAATATCACTAGCTTGTTTAGCTCGCTTCTGGGACGTGATAGGTGCTAGAGATCCCTTTATCCAACATCTAAAATACTGATTTCTGAGCTATTTATTAATCTCAGAAATATATTTTTATGCTGACCCCTAGAAATGAATTTATTTTACGTATTCATTCATCAATAAGCATTTAGCAAACTGCTGCCGTATGTCAGACTTGTGCTAGGGACTGAGGCCACAGAGATGAAAAAATTGCAGTCTCATCCATGTAGAAACTGCAGTCAACAGAAGGGTCAGATAACTCAAGCAAATAATGCCCAGTCCATGGTAAGCAAAAATGCATCACCACTGATGACTGAATTGTAGTAGAGTATTATATTAATAGGTGCTGGGTTAGAGGAAAACATAGCTGTGGGAACACAAAAGAAGGGGAACTCACATAGATGGGTGTGGGTGGTTCAAGGGGAAGGAGTTAGGGAGGATACCACAGGAAGGTGCTATTAAACTGCGTCTAGGACAAGCAGGTGATAGGCAGGCAGAGAAGGAGAGTAGTCGAGGCCTCTCTGTCATATTTGAATGATGGTATCTCATCTCCAATACTGGAAAGAATGTTAGGGTTACCAATGGGTTGCTGGCATTGTCCAGGATGGTGGCCCTCATGATTATGAAAACTGTGACATCTTCCATCCTCAGGGAATCTGTGGGGATGTCTCCCACTTGCACACCTTGTTGAGACCTTTATTCAATGTTTAAATCTATTAAAATCCTTCATTCCTGGATCTATATGTTTGTCAAAAGACTATACTGAAAGCTATATATCCTAACTGCTGGCCAAAAAAAAAAGTTACTACTCATATTCTTTGAACAAATTGAAGAAAATAGATCAAGAAATCTGCCAGACCTGGGGATAGTATGCATGAGTTCAGACTAGAATTTCTACTGTGCCTAAAGGCTGGTAGAAGAGTCACAGCTCCTAGATCTCAGTAGGACATTATCACTGATGTCTCATTTGATTCCTGGGCAATGAAAAAATCATATTCATGGAGTACAAGCACCTGCTCTCTAGGAGCTTACAATCTCTTTTGGAAGATAAGAAAAATATACATAAAATTATAACTTAAAATGCTGAGAAGTAAGTGCTAAGTGCCCATAAATGTAACAGAAGCTCTCAAGAGTAAGAAATATAGTGGTTGTTTTCTTTTTAAGAACAGATAGGCAGGTGAACCTGGAAGACATTATGCTAAGTGGAATAAGTGAGACACAAAAAGTAAAATATTGCATGATCTCACTCACATGCAGAATTTTTTTAAGAAAGTAAAACATGCAGAGATAGAGAATAAAACCATTGTTACCAGGGGCAGGGTTGCAGAGAAGAAAAGAACAAGGCTCCAAGGAGGATGATACAAATACCTGGAGGAGAAGTTCCAGGCAAAAGGAACAGCCAGCAAAAAAAGATAAGAGAGCAACAGAAAAGCAGGCACAAGATTGAAGGGTCATCACTGACAGGTCCATATGCCTTACATCTTCCAGATAAAAAGATAGAGAATACTAGATAACACACATGAGACAAATCCCCTCCCTGGCCTTGGCCAGGAAATCTCACAAGACAGACAGATTTGCAATCAGGTCTCTGATCCTGAGAGATGCACGTATTTTAGGTATGCTGATTACATTAGGTTGAGTTTAGTGCCCTGTCACCAAATTCATGGGCATCCAGAACCTCAGAATATGGCCTCACTTGAATGTTTGCAGATAGAATTAACTAAGGACCTCAATATGAAATCAACCTGGATTTAGGGTGAACCCTAAGTCCAATGACTAGTGCCCTAATAAGAAGAGGAGGCAACACAGTGAGACACACAGAAGAAGGTGATACGAAACTGAGGCACAAATTGGATGGATGTGTCTCAAAGTCAAGCCTCCAAAAGGCACCAACCCTACTCACACACATCTTGATTTCAGACTTCTGGACTCCTGAATGGTGAGAGAATAAACCCGTATTGTTTCAAGCTACCCAATTTGTGATATTATGCTAGAAAACTATTACACCAGTTGTCTTGATTTGGTCACACTTGTAAATGCTTTTTTTGTGATCAATAAATGTGTAGTGGACATTTGCATTTATGCTCCTAGAATGTACTCCCCATTTTGTGGTTTAAAAACATTTTGGATTTGCTCTGGGGAAGCCCCTTTCATCCCGTCCATTTCCTCCAGCCCCAGCCCATGTTTTTTTTAATGACATTGATTCCATCTCCAGTTCTAGGACATATAACATAGGCCAAAGTACATGGGCGCATTTTATCCCACTGACCTTAGGGAGCTAATGAGACAAAAATCGTATTTTTGGCTATTAGAAAGGTATCATTTTTTATTCCCACTGAATTTGATCCTGAGAGGCTGGGGGTGCTGCCACCACTCTGCCATCGCATAGCACTTGAAACTCCTGTGAATACTGGAAAGAACAGCTGAGACGTTTCGAGAAATCAGGTCCTGGGGAAGTCACTTGACCTCCAACTCTCACTAAGCCTGAAGCCCTGTCTGTCCCCAACTCCTAATGAGTCAATTAATTATCTTTTTATTTTGAGGTGAGTCTCCTAAGATATTCAATCAATCATAAGATTCCTGAAAAAATAGACTCCAACTTGGTTTATCATCTTAATTATTTTGACTACTAAGAAAAATTAAGTGTACACATCACTTACATCAAAACTGGCAACATGTTGAATCTAAAGTCCAGCTGCTTACCTTATATCTCAGTGTCCCCCGCAACAAAGTGTGAGCAGAAGAAATGCCATAAATCTCAGCATATTTTGTACTGTCTCTGTTAGGATAGCCTTCCAAATTTAATCCTGGGAAAAAATCCATGGACGTAACGGCATCAAGAAAGGAGATGCCTCCTGCAACATTCACAATCTGAGAAACATTGAGAAGGCACACATGAGGTTACAGCTGTTCCTTTCTTTTAGGGTTTATCTGCATTATACGGACAAAGAAAGCAACAGAAATTTGAAAAAAAAAATAATGAAACCACCATAATCATCATCCCATACTTAAGCTGTTCTACTAATATAATTCACAAAGCAATTCTTCTCTCAAGCTTTAAAATTTGACTTTAAGGCCGGGCGCGGTGGCTCACGCTTGTAATCTCAGCACTTTGGGAGGCCGAGGCGGGCGGATCACGAGGTCAGGATATCGAGACCACGGTGAAACCCCGTCTCTATTAAAAAATACAAAAAATTAGCCGGGCGTGGTGGCGGGCGCCTGTAGTCCCAGCTACTCGGAGAGGCTGAGGCAGGAGAATGGCGTGAACCCGGGAGGCGGAGCTTGCAGTGAGCCGAGATCGCGCCACTGCACTCCAGCCTGGGCGACAGAGCAAGACTCCGTCTCAAAAAAAAAAAAAAAAAAAAAAATTTGACTTTAAAACATTTAGTTTTTCTAAATATAAGGTCTTATTTTCAATTTTTTTTCCCTCCCCTGGATAAAATGGCACTAAATTATTTCCCACTAGAGTTTGCCTTTTTAAAAAATATAAACATTTAGAAAAAAATTTTAAAATAAACGTTTTAATTTTTAAAAAATTTATTTTCTAAATGTTTATTTAAAAATAAAATGTTTAAAAATTAAACAAAATTATTTTATATAAAAGTGTTTAAAAAATAAACTTAAATAAGCTAAAAGCAACAGATAATTATTTAAATGGCTTCTATGCTCAAACAACAATCAATATTCTCATTCTTTTACTTTCATGAGCCTTCTAAATGCCACATTAGGCATCAGTCACATACATTTCATTCATACAGCTAAATTTATTGAGCAGTTACTATCTATGCATTGAAGATCACACAAATTGTGAAGGGAATAACATGAGGGATGAAATAAAAATCTTTTGATATCTCAGTACTTCTCTTTCCCATACCCCTACCCCCATCACACATACTCAAAATGCAATGAAGGATTTCTTTGTCTCTAATTTTAATTAAAGGACTAAATTTTCTTCTAGTTTATTGGCTTATTATTATCGTTGGGATAATGGAAAGCATTCTGGAGTGACAAAATTAGGTCTGAGAATTCTGGTTGGTGCTGCTGGTGGAACTGAATTTTATCCTTCTTGTACCACTGGAAACAATTTCTGACCAATTTCTCTAAAGCTGCACAAAATAACACTGTACCATGGAGCTGCCAATGTACTTTAAGGTGAATTCACAGGATTTGCCTGAAGAGGCCTTTGGCTAAACTTAATGATTCTCATGCCTTATTAGTAGATGGGTTCTGAACGTGCCTTTGTATGAGAGAGAAAATGGAAACTCATTTATATGTGGATGAAGCCCCAGAAAGAAAAGGGATATGCTGACTGCAATGTCAGGACCACTGGAGTCTTTTCAGTTCAGAGGCTCACTTTGGAGAGTGCCAAGCACCATTTAAAATTTCAAAAGTGAAAATCTGAATGAAGGATGTGAGGAATGCCTTTCATTTAATTTTCTTGTGAAGCCTACTAGACTGCAGAGTAAACATTTCCAAAGAGGGGGATGATTTCTGAACTACTTCTTTAAAACCAGTTTATTTAATAGAATTCTAAATTTTTGAAAAAATCTAAGAAAGCAAATGTTGGGCATGATGGTGCCCACCTGTAATCCCAGCTACTTGGCTCAGGAGGCTGAGGCAGGAGGATGGCCTGAGCCCAGGAGTTTGAGAATAGCCTGAGCGACACAGCAAGACACCATCTCTTAAAAAACAAAAAAAGCAAATGTTGACCTTTAGGGTCTTCACACCCATCTCATTTCTATAATCTATGACAATTCTTAAGTTTCGTTTGCTTGTTTGAAGGTCAGGGAAATCTCTGAAAGAAAAATTCAATAATGACCACAATATTCTAGCTTACCAATCATAAATAAAACAGCAAGTTCCTAAGTCTATCATGAAATCCTTACAAAGAAGATGAAGAAATGTCAGCTGAATGGCAATGATTCATTTAGTGAGAATGGCAGTTGACTAAGCAACCTGACCCAAAAATTACTGGGTAATTACTGTCATTTGATATTCATTCATAGTTGTATTTCTAGTGGTATATAATGTAGTTCAACAATAAGTTCTTTCTTGTTTATTATTTTATTAATAATTTGAATGACAACAGAAACATATTTGTGTGTTTTGCAGAGAATATACATTTCTTTCTGCTCTGACAATGCTCAGGCTCATTATTCACTGCTGTCGCAAGCTTGTCTAGGTCCAACTCTTTCACACACACACACAGACAAACACAAATACACATCTCCCAACTAGAGAGAATCACTGCTATATTTGAATAAATGTATCATATATATTCAAATAATCACAGTAAGCTTGATCACTAAACTAATAAGGAAATATACAATCATTTTTTCAGGGCCTACTATGTGCCCAGTGCCTTGTACTGGGCATTATCTTTAATCCATGAAATAACTCATTTTTCAGAGCTCAAAACTGAGGCTGAGTCACCCAAAGGCAAATCTGAACCCAGTTCTATTTGACTGCAATGTCTGTGTTCCTTCTACTGCACTGTCCCCTTAATCATGGTTATTTCTGGATCAGTATTTTGAAAGGGATATTGACAAAGTACAGCATTCCCGATTATGCCACCTGGGATGCACTGAAAGTTGCATAAAGAATTGGTACAGGCAAAGGAAGAGAATGGTAGCTCTTGATTTCCAAGGGGCTGGGTGCTGCAGTCAAGGTGGTGGCAGGCAATGGATAGAAGGCTAGAAAACTTATCTTAAAGCAATGTTTGCAGAGCAAGCACACTTCTCACTTAGACTACATGTTTTGCCAGGTTAGACTGGGAAACACTGCAGAAGATGATGGCAAAGCTCTGCCATGTCACTCCCAAATGCCACCAATGTAAAAAAGTACACCACCAGTGTGAGGGGAATGAAACTAAGAGAAGATGAAATCACTGTCTCCGAATATGTGGAAGAAAATCAGAATTGTTAGGAATCAAATTAGAAGTTAGAAATAGTACCAGTGGCTAGAAATTACTGCAAAGATGTAAGACAATGAGATATGTTCAAATTCATAGGCCACTGCCCAATTTCTGGAAAAGTTTAAGTCTTCAAATTTAAGTAGAAGTCAGAGAGGTGACTTGGTTTCCCATTATGATTCTGTTCATTATTTAAGACCCACTCCATGGTGGAGGGTGGTGATGGCAGAGGGAGTGAAGGGCAAGAATACGAGAGAGGTTTTAAGTTGTTCAACAATCTGGCTTGGGAAACAGACTGATACACTTGAATTACTGACTGAATAATGCAGCACCTAGAAAATTCTTAGACACAGACAAACAAAGTGTCTGATTCTTTGATTCAGTTCAGACAAAATCATAGTGAAAAGAGGCTGGAGTGGTCACAAAAAGCTTCATTCACAAGAGGAAACGCAAGTGGGACCTTGAAAAAAAGTATCATTTTAGCAAAGAAAAGAAAAGTGTCATGTTTTCTCTTGGTATCCTCCACAGTGTCAGAGAGATGCAAAAAGCACTCATTTTTACAAAAGACATTTAGGATGAAAGAGGAGAACTTCAAATTCAACAAATACAACTTCTGCTACCTGAAAATAACCTCTTGTTTTTCTTAAACTCTCACAACCACTAATTTCCTTATGTAGCTAATATTTGCTAGATTGATTACATGCCTGACAATCTGCTGTTAGGCAGATTGCAATCTATGTGACCTCACTGACTAAGAACCCTGGAAGGCTGGCATGATTGTCTTTTTTTTTTTTTTTTTTTTTTTATTATACTTTAGGTTTTAGGGTACATGTGCACAATGTGCAGGTTTGTTACATATGTATCCATGTGCCATGTTGATTTCCTGCACCCATTAGCTCGTCATTTAGCATTAGGTATATCTCCTAATGCTGTCCCCGCCCCCCCCACCCCCCACCCCACAACAGTACCCGGAATGTGATGTTCCCCTTCCTGTGTCCATGAGTTCTCATTGTTCAATTCCCACCTATGAGTGAGAACATGCGGTGTTTGGTTTTTTGTCCTTGCGATAGTTTACTGAGAATGATGTTTTCCAGTTTCATCCATGTCCCTACAAAGGACACGAACTCATCATTTTTTATGGCTGCATAGTATTCCATGGTGTATATGTGCCACATTTTCTTAATCTAAGCCAAAAGAACAAAGCTGGAGGCATCACGCTACCTGACTTCAAACTATACTACAAGGCTACAGTAACCAAAACAGCATGGTACTGGTACCACAACAGAGATATAGATCAATGGAACAGAACAGAGCCCTCAGAAATGATGCCGCATATCTACAACTATTTGATCTTTGACAAACCTGACAAAAACAAGAAATGGGGAAAGGATTCCCTATTTAATAAATGGTGCTGGGAAAACTGGCTAGCCATATGTAGAAAGCTGAAACTGGATCCCTTCCTTACACCTTATACAAAAATTAATTCAAGACGGATTAAAGACTTAAATGTTAGACCTAAAACCATTAAAATCCTACAAGAAAACCTAGGCAATACCATTCAGGCCATAGGCGTGGGCAAGGACTTCATGTCTAAAACACCAAAAGCAATGGCAACAAAAGCCAAAATTGACAAATGGGATCTCATTAAACTAAAGAGCTTCTGCACAGCAAAAGAAACTACCATCAGAGTGAACAGGCAACCTACAGAATGGGAGAAAATTTTTGCAACCTACTCATCTGACAAAGAGCTAATATCCAGAATCTACAATGAACTCCAACAAATTTACAAGAAAAAAACAAACAACCCCATCAAAAAGTGGGCAAAGGACATGAACAGACACTTCTCAAAAGAAGACATTTATGCAGCCAGAAAACACATGAAGAAATGCTCATCATCACTGGCCATCAGAGAAATGCAAATCAAAACCACAATGAGATACCATCTCACACCAGTTAGAATGGCCATCATTAAAAAATCAGGAAACCACAGGTGCTGGAGAGGATGTGGAGAAATAGGAACACTTTTACACTGTTGGTGGGACTGTAAACTAGTTCAACCATTGTGGACGTCAGTGTGGCGATTCCTCAGGGATCTAGAACTAGAAATACCATTTGACCCAGCCATCCCATTACTGGGCATATACCCAAAGGAGTATAAATCATGCTGCTATAAAGACACATGCACACGTATGTTTATTGCGGCACTATTCACAATAGCAAAGACTTGGAACCAACCCAAATGTCCAAGAACAATGATTGTCTTTATCTTCAGACAAGGAACCCAAAGCTCACAACCAGTAATGGCAGAACTAGAGCACAAAGCCAGGCCCACAGATACCAAGTTCCTTGCTCTTTCTTTTGCATGGTTGCACTCTGCTGACCCTTTCATTGTTACCATTTTTAGCATTTATAAGGCCTCCTAAAAATAAGTGTTTTACTCAACTGAGGCAAGAATTTGTCCTGCCTTCACATGTTAATTTATACCAAACATAGGCCAGTCTCTTCAGATTGCAGAAGGTAAAAGGAGCTGTTGGAATGCAATAGCAGACAGGCTGTAGCATGTAAAAGGATGTGTGCTTGGTAAAACATCAGACTAAGATTCTGGTGCAAACCTTCATGATTCATAGAATTAAAGAATTGGATGGAACATCAGTGCTCACATTACACATCAGGAAACTGACATCCAGTGGATCTTTTCAACTGCCTGGTCTTTGGCTATGTTATGAGGGATGCCAGGAATTAGACCAGAACTCATTGATCCTGTTTATTATCCTGAAACATGTCACACATCATTCCAGCATCGAGCTAAAGTGTCCTGCTTGTTTAGTACTATTTTAAGTGCAGCTGTGATTCTCTGATCATTAAATCAGTTGTTCTCAAATTCAGCTGCATATTAGAATCACTAGGAAGATTTAAAAAATCCCCAAACCCAGGCAAATCAGAATCTTTGGGGATGAGGCCCAGGTACTTTTTAAACTCCCTTTGTAATTCCAAGCCAAGTATGAGTTATGCTCTATATCACAGGCACAAAAGACCACGGCTAATAACAGCATTCACCTTGTAGCTTAAGAAATTCTTTCCCTCTACTCCTGAAATACGTTTCGATTCACAAATACATTGACAATGTAAAATATTGATGCTAGAATAATCTTTTTAAGACACATCTAGCTGATCATATTACTCATCACTGCCTGCAGGGCCAGGACTAGGGCAAGGTGAGTGAGGTGCCTACAACACACAATTCAAAGAGGCACTCTGAGTCTCATTTCGTTTTTCTCCAAACTATGAGCATAAACTATGAAGTCAGATAGACATGATTTGGATACTGGCTCTGTCACTTGCCATCTCTTTAAGTGTAGCTGTTATCTTAACTCCCTAAACCTGATTTTTCCCCTTATAAAACTGTCATACCATTAGTGCTAACATCCCCGCCTAGCTGGCACCTTCAAATCCTTCAAGGCCAAGCACATCCTCTTCTCCACTAGTCTTCCTTCTCCCCATCCTCCTTCCCCCAACCCCTTCACCAAGGCCAATTAAACTGTTATCCCATCTGTACCTCTGAGCCACTTTAACATACTTTGGAAATTTCCCTATTAAATTATAATTACTTATTCCCATGTCTGTCTTTCCAGCCATTAGGCAATCTGGCAAAAGGAGAAAAAAAGCCTTAAGAGTTAGTTAGACTTGAGTTTGAATCTCAGCCAAATGACCTTGGACATGCTCTCTGAGCCATAGCTTTCTTATTGTAAAATAATGAAAATAATATTAAACTTGGAGAGTTCTTATGTTCTGTTACATGGCAGCTGGGGAAGAAATTGTAGTTTCTTTCCCCAGCACATCAAACCCTCCATTCCAAGAGCTAAACCCCATCCCCAATCCAGCTGTGAGCTTTCTGAGGTCATGAATTTCATTCTCGGTGACAGTCTTGGGTAACTTGACCAAAGTCCAGCACATAGTAGATACTCAGAAAATGTTTGTCATGCTGAAATAAATCAAGAGATGACCAGTGTTTACATATATAGAGAAGTGAATTTTTGAATAGCAGAAACAACTTGCAAGAAGGCCTAGGGAGGAGAATAGGCACAGGCTTTGCTGGGAACAGCAAGGAGACCGTGCTAAACAGAACAGAAAATATACACTGGGAAACAGGAGGAGATAATGGAGACAGGCAGCATTGCCATTATTAAAGGGTTTGGGATCAGGGAGTATTTAGACTGTCTCAGGCCGTTATTGCAGGTTGATATCACTATGCTTGGATGAGATTCCTCACCTTTCCATCGAGCAGATAGGTGGCAGACTGCATTACGTTCATCAAAACTCCCACTGGACTCCAGCTAAATTTATATCTCAATGGATTGTTTGAATGTTCAGGGGCTGGAAGCCCACCACAGTAGGAAACATATGACTCAATCTATAAGTTAAAGAATCAATAAATAAGGAAGAATTCACAACTTAGAGAATGTCTAAGTAATTAATTGAAGACAATGATATGAATGGAGTAAACTTGCTACAGTTTCTCATTCTTACAGTTACTAAGGCATTCGAAAATACATCTTCAAAGCATGTACCATTTGGTTAAATAGCAGTTAATTTTATATATATGGTTTTTTTTAAAAAAAACTGTAAAAACAGTGACTAACATTTTGTTCAGTTAAAAATCCAACTCTTAGTTCAATTCTGCTTAGTCAGTTCCTACTAACTTTTGTATTCAAATTATAAATTTACATATATATAATTTTAATACATATATATACACACACATTCAAAAACCTAAAACAATCTGAATCATCCCATTTACACCTTGTCAAAGGTACTGTTTCATAAAAGATATTTCATATCAACGGATTGCTGATACCCAAAGATTCTTCTCACTTTTAAAAGTCAAACCTTATTACAGAATCTTCAAGGTAATCTAAAATTTGTATTAAGCCAAAATTTTATAGTAGCATATGTTTCTCCAAAAATTGGTTGCTACCAAAGACTTGGACATTGTTTTCCTGTATGGATATTTTGCAGTTATAAGATATTATTTAAAATTTCTGGGAGGTCGAGGCGGGTGGATCACCTGAGGTCAGGAGTTCGAGACTGGCCTGACCAACATGGAGAAACCCCATCTCTACTAAAAATACAAAATTAGCTGGCATGGTGGTGCGTGCCTGTAATCCCAGCTACTTGGGAGGCTGAAGCAGGAGTATTGCTTGAACCTGTGAGATGGAGGTTGCAGTGAGCCAAGATCATGCCATTGCACTCCAGCCTGGGCAGCAAGAGCAAAACTCAGTCTCAAAAAAAAAAAAAAAAAAAATTTAACTTTGATTAAAGGTGTTGCTATATTATAACTCATACTTTGATTCTGTACACAAGAAGTTAGACATTTTAATGTTCCCTTTGGGTATAAATTGGGCTCACCGTGGCTCCCACTTCCTTGGCTTTATCTATTGTTTCCATTGCTAACATGTGATCCAGACCAGGGTCCAATCCCAATTCACCAATGATTGTGATGCCAGCATCTTCCACACTGCAGCAGGTGGAAAGAGGAGAAAGGAAAACTTGGATATAAAATAAAAACAATGCCATGGATCCATTCAGTTTGTTTAAAATGATTAAAACTTACCTCTTTTCCAATTCTTTCAGTGCTGGTGTGATGTAGCTTGCAGTGACCATGTTAACTTTGTTTGTGATGCAGGCCTTGGCCACAAGAGGGTGCAATACATAAGGCAACAAGCTTAAAAACAGGAAGAAACTAATCAGAAACTCCCTTTTTCAACCCTATCTTCTAAGGTATTTGAACTGTATTAAAGCTGCATCTTAAGGTACTGTTCTGATTAAATTATTCTCTCAGAAAAGGGAACACTTATACACTGTTGGTGGGAATGTAAATTAGTTCAGCTGCTAGAGGGCAGTTCAGAGATTTCTCAAAGAGCTAAAAGTTGAACTATCATTCGACCTAGCAATCGCATTACTGGGTATCTATCCAAAGTAAAATAGCTTACTCTACCAAAAAGACACATGCACTCACATATTCGTCACAGCACTATTCACAATAACAAAGACATGGAATCAATTGACATGCCCATCAATAGTGGATTGGGGCCAGGGGCTGTGGCTCATGCCTGTAATCCCAGCACTTTGGGAGGCCAAAGACAGGTGGGTCGCTGGGGCCCAGGAGTCAAGACAAGCTTGGACAACATGGTGAAGCATCATCTCTACAAAAAATACAAAAATTAGCCCAGCATGTTGGTGCATGCCTGTAGTCCCAGCTACTCCAGAGACTGAAGTGGGAAGACCACTTGAACTCAGGAGGTCAAGGCTGCAGTGAGTCGAGATCACAGCACTGCACACCAGCCTGGACAACAGAGTGAGACCCCGTCTCAATAAAACAAAACAAAAGTGAAACAAAAATAAAAAAACACCAAAAACAGTGAATTGGATTAAAAAATGTAGTACGTATATACCACTGAATACTACATAGCCATAAAAAAGAACGAAATCGTGTTCTTTGCAGCAACATGGGTGCAACTGGAAACTAGTATCCTATGTGACCTAACACAGAAACAGAAAACCAAATCCTGCAGGCTCTCACAAGTAAGTGGGAGCTGAACATTGGGAACACATGGAATTAAAGATGGAAACAATAGACACTGAGGACTACAAAAGGGAAGAGGTAAGAAGTGAAGCAGGGGCTGAAAAACAACCTACTGGGTACTATGCTTGCTACTTGGTGGCAGATTCATTGATACTCCAAACCTCAGAATCACACAATATACCTTTGTAATAAACCTGCACATGTAACCCCTGATTGTAAAATAAAAGTTGAAAGTAAAATAAATAAATATTCCCTTGGACATGATCAATGACTCCCTTTGGGCCACAGAATAAATTCACCCTGTTATCACATCTAAATAGCAATACTCTATTCTATTGACCTGATGAGGAATAAATGCCTGAGAAGCGGTTTTATTGTTTATTTTTTTTTATGAACTAGAGAAAATCTGAAGTATGCAGAATGGATTTGACAAGTGCAATGATGTAGTATGATACTGTTTATGTTGGTTTTTATTTTTTTGTTGGTACTGTAGACAGCTTTACCAAATAGTCAATAAAAAAAACAACCTAAATATTGTCATGTAATTGACAGAATATTTTATTATTCCTACAATAGACTATGGATATACTCATTTATATGAATGTAACACTCATATTTATGAAAATTTGATTGCTTGTGATTATGCAGTTCCAGCACCAAATTATAATCCCAAAGCCAAAATTGTTGAAAACCCAATCAAAGTTGAGCTTTAAGTACAGCATCATCTGTTGTTCACCATGTGGTGAACAATATTTTTAGCCATTTTGATAGCCTTTACATCGATCAACACCATTAAAGCCTATCACCTCCTTGGGCCCTTCCTGGAGTCTACTCAATAATGTAATACATGGGCCATCTTGACCTAGTTTGACACTTCCTGCCAGCCATTTGGAAGATGTGAAGGCAAAAAGAACAGCAGCCCTATTTTAGTGGAAAACCCAAGACAGAAAACCCCAATCCAAATTATACCTGCCGCTTTAAGAAATTTCCAAAAAGTTATTTTCCTCCACAAAGCTTTCCCAGATTCCCCCAAAGCCAGATATCCTTCCTCTGCATGCATCCAGTTATATCTTTATAAAATTTAATAGAATTTGTTCCATTCATCCCTATATTTCTACAGCTCATGTATTACATTATTGAGTAGACTCCAGGAAGGCCCAAGGAGGAGACAGGCTTTAATGGTGTTGATCAGTGTAAAGGCTATCAAAATGGCTAAAAATCCACATGGTGAACAACGATGATGCTGTACTCAAAGCTCAACTTTGATTCGATTTTCAACAAATTTGGCTGTGGTATAGTAATTTGGTTCTGGGACTGCATAATCACAATAAATTAAATTTTCATAAATATGAGTGTTATAAAAATGAGTATATCCATATTCTATTCTAGGAATAATAAAATACCCTGTTAATTACATGACAACATGTAAGTTGTTTTTTAATGCCTATTTAGTAAAGCTGTCTACGGTACCAACAAAAAAAATAAAAACCAATGTAAACAATATCACACTGTATCATTGTACTTGTCAAATTCATTCTGCATACTTCAGATTTTCTCTACTTCATAGAAAAAAAACAATAAAACTACTTTTCAGGCATTTATTCCTCCTCAGGTTAATAGAGTATTGCTATTTAAATTTATTATAATGCAGAATAAAATTGTGTATGTCTTTTATCAGTATCAAAATCTCCTGGTCTCTATGTTTTTGTTTCTTTAAACCAAAAAGAATTACTGCTAACAAATTTGGTAGACCTTTAGAAGCCACTGAGTAAAATACTTGCAAAACTATTAGAACCAAATATTAATAGAAAATGTGCAATGTCATTATCTTAAAGGTTAAGCAGAAATTTTTAAATCACATTCTTCATATTAAACTTGCCCAATCAAAATTTTACTGAGATCTAATAATATTTTAAAACTTTGGCCTTATAATAGGCTGAGAAGTAGAATGATAGGACTTTGCCTGGTGGTACTTTTTAAGACGAAGGGATTAGAGTTCATAATTCGTCTCGAATATGATATAGTAAGCATTCAGTGGGACATAAATTATTTAAGTTGACTCCAACCCAATTACTCCAAAATGTCAAAGATGTCACTTGTGAAAAATACACACAAAATGCATGTGGAATTTTCAAAGAAACACTGAAATCAATTACTACTTTGTATTAAATTATTAAAAACTAAATTTGAAAAATTAAAACTATGAGAATTGTACATATTACTAAAAAAATTTTGTGAAACATATTCTTTACTCATTTTTTTTGTAGTCCCTATTACTGTGTTTATATCAAAACATTCCTTCCCCAACTTAAAAAATAAAACATTTGGCCAGGCATGGTGGCTTATGGTAATCCTGGCACTTCGAGAGGATGGGGCAAGTAGATTGCTCGAGGAGTTCAAGACCAGCCTCAGCAACATGGTGATAACCCATCTCTACTAAAAATACAAACTTTAGCTAGGCATAGTGGCATGTGCCTGTAGTCCTAGCTACTTGGGTGGTTGAGATGGGAGGATCACTTGAGTTTGGGGGGTGGAGGTTACAGTGAGCCAAGATTGTGCCACTGCATTCCAGCCTGGGTGACAAAATGAGACTGTCTCAAAAAAAAGAAAAAAAAAATTTAAGGAATGCTATAGGATAACACTGTTTAATGGCATTACCATTATTCAGCATAGAAAATACACCAAATGAGAAAACATTAAATATAAAACAGATTTTGCTAATGCTAAATCTTATTGAAGGCCACTTGTTTGCTAAATTTTAAAATTTGGACATATTAATAGATTGATGTCTTTGTCCATTATCTTGTCACATTTTATTTCAGATTTTGTTTCAAATGGATTTTATTGTGTTATTTTACTTTTAATTAAAAATGATACATTTAGGTACCTATGTGTGGCAAAATAAGTTATTGTTCTACTCAGAAGGCTAGATCATTCTATTTTGAATCAGGATTTCTTTTCATAGTAATACCAGAGAGGTTCAGTTGGTCATTAGTCAATTTTTTCTAAATAAAAATTAATGCTCATAAAATTTGTATAAATTGAGTAACATTTTCAGTGCATGAAATTAGCCTATATTTAAACATATCAAGAGAAATGTAAAAATGCCAACCTACAGAACTACCTTTCATTATGTTTTCCAAGACTTTTTTTTTTTTAAAGCAGAACATCACAGAACCTCCTCCAAAGATATAATTTGAATCTGATCTGTGAAAGTGATTAGGTAATCACTATAACCGAACAGATAACTTTCTTCCTCTCATACTGGGAAAATTCTAAGAATGAATGACTATTCTCATCACTTTGACATTTCCAAACCAAATTTATTTATTTATTTATTTATTACTTTTATTTTAGGTTCAGGGGTACATGTGCAGGTTTATTATACAGGTAAATTGTGTCACGGGGGTATGGTGTACAGATTATTCCGTTATCTAGGTAATAAGCATAGTACCCTATAGAAAGTTTTTTGATCCTCACCCTTCTCCCACCCTTTACCCTCAAGCAGGCCCTGATGTCTGTTGTTTCTTTCCTTTTGTACATATGTACTCAAATATCATAACCAAATTTAGTTATAAAGTAAATCTCATGTAATCTCATGTAACTCTGTATCTAGATGTTACATCTGCATTTTTGTTAGTTAGTAACACTGTATTTCAAGATCTGTTGCTATGATGAGATTTAAAATGGTCATAAAGCTAAATAATCTACTTATTTCATTTAAGCTTTATGACTACAAAGGATAAAATAGACACTAAAGTATATAAACATTAATACCTTATGACCTGCAATCCCACTTCTAAGTATATACCCGACAGAAATGTATAATTACTGTTTTGGTGAAATGGTCACTAAAAGACAAATACTGAAATGTGTATAGCAGTGTGACTTATAATAGACAAAATCCAGAAACAACCTAAATATCTATAGTAGTCAAAGAAATAACAATAGTACATTCACATAATGAAATACTACACAGCAATGAGAATGAATAAACTATCATTTCAGACAATAGCACAAATGACTCTCATAATCACAACATTGAATGGAAGAAGGCAGCCACAAACAAGGATATACTGAATGATTCCAATCATATGAAGTTTGAAAGCAGGCAAAAACTAAATGTCAGAAACCAGGATAGTGATTACCCTTAGAGGACAGGGTAAGTGAATAGAAAGAGGAACCAGGAGGGCTTCTGAGGAATTATTGATACTATGTTTCCTGACACAGATAATCATCACAGAGTGTGTTCACTTTGTGAAAATTCATTGAGCTATATACTTACGATTTGTACACCTTCTGGACCCATACTTCAATTAAAAACTTTACTCCAAAAGAGTATGAAGAGAGGAGAAGTGAAAGTTTCAGAAAGAGAAAAATAAGAGAAAAGAAATAACAACAACCAAGATATGAAACTCATTTCTTGCCAGATACTGACCTGATGACAAGATCCTGTTTTGCCACCAAGAAGCCCAGCTTCTCTTCCTGTTTACAAATGTCCATGCTAACAGGATTAATATTATATTTCTTGCCTAACTGTTCAATTTGATTCTTCATGTCAGAGCCTATTTCAAGAATTAAAAGTCACATTTTTAGATATATCAGAGTAAAATATATTTTAACATCTCCAAAAATAAATTTTCAAATTTCAGAAACAAAGTAGTCTTTTAAAATGTAGAAGTCAACATGCTATAAAACATATTTTTCTTCTTCAAAAATTAGGGCTTATTTACCTACTGTTATTTCTATATTGCCATCTCTTGATAAATATTCCAATACAGGCTCAGATACGTAGCCAGATCCAAGAACCAAAACCTTTCTCCTGGTGCCCATTGAAAGTGACTGAGCACGTTCCCTATTTAAAAAAAAAAAAAAAAAAAAGGGAAAGGGCTAATTAAAAATTTTTTTTTAAATAACAGAATCTTGCTGTCCACAAATCATACTAAAACCTAAATAATGAAGCAACATTTTCTCTTCACATAACTTAAAATAAGAATTTCAACATGAATGAGTTCCCTATATCAACATTTTTAAAAATTATTTTACATTTTGTACAATGAAGAGCAATAGACCTGACATCTCTGGGATATATATCTAGAGATGTATAGACGTATTTCATGAATTCCCAGTATTACTAGTGAGGTGCAGATGCTGGACCTTTTCTTGGCTTACTCGTGATTGAGTAACTTGGTCTCACATCTTATCATTCCAGAAGATGCGATTCAAAATCATGGAAGGGGTTTTACCTTGGAAACCTTATTTATTCCTCACAACAATCACAGAAGACAACAATTTGAGGAAGAGAATATTATTATCCATATTAGAAATTGTTTTGTCATATATCTTTAGAGTCACTTGAAAATACTCAAAACCATGACTTTGAGTCACACATGCCATGGGTTAAATGTAGAAACCAAAGACTAGTGTTAGGCATTTTTTTAATTCTTGAACAGTTTATTCTGCTGGAATTTATATTCATACCTTCCAGGCAGATGACTTTCTGTCTTTCCCACAAACTATGTCCTCCAAGGCAGCATCTAAGACTTACCCATCTTTATAAACCCATTAATGCTCAGCACGTTTTGTCTTAAATATGGAATTTACTCATTAAATATTTTTTGAATCAAATTCCCTGTTATCAACATGAAACCATAGAAATGGCCTAGTGCCAGGGACTGAAGTAGGCTCTGTTATTTAGAATCTTTAGGCCATAATGTCTCTTGAACATTAACCCAAAAAACTTTTCATTAATTTAAAAAAAAAAAAAATAAATATAAGTATAAAAAAATTCCTGTCCTTCTATACCCCAGCACACATATTACTGATGTGAAGAGGTCTCATTTAACTACTACTGTCTCCCATTTCACCTTCCAGAGAGAACCACTATTATTCGGTTATTATATATTCTGTCTAACAATATTTTCTATAGTTTGTATAATTAAAACATTCCAAATACCAAATGCTCAAAACAGAAACTCACTCCAAGATTCTAATACTGTCCAGCCCACCAGTACCCCCAAACCCCAGACTCCAGGTTAATAATCACGTGCTAAGTGATGAAAAGAACAGAAGAATAAGGCAGGGTTCAATATAAAGTAAATTTCCTTTCAAAATGCAACCTTTATTATCAGTATCTTAGCACAAGTTTCCATCAGGAAAGAGGGCAGCAAGTTCTAGCAATTGCAGCCAAGTAAACCTGCTGCTTCATGAAATATCACACATAAGACAGAAGATATCATCATGACCAGTCATGTTAGACATGTCACTAGTATCAGTAGTGTAAAAGACCATCAGATGATGAGAACCAAAACATAGAGCTATGAAAAACAAACAGATGTGAAGTTTTACCTGTAAGAAACTCTCCTATAGGGTTATGGAGTTAGCTTCTCTTATTCACAAAGAAAAAAAGTAAATACTTAGTGTCTTATGCCAGTATATTTCACTGACACATTAAAAAGTAACTATAATCAAACCAGCACATATGGAAAAGGCCTAACTATAGTACACTTGATCTGGGCAGATCTCTTTCTTTACTACTTGTAGGTAGAACCACTGAAAAAGAAGATAAAACAGTTGTGTTGTGTTGTTTCCCAACTCTGGTTTCTCCTGAGACTTCAGTATATGGGTTCCTATTTTAATGTGAAAAAACCAGCAGAGTAGATATAAACACAGATCAAGGGCAATTGGCTGGAGGAGACCAGAATATTCCAAAAAAATAAAATTAATGTTTTCAAACTTTAAGTAGTAAAATCAATTAAGGAGACAAAGGCCTTGGCTAAAGACCTTTCTAAAGTAACTATTCTCTTGAGTAGATTTGCTACATTACTTTTTGGCACCTTCCCCCTAATAAGAATCCCTGGAGAAAACTACCTCTTATTTTCATCAATCGTTTATTCACAACTCTCTGAATTTGTAACCACGAATTCACTTTCCTGAACATTATACTAAAAAAAAGAGAGTCCAAATCCTCAACTAAAACCCAAACTGAAAGCACCACAGAAAAGCTAGTGTGCTCATTTTCCTTTGAGAAAATAACTGAGGCATGACCATGTATCAAAAGCTAGAGAAAAACAAGAAGTTACCTGAAGGATAATCCTTTTGGATTTTTGCTTGCTTACCCATACGTCTACACAGGCTATTAGAAAGCCAAAATGATGCTACGCTACTGTTAAGTGGGAAACAGTCACAGTGGTTTCAGCCAGCCACTTAGGTTGGATTTCCTACATTTTCAAACATTATCAAAATGCATATATTCTACAAACCTAATATTAAGAACTCCCACTGAAGCATTAAAAAATACTCATGAATTCCAAGATAAGAATAAATGTATAAAACAAGAGGATTTGAACAATACTTACCTGCTCTCCCGGAGTGTCTGGATATATTTATATTTATCAGGTAATGTACCGTTGGATGTAATCACTGCCTAAATGTATATGACACAAGACATTTCTTTAGTATCCACATTTTAGTCCTACAAACATGGTCTTATGACTGATAGAGAAGAGACAGAATGACAAAGATGGAGAGAGAGAGAAACAGAGAGAAGGGAGCAAAAATGGTAGTAGAAAAAATACATTTATGAAAAAATATTCTTCTCACAACTTACATCTCTCACCACAGGAGAAAAATTCTGACTTTCAAGAGGCTGTGTCGCGTCTGATAATATCTGAAAGGAAAATGAGATTTGTAAGAGATAAATGACACTGCAAAGAAAGCCTCTTGGTGTTTGTATCCATATTAAAATATTAATCAAGGGAAAAAAAGAATTTAAGAAACAGTTTTCTGAGGATCACCAAGTATAAGTGATTGGTAATAGAAGTCTTCTACAAGCAATCAACTCTGCCCACAAGACTATGGTGTTTCAGCACAAGTCCCAATTTTAAAACTAAAATTGGATTATAATCATCTTTGCTTGCTGTGAACACAAAAAAGCTTATCCTTTCCAACCAGTTAAATGTATCATATTAAGCATGTTGTCAAATATCTTTACAAGCTTTATAGCTATAGTCCTCCCTTCAAGGGCCTCTACTCCATTCCAAAAGTTCAAACTGTTCTATTAGGAGTAGAGAATGAGGTTTTCCACTCAGCAAGCCCACCAACCCTGCAGTAAGGGGTCTCCCTCAGATCAGTATCAGTATTAGTAGTTATATGTATAGGTACATCAGCATTTCAAAGGTGGTAGCAAAAGTGACTTGACTGAGTAGACCTAGAAAGTCATTCACACCCTCTTCACATTATCTTGCAAAATTGAGTCAGAGACAACAAAAAAAGTAAGATGTCTCATATTAACATTTCAGCAACCTTCTATTCCTCCTCTTTTCTCCCAAGGAAACTAACTCTTGAATATACTGCCAAGAAGTAATGGGTATATATATTAGTCCCTCTCAAAGAACCCAATTCTTGAATATACTGCCAAGAAGTAATGGCATATAAGTTAGCATTGCTGTTTCTGGTGGACAGGGGAGGGCCAATGAGACAATCTTTCCTCCCTAACTATAGGTTAAGATCTAGCTCACTCACCCAACTAACAACAAGAAAACTGTTCCTAGAAAGTGCTGGTAACAGAGAATTTATTTACCGTATTAAAATAAATAGAAAATGGTTTTCATGTATCTAAAATAAATGGTAATTTGAAAAAGTCAGTTCTCCAAAGGACTGAAACCTAGATTTAAATTACTTCATCCTAACTGAATTTAGGTGAATTTCTCCTAACCTTTATCCTTGTCTATCCCACTGCCCAAAACAAAGAATATATTATCTGGAGGAAAATCACAGAACATCCAGAGCCTCGAGTCATCTCTAAAATTTTGAATATGCAATGTCTAGCATTCAACCAAAAATAAATAAATATATTGAAAGGTAAGAATTTACTGAAAACCATAAAAAACAAGGAAAAAAACAGGGAACATAAATAGAACCAAGAAGTGTAATGGAATTAACAAAAATGATTCTAAATTGTGATTAATATGTTCAAAAAATAAAAAGACAATATAGATAACTTTTTTTAAAAATGTAAAACTTTAAAATTAATGAATATATCTGAGCAGGCAAAAAAATAAATAAATAAATAAATAAAATAAAATTAATGAATATAAATTTTTGATAAATGAAAAATAATATGTTTCAAGCCTTGGAAGACAGATGAACATCCAAATATATGAAGCTCAACAATCTCCAAACAGAGTTAACCCAAAGAGGTCCCTTTATAATTACTGTCAAAAACCAAAGACAAATGATATTAAAAGCAGCAAGATAAAAATATCATGTTACATATAAGGGAATCTCCATTAGACTATCAGCAGATTTCTCAGTAGAAATCCTGCAGGCCAGGAGAGAATGGGATGATATATTCAAAGTGCTGAAGCACAGAAAACTGCCAGCCAAAAATGCTACACACTGAAGCTGTCCTTCAGAAAAAAAGAAGAAATAAAGTCTTTCCCAGACAAGCAAAAGTTTAGGGAATTCTTCACCACTAGAGCTGCTCTGTAAGAAATGCTTAAGGGAGTTTTTCAAGTAGAAAAAAGAACATTACTAACATGAAAACATATAAAATTAAAAAATTCACTGGTAAAGTAGATACACAATCAAATTCAGAATACCCCGATACTACTATGGCACTCTGAAAAACATAGGTATATATAACTCTAGGATGAAAGTTAAAATTCAAAACAGTCAAAAATAATGATAGCTACAATAAAGTATTAAGAAATATGTAAGCTAAAAAGATGTAAATTGTGACGTCAAAAAATATTAACTGGTTGCACCCAACTCGGAAAGGTAAAAAAGAAATGTGAATACACACACACACACACACACACACACACACACACACACACACACACTGGTGGGAAGGTAGAAGTCTAGAGTTTTTGTATGCAACTGAATTTAAGTTGTTATTAGTATAAAATAGTCTATTATAACTATAAGACATTTTATGTAAGCCTCGTGGTAACCACAATGCAAAATACTAAAGCAGATATTCAAATGATAAAGATAAAAGGATATAAATTTAGCACTAAAGGAAATCACTAAATCACAAAGATAAACAGAAGGAGAGGAAAAAAAGAACAAATAAGCTATAAAGCAATCAGAAAACAATTAACAAAATGGCAGTAGTAAGTCCTTGGCATATCAATAATTACTCTTAATGTAAACAGATTAAATTGTTCAATTAAAACACAGAGTGGCTGAATGGGTTAAAAAGACAAAGCTCTACAATAGCAAAGATATGGAACCAATCTAGATTCCCATCAGTGGTGAATTGCATAAAGAAAATGTGGTATATATACACCATGGAATACTATGCAGCCATAAAAAAGAATGAAATTGGCCAGGCACAGTGGCTCACACCTGTAATCCCAGCACTTTGAGAGGCCAAGGTGGGCAGATCACCTGATGTCAGAAGTTCAAGACCAGCCTGGCCAACATGGTGAAATCCTGTCTCTACTAAAAATATAAACATTAGCCAGGCTTGGTGGTGGGCACCTGTAATCCCATCTACTGGGGAAGCTGAGGCAGGAGAATTGCTTGAACCCAGGAGGCGGAGGTTTGTGAAATGAGATGGTGCCACTACACCAGCCTGCGTGACAGAGCAAGACAGCCTCAAAAACAAACAAACAATGAAACTATGTCCTTTGCAGCAATCTGGATGCAGCTGAAGGCCATTATCCTAAGCAAATTAATGTAGGAACAGAAAACCAAATACCACATGTTCTCAGTTATAAGTGGGAGCTAAACACTGAGTACCCATGGACACAAAGAAGGGAACAATAGAAACCAGGGTATACTTGAGGGTGGAGGATGGGAGGAGGGTGAAGACTGAAAAACTACCTATCAGGTACTATGCTCACTACTTTAGTGACGAATTCATTTGTGCTCCAAATCCCAGTGACATGCAATTTACTCATGTAATAAAACTGCACATGTACCCCCTGAACCTAAAATAAAAGTTGCAAGGAGGAAAAAAAAAAAAAATAAGCTCTCAGTATATGCTTCCCACAAGAGACACACTTTCACCTTAAGAATGCACATAGGCTTTCATCCCTCAAAGGGGATGAAAGAAGATATTCCATGCAAATAATACCAACAGAGGACAGGGACAATTCTTATTCTAGATAGAAAAAACTTAACACAAAAACTTTCACAAGCGACAAAGAAAGTCATTATTAAAGAGCTCAAGTCATTAAGAAGTCATAGCAATTGTAAATACATGTGCACTCAACATTGGAACACCTAAACATATAAAGCAAATATTAATTAATCAACATGAAGGTAAAAAATAGATACCAATACAATAATAGTAGGAGACTTCAATACCCCTCTTTCAAAAATGGGAAGATCAACCAGAAAGAAATTAATAAGAAAATACTGGAATTGATCTGTGCTTTAGACAAAATGGACCTAATAGATAAATATAGAACTTTTTATCCAGTAGCACCAGTGTACGCATTCTTCTCTAGTACATATAGAACACTCTCCAGAATAGACCATATGGTAGGCCACAAAATATGTCTTAACAAATTCAAAATAATTGAAATCATATCAAGTATTGTTTCTGATCACAATGGTATGAAGCTGGAAATCAATAACAAGAGAAACTTTGGAAACTACAAACACATGCAAATTAAACAACACACTCCTCATCAATCAAGGAGTCAATGGAGAAACTAAAAGTGAAATTTAAAAATTTCTAGAGACAAATGAAAATGAAAACACAACCTACCAAAACCTATGGGATACAGCAAAAGCAGTACTCAGAAGGAAGTTTATAGCAATTTTGAAATGCCTATTTCAAAAAAGAACAAAGATCTCAGATAACCCAATGTTGTACCTCAAGGACCAAGAAAAACAGGAACAAACTGAACCCAAAATTAATAGACACAAAGAAATAATGATGGTTAGAGAAGATATAAACAAAACAGAGACTTAAAAAAATACAAAAGATCAATGAAACAAAGAGTTTGTTTGAAAAGGTAAACAAAATCAACAAACCCCAAGTCTGTCTAAGGAGAAAAGACTCAAATAAATACAATTTTAGATGACTGTTGTTGGTGTATTGAAATGCTAGTGATTTTTGTACGTTGATTTTGTATCCTGAAAGTGCTGAAATTGTTTATCAGCTTAATTTTTGGGCTAAGACTATGGGGTTGTCTAGATATAGAATCATGTCATCTGCAAAAAGGGATAATTTGACTTTCTCTCTTCCTATTTGAATGCTTTTTATTTCTTTCTCTTGCCTGATTGCTCTGGCCAGGACTTCCAATACTATGTTGGATACAAGTGGTGAAAGAGGGCATCCTTGTTGCCAGTTTTCAAGGGGAATCAGTGTCATTAAAATGGCCATACTGCCCAAAGCAATTTATAGATTCAATGCTATTCTTATCAAATTACCCATGACATTCTTCATAGAACTAGAAAGAAACTATTTTAAAATTCATATGGAACCAAAAGGAAGCTGAATAGCCACGGCAATCCTAAGGAAAAAAAAACAGAGCTAGAGGTATCATGCTACCTGACTTCAAACTATATTACAGGGCTACAGTAACCAAAACAGCATAAGACGGGCACAAAACCAGACAAAAAGACCAATAAAACAGAATAGAGAGCTCAAAAATAAGGCCACACATCTTCAACCATCTGAGCTTCAACAAAACTGACAAAAACAAACAGTGAGGAAAGGACTCCCTGTTTAATAAATGGTGCTGGGATAACTGGCTAGCTATATGCAGAAGATTAAAACTGGATCGCTTCCTTACAGCATGTAAAATGGTGTAAATCAACTCAAAGTGGATTAAAGAATGAAATGTAAAACCCAAAATTATAAAAACCCTGGAAGATGATCTAGGCAAAATCATTCTGGACATGGGAACTGGCAAAGATTTCATGATGAAGACACCAAAAACAATTGCAACAAATGGGATCTAATTAAACTAAAGAGCTTTTGCACAGCAAAAGAAACTATCAACAGAGTAAACAATCTACAGAATGGGAGAAAATATTTGCAAACTATGCATCTGACAAAAGTCTAATATCTAGCTTCTATAAAAACTTAAATTGACGCTGGGCGCGGTGGCTCACGCTTGTAATCCCAGCACTTTGGGAGGCCGAGGTGGGCGGATCACGAGGTCAGGAGATCGAGACCACGGTGAAACCCCGTCTCTACTAAAAATACAAAAAATTAGCCGGGCGTCGTGGCGGATGCCTGTAGTCCCAGCTACTCAGAGAGGCTGAGGCAGGAGAATGGCGTGAACCCGGGAGGCGAAGTTTGCAGTGAGCTGAGGTTGCGCCACTGCACTCCAGCCTGGGCGACAGAGCGAGACTCCGTCTCAAAAAAAAACAAAAAACTTACATTTACAAGAAAAAACAAACAACCCCATTAAAAACTGGGAAAAGGACATGAACAGACACTTTTCAAATGAAGACATACATGCAGTCAACAAGCATATGAAAACAAATTCAACATCACTGATCATTAGAGAAATGCAAATCAAAACCACAATGAGATACCGTCTCACACTAGTCAGAATGGATATTACTAAAAAGTCAAAACATAACAGATGCTGGTGAGGTTGTGGAGAAAAAGGAATGCTTATACCCTGTTGGTGGGAGTAAAAATCAGTTCAACCATTGTGGAAAGCAGTGTGGCAATTCCTCAAAGAGCTAAAAACAGAACTACTCTTCAACCCAGCAATCCCGTTACTGGGTATATACCCAAAGGAATATAAAATGTTCTATCATAAGGACACATACACAAGCACATGCTATTGTAAAGAGTGCTCATTGGACGCTATTATAAACAGCAGAGACATGGACTCAACCTAAATGCCTATAAATGATAGACTGGATAAAAAACATGTGGTACACCATGGAATACTATGAAGCCATAAAAAAGAATGAGATCATGTCCTTTGCAGGAACATGGATAGAGCTAGAAGCCATTATCCTTAGCAAATTAATGCAGGAACAGAAAACCAAATACCGCATGCTCTCCCTTATAAGCAGGAGCTAAATGATGAGGACATATGGACACACAGAGGGGAACAACACATATTGGAGCCTTCCTGAGGGTGAAGGGAGAGGAGCAGAAAAAATAAATATTGGGTAGTAGGCTTAATACCCTGGTGACGAAATAATCTGTACATCCACCCCTCGTGATACAAGTTTACCTATAGAACAAACCTGCACATGTACCCCTGAACCTACCAGTTTTTTTTAAGTATGTATTAGCTTCTGCAACAATATTGCATAACAAATCACCCACAACTCAAAAAAAAAAAAACAAAAACACACAGATGAAAAAGGAGACATCACAACTGATACCACAGACATACAAAGGATCATAAGACAGCATTATGAACAATGATATGCCAAAAAATTGGAAAACCTAGAAGAAATGAACAAATTCCTGGACACATACAAGCTACCAAGATTGAACCAGAAAAAAAAAAACAATCTGAATAGGCGAATCAATAACAAGCAGCGAGATTGAATCAGTAATAAAAAGTCTCCCATCAAAGAAAAGCCCAGGACCTGATGGTTTCACTACTGAACTCTACCAAACATTTAAAGAAGATTTAATACCAATTCTTCTCAAACTATTCCAGAATATCAAGGAGGAGGAAATTCTTCCAAACTAATTCTACAAGGCCAGTGTTAATGTGATACCAAAATCAGACAAAGACGTAACAAAAAAAGTAAACTTCAGGCCAATATCCCTGAAGAACATAGATACAAAAATTTTCAACAAAATATTAGAAAACCAAATTAAACAGCATATTTACAAGAGCATTCACCATAATAAATGGGATTCATTCCAGGGGTGCAAGAATGGTTCAACATATGCAAATTAATAAACATAATTTATCACATTGACAGAATGAAGGACAAAAACCATACGATTATTCCAACAGAAACAGAAAAAAGTATTTGACAAATTCAACATCACCTTATGATAAAAACTTTCATCAAATTCGGCATACAGGGTACATACCTCAACAAAATAGAAGCCATATTTGACAGACCCACAGCTAACATCATACTGATCACGGAAAATTGAAAGCTTTTTCTCTAAGATATGGAACAAGAAAAGGATGCTACTATTCAACATAGTACTGGATGTTCTAGTCAGTGTAACCAGGCAAAAATAAAGAAAACAAAGGCACCCAAATTGGAAAGCAGGAAGTCAAATTGTCCTTGTTTGCAGATGACGAAATCTTATATATAGAAAACCCTAAAGACTCCATCAAAACACTGTTAGAACTGATAAATTTAGTAAAATTGCAGAATGCAAAATCAACATACAAAAATTAGTAGCATTTCTATATGCCAAGAGTGAACAATCTGAAAAAAAAAATCCCGTTTCCAATAGCCACAACAAAAATAAGATGCATAAGAATAAATTTAACCAAGGAAATGAAAGATCTCTATACTAAAAACTGTAAAACATTGATGAAAGACATTGAAGAAAACAAAAACAAATGTAAAGATATTCCCATGTTCATGGACTGGAAGAATTTATATTGTTAAAATGCCCGTACTACCCAAAGCAATCTACCAAATCAGGGCAATCCTTACCAAAAAAAAAAAAAAAAAAAAGATAATCTTCCCAGAAATAAAAAAGACAATCCTAAAACTAGTATGAAATCACAAAAGACCCCAAATCGTCACACAATCTTTAGCAAAAAGAATGAAGCTGGAGGCATCACACTACCTGACTTCAAAATATACTACAATCAATAGTAACCAAAACAGCATGGTACTGGCATAACAGCAGACACAAAAACCAATGGAACAGAAAGGCAAGCCCAGAAAGAAATCTATACATCTATATCCACCAGTTTTGGAGAAAAGTGTCAAGAACAAACATTAAGGGAAGAAGAGTCTCTTCAATAAATGGTGCTGGGAAAATTGGATATCTCATTCAGAAGAATAAAACTAGACCCCCTATTTCTCATCATATAAAAAAATCAACTCAAAATGGATTAAACACTTAAATAGAAGACCTAAAACTATGAAACTACTAGAAGAAGAAAAAAAAACATAGGGGAAATGCTTCATGACATTGACCTGGTTAAGAATTTTTTGGATAAGAACTCAAAAGCACAAGCACAAAACCCAAAAACAGACAAATGGAATTACATCAAACTAAAAAGCTTCTGCACAGCAAAACAAACAAACAAAAAATCAATTGAGTGAAGAAACAACAGAATAGGAGAAAGTATTTGCAAACTATACGTCTCAGAAGGAAGTAATACCCAGAATATACAAGAAAGTCAAAGAACAAAACAGCAAATAATACAATCAAAAATGGGCTGTACTCAAAGTAAATCTAATGGCTTTAAATGCACGTATTGCTAAAGAGAAACACAGGAAAATAATTACCTAAGCACTTATTGCAAGAAATTATGAAAAGAAAGGTTAACTAAGCTCTCAGTAAAGTAAACTAAAGAATATAGTATAGGTAAGATTATAAATTAAGAAAACAGAAAATGATATAAAATAGAGATGATCACCACAGTTGAACTGATTTTTTGAGATGACTAATAAAATTGATCAATTCCAGGTAAAACAATTAAGAAAAAACAGAAGGCATACCCAACCAACATCCGGAAAAAGAGAAATCACTACAGAATCTATTAAAGAGTTAATAAGGTTATTACTAAAAAAAATTATGACAATAAAGTTTACAACTTAGATGAAATATAAATTCCTAGAAAATAAGCATACCAAAATTGACAAAGAAAAATAAAAATCTGAACATTCTTGTTTTTAAATAAAATATAATCTATAATTTTAAAACTTACCCTTAAAACTAAAAAAAGAAACAAACAAAAATGCTACCAACCCAAATCGTTTTGCTAATGAATTGTATCAAGTAGAACTAACACTGATTTCATGTAAAATGTTCCTGAGACCAAAAATAAGGAAATACTCTCTAACTTGTTTTAAGTCCAACATAACCTTAATATCCAAACCTGACAAAGACCTTATAATAAAATAAAGTTATAGATTAAGCTCTCTCATGAACATAGATATTAATAATCCTAAACAAGATAAATCTATGTACCAACTCAACAAAATAATGTGGAGATACATATATATCTCCACAACCCCAAATGTCTACCAATGGTAAAACAGATTAATAAATTTTGGTATATTCCTTAGCAACCTGAACTTAGTCATAAATAAAAGGTTAACATACAGCCAAGTTGGATTTATCCTAAGAATGTGAAGTTAGTTTGATATTTGAAAACCAATTGACAAAATTCACATATTAACAGAGAAAAGAAAAAAATGATCTTCTCGATGAATACAGAAAATGCATTTGATAAATGTACATAATATCCACATCATCCAGGCCATAATCCAGAATTATTCAATCTATGAAAACCAGAAGACTATGACCAATTCTCAAGGGAAAAGACAATCAATAAAGTTCAACTGCAAATGGACCCAGAAAGTTGGAAGTATGAGATAAACATTGTAAAGTGGTTTTTATAACTATGTCCCACGCAATAACGAAAAATACAGTCATAATTAATGAAAAGATAGGAACTGTCTGCAGAGAAAGAGAAAATACCAAAACAAAATTTTTAAAAAAGAACCCAACAGAAATTCTAGAACTGAAAATAGAACATTGGAAATTAAAAATGCACAGAAAAGTCTGATTAGCAGAATAGAGAATATGAAGACATTTTCAGATAAAGGACAACTAAGAGAATCTGTCACCAGCAAACCTGTACTGTAAGAAGTGATAAATTAAGTTATTCAGTCTGCAGGGAAATGATGCCAAAGGGAAATGAATGAAGAACATCAAAAATGGTAAACATCTTGGTAAATATATTATTGCATTTTTTACATACATACAGTTTGGCCACTTAAACATTTACCATTATAAAATTTTAGAAGTAGAGAAACTGTTAAGATTATGTATTCATGGCTGGGCGCGGTGGCTCATGCCTGTAATATCAGCACTTTGGGAGTCCAAGGCGGGTGGATCACGAGGTCAGGAGTTCAAGATCAGCCTGGCCAACATGGTGAAACCCCATCTCGACTAAAAACAACAAAAATTAGCCTGGCGTGGTGGCATGACCTGTGGTCCTGGCTACTCAGGAGGCTGAGGCAGGAAGAATCGTTTGAACCCGGGAGGTGGAGGTTGCAGTGAACCGCGATTGCATCACTGCACTCCAGCCTGGGTGACAGGGCGAGACTCTGTCTCAAAAAAAATAAAATAAAATAAAATAAGATTATGTATTCATTACAACCTCATGTTACAGATGAAATATCTGAGGCTCAGAAAGGAAGTGAGTGCCCTGCTCAAGGCCATAAAGCAAGTTGATGTCTCCAGCAAAGCCCAGCATTTGTACTCTCCTTTTCCTGCTTCTTTAATCCCTCAGCACCAACTCCAGACACATTGCAGATCCAGCACTGACTGCATCAGCAAAACATGCTTAAATTCTCTGTATTTGTTTTATAATGTGTAAAATGGATTTAATGATGGTACTTACCTAATATGGTTCTTATGAGTACTTAAAATTAAAATATATTTAGTACTTTGAGCACTTCCTGCACATAGTAGGTCCAATATCATGTCTAACCATGACAGTGCCTGCTGCCTACAGTTTCTCAAGCCTGCTACATCTCCCTGTTGACATATTCCAATAGGAAAAAGAAAGGGTCAAAATGGAATACTATTTGAAAGAAAAGAAGATCACAGACTGGAAATTTCATTTATTCTTGCCCCACTAACTATTGTTCTATTTTAGTGTGAGAGCTTATGAGGGAAAATATAGATGAAAAGAGCAAGAGCCATTCTTTATATTGGAATCATTGGCAGAGGCAGACAGTCTGAAATAAAAATAAAGCAGGAAGGCTATGAATGCTTAGGATAAAAACTGAAATAAGAAAAATTTTCTTTGATAAAGAAAATGGAATTTAGATAACATGGTATTTCATTAGCTAATCAATGATCACAGAAGAAAAATACATGACCTCAACATAAGCTGCCACTTAACTATTGGTGACCAGAACCCAATAAAAATGTTCTATATTTCTAATTTTTCAGATCTGGTTATTATGGCACAATAAGAGTGCCCCAATATGAACTGACATAGATGGCAAAGAATTAAAAATAAAGCATGTTTTATCTCATATGTGGTGAACATTCTTAATAAAAGACCTATAATGGGAAAGAGATGTAATTGTAATTAAGCATGAAGGCAGTGATATCATCATATACCCCGAGACAAAGTAAGCAGATTATGTCAAATAAAATAGTATCAGTATGTATTTCAGGGAAGGGCTGGCATTTCAGTTTACAACAGATTTCTTAGATACAGAGGACCAGAACATTCACAGAATTACCCCATTATTCAATTTAAAGCCACGGAGTTGTTACTGATATTACCGGTCTGCTCACCATTTCTTCAACATAAGGGTAGAGCATGTCTCCAAAGCATTCTGTAGCTTCAATTGGGAGCTGTGCCGGCAAATTGTCAATGGAGCACATCAGGATCCCTGAGCCTTCAACACTAAGAGAAGCAGTGTGGTTTATTCAGAAGCACGAAACATTATTTGTAAGTTCTGACTTTTCCAGATGTCTACTCCATTATATTTGCCTCGTTATCATTTGTAATTTTGTATAAAAGTATACGTGAAAATAAACAAAACTTTTCAAACAAAACGTTTTCCTTTTTTCAGTAACCCGTCTCACATTTAAATATATGTGTGTGTGTATATGTGTGTGTTCATATGTGCATTTTTTTTGTCAAATTTTAGTATGTTTGAGTATATCTCTCCAAATTTTCATAACTTCATAAAGATGTGAAATACTGAGCATTTTAGAGTAGTATATCAATGTAACTAAGTGAGGAATATTATCTAACAACTTTAGCAAACTCACCTGTCATGAATAATATGCTGGTCTGCATCATACATGCAAAAGGGACGCTCTATTGTTGTACACTCAGTCATAAACTCTATAGACCCTCCTGTGTCAGCTGAAATGTCACATATTGCCACAAGTCTGAAAATAACATCAATACTTAGATGAGAGGATGAAATTCTGAAGTCTCCAACAAGACTAATAAAAAGGAGTTTGGAACAATTTTCAATGTGGATCCCAAATATTTTCCAGGCTTTTGGGGTCTTTTTCCTAGCGCTCATTCTTCAGAACTCTGCACTGTTTTGTGATACAGAGAATCTTCAAAGTATGAATTTTAGTCTCCAAAAAAAAAAAAAAAAGAAAGAAAGAAAAGAAAAAAGGAAACAAAAGCAGAAAATTGCTTTCCTAGAGAAATCATTAACAGACTAAAGTTAACATAGTTATCTCTAAATAACTCAGAAAGGTTCAATTATGCTATCTCCACCCTGCTTAGTACTATATAGTTTTACATGTGGTTACACAGAAATCTCTAGAATTATGAACAAAAGTCTCAGTCCAGCATTCAAAAAGTTGACTACAATTTTTCTGCCCAATCTCCAATTACCACTTGCATACATGAACCAATGTAGAGCTAGACTAACACATTCAGCACCCTAAATATGCTTTGGTAGCTCCATATTTATTAAGCACCAATCCTTTCACTTGGAATTCTTGTTCTCCTCATTCCTCCCTTTAAGGTTTGCTGCGCCCAATGCTTCTGCTTTCTTCTAAACCCTGGTGATGGTGTTGCTCCTAGCATTCCCTTGGCATTTACTTGATGCCAGTTACATGCCTAGAAAAGCAAACATATCTTTTACTCTTTCACAAATATTTATTAATTAGTTAATTCAATATTTAATAAATATTTCAATGCCTATTATATATCAGGCAACGTACTAGGTGCTTGTGGCCAAGAGAAACAGACCCCCTATCCTTAAGGAGATTAAGTTCTAGGAAGAGGGAGAAAAATCATAAACACGAGAAAATAAATGAGGAATTTCAAAACAAAAAACAGAGTAACAGACTAGAGATAGAGATGAGAATGGAGAAACAAGAGAAGACTTCTCTGAGGAAATAGTTTCAGAGCTGCATGGGGCATCACAGAAGACAAAAGAAGAATGTTTCAAGAAGTAGAGGTGGGCTGGGCATGGTAGCTCATGCCTATAATCCCAATACCTTGGGAGGCCAAGGCAGGAGGTCTGCTTGGGGTCCAGAGATTTAGACCAGCCTGGGAAACATAACAAGACCCCATCTCTAAAGATAAATACATATAATAAAATTTAAAAAAAAAAAAAAAAAAGAAGGAGGGATGGTTAACAGTGTTGAGTACTGCCAAGAGGTCAAGAAAGATAAGGCAGAGAAGTAGTCATTAGAAATCAAGTCCTGTGATATGTGATATTTGATCCTCTAATAATGGAAGCAGCTGGTCAAAACTACTATTGTTGCTGAAGTAGAATCCTTACTTGTGTGGTAATGCAGGGCAGCCTTCCACACCAGCAGCTGAGAACTTGCCTGGAGCCAGGAGACTCTGAGCATCTTGGCGGGTTAGGAGGCGAGGAGTGTTTTGTTCCCAGTAGATTCCATTAATTAAGCAAGTTGTATAGGGTGCAATCTGTAATGCAAGTTCCAGGTTCAAGAAAATAGAAAATAGCCTATTTTAATACAGTATACTGAAAGAGAGCTATCAGTAAATTCTATGAGAAATAATTAAATGTAACTTCTAATTGATTTTCTTATTGTCCATGTCAGTGTCCATCTTTTGAGGCAAAGATAATAAATAGCCACCCAGATTTCAGTGTAGAATTACCCCATGACAGAGAAATATATGACTATAAATACATTAATATGTTCATTCTATAATGTATTGCATGCCGAAGAAAAATGAAAGGACAAAAACAAAACAAACAAACAAAAAACAGTGGACCTAAAATTATATTTCCAGCTCTAATACCAGTAGGGTATGACCTAAATCATGCTACCTCAACTTCCCTGGGCTCTATTTTTCTTACTTGCCAGATGGGGATAATACACACCCCATTCCTCAAAGGAATGCTGTGAAGATTAAATCGGATAACATCTGTAAGCTCTATGGAGCAATGTGCTACATACATGCATACATGGCAACTAGGTCAGTATCAGTTTTAGGATGCATCCAATCACCAATACTTCTGTGACTGGGGAAATGAGAAGGAATAAAGATTTCTTAGATTCAAAATTTTTCAGTTTGAAACTATGTTCATAATTTTTCTTCTTCAAACATCTCAAGCTGAAGGTAAGTGTTCTTTTCCCTAACATGCCCTGCATGATATAAGGGCTAAACTTCATACCAGAATCTGAAAATGCTATGTTGGTCAAACATATTTAAAATTATTTAAAGCATTCTTTTTCACAATAAATGCATGCATTTTTTGTTTTATCTATTTTTTGGTTTGTTAGTTTATCTGGGGGAAGATTGTTGCATGGCCAATGACTATAGAAGACACAAATACATTTTATTTGTTATAAGATATAGCCAGTGTGTCACATCGAAGGATTTGATTTGTAAGTATAATAGCTTTTTCATACAGTGGGGATGGTCTGCACTTGTATAGGCACACTATTTAACCCTCACCCTAATAATCAATGGCATGCATTTCAAGATTGCCGGCTGAGATTACGGTTGCAATTTGTGGCCATGTTGAGACCAAACGTCATAGGCATTATGCTCTTGCCCACAGTGCTAACAAGTCCAGGATAAATACAGAAAACAATAACGCACAGGAAATGGCTTAGAGCTATTGGGCACATGTAGACCTGAAGCAGAAATGGAGACAGTGAAACAAAGAGTGTATCCACAGAAACCACCAAAAGCACTAAGCAAGACTACTCCGAATACCCTAAAAGATGATAGCTCCAGAGGCCAACTCATGATACCCAAAGGACTCACAACAGGAAAACTGAAAGCCAATGTGCAATTCATAATTTCTCTCCTTGAAAATAGCCTACCTACACTGTATCATAAGCAACCAACTTAAAAGGTGAATACGATACTCACATCAGTATTAAAACGACTTATGTAGCGCTCAGGATGTTTGTCATACTCTGCAGGATCATACACACCATCTGTTTTCCTGACAAGATGATGATGACGACTTAACACTGTCCCATACACTTTTCTGAGGTCTTGCAAAGGAGAAAGACATTAGTAAAGTGGGTGGCAAATAATAAAAATTTATGGTGATAAAATATTATAACATAGACTGTTAAAAACATTAAAAGTCATCTCCTGTCCCTTACCTCCAGTTTGGGAAACTTCTTTTAATTCATGGGGCTCCACATATTCACAAGGTAGCTCATTAAAGATTGCTTGGGCTCCCTACAAATAACACATGAGTAAAAATCCAAAAATCAATAGAAAAAGAATCAACATGGTTTTCTGCAAAGATCTGATCATTTTCCCAACAATTACATAGCTCCACTTGCCTTCCCTACAGCCAGGACTGCAACACAGAAATACAGATGAGTTGTTTACAACCAGCCTGCTAGCTAGCTTTTATTCCTGTTTGAACAGCACACTTAGAAGGGGCTTTAATTTTTTTCTTTTTTATTTAAGCTACTCAGAGTATCAATAAGAGTGTTTAGAAATGAGGGAAAAAATATTTCTATTTATTTTAGATCCATTGCAGAAATTATTTCAAATGGGGAAATTATATTTCTTACAAAAGAAATAATTGGATGCTTACCTCACAATATAATAAGAATGATATCCTATTTGTAAAATATTTTCTTTGAAGAAGGAATTATTTTACAATTACAAGTTTCTGTAGGAGATTACAAACACATTCTTAAAACCACCAGAGAAGGAAGAAAGCATGAATTCCAGTCTTAAATGAATCTTCTTAACATCTTGTTTGCAAAACTCCAAGTAGTCTTAAAAAATGGACATCGTGAGGTCACTTTCAAATTCATGGACATTTTGGTGACGGAAGTAAAACAGATCACCCTCAGAACAGACCTTTACACTGTTAACAATGAATTATCTTATTTATTTATTTATTTATTTATTTATTTATTTATTTATTTATTTTATTTATTTTGAGACAGAGTCTCGCTCTGTCACCCAGGCTGGAGTGCAGTGGTGCAATCTCGGCTCACTGCAACCTTTGCCTCCCAGGTTCAAGCGATTCTCCTGCCTCAGCCTCGTTAGTAGCTAGGATTATGGGTGTGCGCCACCATGCATGGCTAATTTTTGTATTTTTGGTATAGGTGGTGTTTTACCATATTCGCCAGTTTGGCCTTGAACTCCTGACCTCAGGTGATCCGCCTGCCTCGGCCTCCCAAAGTACTGGGATTATAGGCGTGAGCCACCATGCCCGGCCGAATTATCTCTTTTAAAAAAAGAAAAAGAAAGGAAGAAAAAGTATTCCAAGACTCAGATAGCTAGCAATAAACTAAAAGCTATATGTGTGTGTGTGTATATACACTTACACATATACACACACACACATATATACACACACATATACACATACACACATATATTTAGATCATTACTACTTTTCACTATGAGAAAAATATGTTGGTAAGAAAATTGCCTAAAATAGAATCTTCAGTCAATTTGAAATACCCACAAAATGCCTGCCCACATCATTTGGGTTAGTTTCAAAGTTTTGGATTGTTTTACAAAAGGAAGTCAGGTAAAATTTACCTTAGAAACATTACCAGTTCCTGTGAACACAAATGTTAAGGGTCCTATTGACTTAGGCATCAAACCCAAAGATATTTCATAGCCAGCATCACGGACAGCTTGCACAGCCTGACTGCTATTCCTGTAGTTATGAGCCATGCCAATGTGCTGAAAACAAACATACACAACTCAAGTTAGTCCACCAGCCCAGCATTTTTTTATTATTAAGGTGTGAGATGTGTTTTCAAAAACAATAAGCAAAATAAACATCTCTCACCATAAAAGGTGTGTGATGTCCCAAAGCAAGGAGCCTTAAACCCATTCCATGTAAAATGTTGATCATTCCTGTTACAGAATCAGACCAATAGAAAGACTATTAGTTGGGAAGAATTTAAGCTGTTCTCTCTGCTTGTTCTCCAATCTGCATGGTGCCCTGCAGAAGCACAGATAACACATCTCAGATTTAGAAGAGGCCTCAGTAGACTGTATCCATCCTCTCAACTTTCTGCCATCAAATGCGCTAACCCAAATGCATCCCCACCTATTCCTTCCACCTTCAATCCTGATAAAATAGGAAGAATGTTCCTCTTCTTATCTAAGGCTAATCTCTCCACCTTGGATCCAGATCCCATCCCTTCCTGTCACCCAAGGAATTTATTACTGAGTTACTCCCTTCACTATCCTTCCCTATTGCTTCATTCTTATCATCATTTAAACATGCTCCCATGCCTCCCATAACAAAAACAAATGAACAAACAAAAACAAAGTCACCATTAACCCTAGGGCTCCCATCATCTATTTAGAGACCTAAATAGCTAAGCTCAGTGGACACATTTTAGATCAGATCAGAAGTACTTGGCAATGCAGACCTCTTCTTTGTTGAAATAAAGAGTGCCCCTCAGCATCCCAACTTGAAATTTTTAATCCTACCTTTCTGTAGGATCCTCTTCCTGTGGCAATTCCTTTTACATTATTCACCCTCAGGATTATGTCCTGGGCTCTATTTTCTTCCATATCTACATTTGTCCCTTAGGTAATCTCATCTAGTCCTAAATTTCGAGTACTATCTATATGCAGATGACTTCAAGTCTCTCTCTCGAAAAGGGATCTTTCTTTTGATTTCAAAACTTAGCCAGCCACCTTTTTATGTCTGTCTCAATTTGGATGTTCTTCAGAAATCTAAAATTCAGCATGCCTGCAGCAAAGACCTGAGCATCCATTCTTTCCTTATTCTTTTTAGGAAAGAACTTTCCATGCTCCTCCATTCCCATCCTAACCCCCAACACACATCCCTACCAAATTTTCTTTTGTCGTTTTTCTAAAATCAACTTATAAAGACATAGTTTATATACAACATAATGCACCCATTTAAAATGTATAGTTTGGTAACTGTTAACAAATATACACATCTGTGTTATTACCGCCATGATCAAGATACAGAGTATTTCACCAACTTCTGGTCTCCACAATTACTAATCTTTCTCTCTCTATAGATTAAGTTCTTCTAAAGTTACATATAAATGAAATTTTAAGCAGTATATGCAGGGGGTTGGTTCTAAGACCCCTGCATATGTTAAAATCTGGGCATACTCAAGTCCCACAGTCAGTCCTGTGACACCTGCCTGTATGAAAAGGTGGCCCCTCATAAAGGTGGATTTTGCATCCCATGAATATAAGCAGACTCATGCAGTTCAAACTCATGTTGTTCAAGGGTCATTTGTACTCTTTTACAATGTGTCGGCTTTTACTCAGCATCGTGTTTTTGAGATTCATACATATTTTGTGTGTATCAGTATAGTCTTTTATTACTGAAGAGTTTCCCATTTCCATTTCAGTTGATTTCTCTTCTCATCATTCGGGTTGTTTCCAGGCTATTATAAATGGAGTTGCTATAAAAAAAACTTTGTATAAAATATTGTATTTCTCTTAATAAATGCCTATTAGTGGAATTTAGTTTGTACCTTGATACTTAAGTTTTCAGTTTCTTCTTGAGCTGATTTTGGTAATTTGTACATTTTGAAAATTTATCTAGTTCATCAGGGTTGCCAAATTCATTGACCTATTCATAATATTCCTTTATCCTTTTAATATTTATAAGATATAGTGATGGCCCCCTAGTATTCCTTCTTAGTAAATGTTGTCTTCTCTCTTTTTCTATCAGTCTACCTAGATGTTAATCAATTTTATTGATATTTTTCAGAGAACCAGGTTTTGGTTTCATTGATTTTCTCTATTCTTTTCCTGTTTCAGTTTCATTAATTTTCTCTGTATCTTTATTATTTATTTCTTTCTACTTGCTTTTGATTTAATTTCTCTTTGATTTTCTAGCTTCTTATAGTGGAAGCACAAATTATTAATTTAAAAACTGTCTTCTCTAATAAAAGAATTAAATGCTGTAAATTTCTTTCTAATTGCTACTTTATACCCCCACACATTTTGATAAGTTATACTTTAAATTTTTATTCTATTAAAAATATCTTCTAATTTTCCTGTGATTTCTTCTTAACCCATCGGTTATTCAAAATTACTATCTCCCAAATATTTGGAAAATTTCCAAATATCTTTCTATAAAAACTTCTAGGTCAATTCTATTAAAGTCAGAATACATACTGTATGATTTCAGACTTTTAAATTTATCAAAAATTGTTTTGTGACTCATTCTATAGCCTATCTGGGAGTTTTTAGGCCATTAATGTAACTATTGATATAGCTAAATTTAAAGCTACCATGTTGCTGTTTGTGTTCTTATTTCATTTGTACTTTGTTTTTTTAATGCCCTTTTTCTTGTATTTTTGCTTGAACTGTGTATTTCTTAGCATGAAATTTTACATCCATTATTGGCTTATTAGCTTTAGAGCCTTGTTTTATTTTTAGTCATTGTTCTAGGTTACCATATGCATCTTTATCTTATTATAGTCAACTATCAAGTACTATTATACTACTTCCGGTATAATAAAATAAACTTGTTACAAAAGTATGGTTCTATTCCTTTTCACCTGTCCATCATTATTGGTGGCATAAGTTTTATTTCTACCTGTGTTATGAATATCACAATACATTGTTTCATTTGAAACTATCAATTAACTTTTAAAAGAATTTTTTTGTTTTTTGAGACAGTTAACTCACTTTGTCACCCAGGCTGGAGTGTAGTGGCATGAACACAGTTCACTGCAGCCTCAACCTCCCAGACTCAAGCAATCCTCCCACCTAAGCCTCCCAAGCAGCTGGGACGACAGGCGCGCGCCACCAGGCCCAGTTACTCTTGCATTTTTTTGTAGAGATGGGACTTCACCATGTGCCCAGGCTGGTCTCAAACTCCTGAGCTCAAGCAAACAGCCTGCCCTGGACTCCCAAAGTGAGCGACTGTACCCAGCCCTAAAGAAAAGTTTTAAAATAAGATATGATGTTTTTTATGTTTGTTTACATTCTACCATTTGTAGTGTTCTTTATTCCTTTAATTCAATCCATGTTTTCAACTGACTTCATTTCCTTCTGCTTGAGAAATTTTTTAAATACTTCTATGTCAGTGAATTTTATCAGCTTTCATTTGACCAGAAAATCTGTGTTTAATCTTTATTTTCGAGAAAGATGTCCAGAAAGATATTGAAAAGATATTGGCTTTGGAAATATATTGTACTATGCATAAAATTATAAGTTGGTTTGTTTCCTCTCAGCACTTTAAAGATGTTGCTCCACTTTCTGCTAGCTTAAACTGTTTCTGATTAGAAGTTTGATGTTTATCTTAGTTATTCTATGTATATGGTTCCTTTTTGCCATTATTTTTAATGTCTTTATCATTGTTTTTTAGCAAGACAATTATAATGGTTCTACTGTCATTTTCTTTGTGATTTTTTATTTCTATTTTTGACTTGGGGTTTATTGAACTTCACTTATCTGTGTATTTATAATTTTTATCAAGATATGGGAATGTTCTGGTCATTATTTCTTTCCTTTCTTCCTTCCTCATTGCAGTAGAAATTAAACAAAATGAAGCATAAAAAGAGAAAAAGACTGAGCAAAAAATAGAATTTAAGTGACAGGTGGTGATCAAATGGTCTAATATGTGTGTATTTGGAGTCCCAGAAGGAAGAGAGGGAGGTGAAAGGAAAACAAGCCTTAAGAGAATCAATGTAATCCACAAACAATTGCCTATTAGAACAAAGCCCAATGCTCCTAAAAGGAAAACAACAAAATCTATCAACAATGTAAAATGAACAATGTCTGGCATTCAGTAAAAAATTATGATAATTTTTTTGTTTCTGTTATTGATTAACCTGGAGATAATCAACAACAGAAACAATCCCAGAAACAAGAAATGACAGAGATGCTGGTCAATGTGCTCAAGGATTAAATGAAAACACAAACAAAATGAGGAGTGGAGGAAATCAATCTATCTACCATGTATCTATCAATCAATAGACACTACAGAAGAAAATCTATATATGTTCTCTAATCTTCTGCTTATGTATAGATTTTCCTCCGTGGTATCTATTGATTGATAGGTAGATGGACTGATTTCCTCTATTTCTCTCCTCATTTTGTTTATGTTTCCATTTAAAACATGAATATACTGAACATTTATTATAGCTGTTTTAATCTACTTGTGTGCTAATTGCATCTCTCTCAAATTAGACATTAAGCTCATTTTTAAGCTTTTATAGGAATGAATGTAGAGTAGGCTTTATTAAGAGTTGGTTTAGCCACACACTTCAGGGCTTCCCTGAAAGCCTTATATATTCAGTTAAGTCTCTCCACTCTGGCTGATGGGACAAACTCAGAACAGTTTTCCACAGAGTTCCCTGGCAATTGTTCTTTTCCACAAATTGTTCCTAAGCCAGTCTCACGAATTTTCATCCTCCACTTAGCAAGACCCCTAAGCATATTTCCATTTCTGCATAGCTCCCCACTGTTTGGTACTATGTGTTGTCATTTCCAGCCAACTCAGGCTCCCCAACTCCTTTCTCCTCAACTTAGTGAGTTCACCAGGCTTTGCGTCACATTTCACTATTCATACCATCTGATAATTTCTCCAGATAGAAAGCCAGGGTGAACATAGAGCTCACCTCATCTATTTTCCATCTATCAAGGATCACAAGTCTGTACTGCCTGTTGTCCAATGTCTGATAACATTGTTTTCTATATCTCATTCAATTTTTCTAGTTGGTTAATGACAGCATAGTAAGTCTGAACTCAGTTAATCTTTCACAGATGGAGAGCACATGGTTTTTGCAGCAGACATAGTTGCCCAGTTATAGATTACATTTCTCAGTCAATTTTGACCAATGGGTATGAGCAGAAATAATATGTTCAGATTCTGGGTCACATCTTTAGAAAGGAAGCTACTTGCCTTTACTTCCTTTCCCCCCTTTCCACTGACTGGAAAATAGCAACCTGAAGGGTCACCTTAGAAATGAAAGCCAAGTGTTGACAACAGCAAAGGCTTCCTCTCATTCCACCATCCCTAGACTTCTCACTCCTGGATTTCTAGCTTATGTAAGCTCTGTTTTGTGGAGTCTCCATTATAGCAACTTAGTATGTAATCTACTAATATATTGTCCTATACAGAACTCATTTACTCTCTTCCCCCAAATTCTTCCTCCATTCCTGTGGGTACTGAACGAACTGAATCACTGTCCAAGTTGGTAACCTGCATGTCATCTTTAAAGTGTCTCCCTCACCCCCTCACCCCTACATCCAATCAGTCACCACATCCTGTGAATTCCACCTTCTAAATACTTATAAGAACCACATATAGTTCTTTCCATATACACTCTAATTATACTGAACTTATTTCTATTCCTCAAAACTATTATTTTTTCCCCTCTTCGCTTTGAGCTTTGCACACTCGTACTGTCCTCTCCTACTTCCCTGAATAGTTTTTAATCATTCTTCAGATCTCACCTTCAAAGGCACTTTTAAAAAGAAAGCTTTTGCAACAGCCAAGTTCAAATACCTTTCGTTTTGTTTGTTTGTTTGTTTGTTTTTTGAGACAGAGTCTTACTCTGTCTCCCAGGCTGCAGTGCAATGGCATGACCTCAGCCCCTGCAACCTCTGCCTCTCAGGTTCAAGCGATTCTCCTGCCTCAGCCTCCCAAGTAGCTGGGATTACAGGCACCCACCATCACAACCGGCTAATTTTTGTATTTTTAGTAGAGACGGGGTTTCACCATGTTGGCCAGGCTGGTCTTGAACTCTGGACCTCAGGTGATCTGCCCTCTTCGGCCTCCTGAAGTGCTGGGATTACAGGTGTAAGCCACCGCACCCAGCCTCAAATATCTTTCTTATAGCAATTAGCACTAGCATTGTATTTGTGTTTACTTGCCTGAATGCTTCTCTAAGAACATGAACCACATCCTATTCATGGATGTGGTCCTACTTCTGAATATGGTGACTTCTAAATAAATCAACTTAATTCCGATGTATTAATTCTGTCTAGGTAAATAAAACCCTCATCTGGATGAGTCCTGAAAGGCCCTAGGAATCATATCATCAGAGGTCTCTCTATTACTGCTTTTATACTAAGAAATTTAATTTTCTGTTAGTTTAATAGAGCTGATTTGGGTGTTGGGTGAGGAAAGGTATGAGGTGAGTGAATAAAAACAATGAATGTTTGTTTGTTTGTTTATTTTTAAAGACAGAGTTTTGCTCTGTCGCTCAAACTGGAGTGCAGTGGCGTGATCTCGGCTCACTGCAAACTCTGCCTCCTGGGTTCAAGCAATTCTCAAGCCTCAACCTTCCAAGTAGCTGGGATTATAGACATGCACCACCAATGGCTAATTTTTGTATTTTTAGTAGAGACAGGGTTTCACCATATTGGTCAGGCTGGTCTCAAACTCCTGACCTCAAATGATCTGCCCGCCTCAGCCTCCCAAAGTGCTGGGATTACAGGCATGAGCCACCATGCCCTGCCTGAACTGGTTTTAAGTAAAATAATTTTTTGAATTTCACATTTTTGCTTAGATTTCTTTATTATTTAAAAAGCAGGTGGATTCAAGTATAATATTAATAATAAGCAGAATGACATAAGCCATAATAAGTGTTGGAAATGCTTGTTCCCTGGTGCCATAAAGAAACAGCACATGAACATAAATTTAATTTATTTAGTAAGGCCATTTTTACTTCCTGCAGAAAGGGTACACTTGCCAGCAGTTTTGCCACAAGAGTACCCCGAACAAAAGAGACAGGGTCATTTATAACCTGATGCATCCACCCTACTGCTGTGTCTGGTTTCCATTGGCTGGAACGAGACCTCACGTTCTGTATTTGTCCCGATTGGCTAGCAACTTAGAACTTTTTAAAAGAGGCAAAGGTAGAGGAGAACAAAGGAAGGAGGAAGTAACTTGTGGAATGCTGAGAAAGGTAGAAACACTTTTAAATAAGGAAGAGGAACAGGCTATGACTTAATGCTTGCTTGGACCAGTATAAGCCTGCCGGGGCAAATATTTAGAAGCACAGGTCTGAATAAATTTTGCTTCTAAGAGAAGTTACTATTTATTCCAAATTAAATGGGGAGGAAAGTCTTTGAAGAGGAACCTCTACTTTTACTTTTTACATAAGGAATCTTCTATTTTTATATAACAAGGTCAAACAAATAATGCCAAAGTCATGACCTTCCTTATTAGACCTGCAAGTAGTCTGATCTGAAACAGAGCTATGATATATTGTGGTGTTTTTTAACCAAACAAGGTTCAAAGAATTAACTGGACAAAATTCCTGCCCCTGGACCTTTTTTCTCTTTCTATTTCTCCCTATCTTCTAATTCTCAATGTCTCATTACCGAACTGGTATCTCCTTCTAGCCTTTCGAAAGGAACTACCTAAAAATCAGAGCTTGTTTGTAGTTGTTATCCTTCTCCCTGCTTTTTCCTTTGAATTTTTGCAATAAAATATTTTTAACCATTTATCTTCATACTTTATTCCACTTGTATTCATCATCCTTCAGCATACCTTTATTTTAATTTTTTCCATGGAAATAAACACTCCTATCCCCTTGCCACAGAAAAGAGAAAACTCACAGTTATTCCCCAAGCCAATTTAGAAAGTGGGTGATGTAAGCCCTGGCATACTTACCTGCCACACCAGCCCACTGTCCAAATGCCACTACCCGTACTCCTCTATGATCCACCATTTTCTCATAATCAATAAGACGAATTTCCTGGAAAGAGGATAAAAAAAAGTTTCAGCTGGACCCATTAAGCTTAATTTTAACAAGTAAAGACATATATGAGCAAGTAAATATTTCACATTTTTTCCTCTGAAATACCCTTAACTTGCTAACAGAAGTTACCATCAGGTATACCATGAAATATTTAGAAAACACCAGGTAGCAAACCAATGGTAGGCTTGTAATTAGAAATGAAAAAATGTTTGTAGCAGGTGCTATACCCCCCTTGATGGTAAGCAATGAAATAATAAAGGCAGAATTTCCTTTATCTTTCTGCCCCCACCCACCCAGCACCATCTATAAACATATCTAAAGCCCCTCTCATCCTTTTTTTTTTTGCACCCGGTATTCCCAGGCGGTCTCCCATCCAAGTACTAACCAGGCCCGACCCTGCTTAGCTTCCGAGATCAGATGAGATCGGACGCGTTCAGGGTGGTATGGCCGTAGACAAGCCCCTCTCATCCTTACATCCTTCCTTCTGGTCAAAGAAAACAGATCTCTTTTGAGATGAATCTCTGTGACCTAGATCCCAGCTTCTCTCATGTCCTCCAAGACCACCCTTCTTGAACTACTACCTCTTTCTTGCATCATCCCTCTTTACATTGTGTCTCAACCATTCTAAGTACACTCAGGTCTCTTCTACCTGGAAAATAACACTCTCTCTCAACCTGGAAAATAACACTCTCTCTCAAGTCCAAGCACAGATATTTTTCTCTCTCCTCCTCCTTCTCCTCTCTTTTTCTTTTTCCCTCTCCTTCCTTTTACAGGTAACCTTCCTATTGAAAGTCGTACACAATTCCTTCAAGTAGCTCAGGACAAAACCTGGAGTGATTTCCTCACTCCTCTCCTTTTCTCATATTCCACCTTTTCATTTCTCTTCCTTGCCTTCACTAAAAACATATTCTTCCTCTTTCCTTGAAAACCTTTCCTCTCTCAAGAAAGCATTAATAATTCATGCTTAAAACATATTAGTGTATTGTAATTATACACTATTTTAAACAGTAATTTTATTTCCTCAAAGATCATATAATTTTTATAATCTTTGTGAATTTAAGAATGTTTATCATTCTTCCAACTCCAAGTAATTGGTTACAAAATGCTGCCCAAAAGCAGCCCTGTTAGGTCAGTTTTTGTTAATTTTTTAATAATGAACAAAAGTTAAAATAACAAAAAAAGTTCCTAATTTATAAATACTTTATTTGCTTAAAGTGGAACATTCTTCCTATAGTATTATTTCCATTAATTACTTTTGAACTGATTCTTTAGAAACACCACAGATTAACTGTCACCCTGGTCTACAGTATTTGGAATCAATTGGAAGTGTTTTACACTCCTATATAACAGGTATTTTCCATTGCTTTTACTGTTTATGAACCCTCCAATCCTCTGCCCTAATCTCGGATTCTGGCTCTAACATCTTGAAGATGTGGACCTTAGATTCTTTTTCTATACTCCCTTCCTAGGCTCATCCAGTCTCGTGGCTCTAGACACCACCTGGTCTCTCACAATTACAAAATGTATGTCAGGAGAAGCCGCCCTCCTGAGCTTCAGACTCATATCCAACAGCCCTCTTAGATTATCCCTTTAAATGTCTAATAGAATATTAAACTCGGCAGACCCTAAACTCAGCTCTTGATTTGCCCACCCAAGCCTTTTTTTCTCTTGTAGTGGCATCACGTCATTCCATGGCAATTGCTTCAAGTAGCTCAGGCCAAAACCTGGAGTCATTCCTGACTGCTCTCCTTTTTTCATATTCCACCTTTATGTCATCAGTGAATCCTATAGGATCCACCTCTAAAACATATCCAAGATTTGTCCACATTTCACAACTTTCTCTTCCACCGTTTCTTCCAGGTGCAGGCCACCATCACTTGTGACTTGCAGTCTAGACCAGCCTAGGTTAGCAGCCTTCTTAGTAATGTTGCTCTCCTCCTCCCACCTCCAACCATTATTGACACAAGAGACAAAATGAGCATTTTTGAACATGGTCTACTCTAACCCCACACTCAAAAAGACCTGCTGGCCTTTGCAGTACTATTCTGTCAGCTTAAAAGACTCATCTCAGATGTATTGGCTCGGTCCTTCACCTCCTTCAGATTGTCGCTCAGTGCCACTTTCACAATCGGGTCCTCCCTGACCATCCTACTTAAAATAGCATCATCACCTCCCAGTGCCCAGGACTCCTTTTCTCCTTCAATATTATATTTATCTTCATCACACATATTCTCAAGTGGATATTAGATGTCTTATTCATTGATTATCTGTCTCCTCCCACTAGAATGCAAGCTTTGTAAAAATAAAGATACTTTACTCGGCCGGGCGCGGTGGCTCACGCCTGTAATCCCAGCACTTTGGGAGGCCGAGGCGGGCGGATCACGAGGTCAGGAGATCGAGACCACGGTGAAACTCCGTCTCTACTAAAAATACAAAAAATCAGCCAGGCGCGGTGGCGGGCGCCTGTAGTCCCAGCTACTCCGGAGGCTGAGGCAGGAGAATGGCGTGAACCCGGGAGGCGGAGCTTGCAGTGAGCCGAGATCGCGCCACTGCACTCCAGCCTGGGCGACAGAGTGAGAGACTCCGTCTCAAAAAAAAGATACTTTACTCTTTTGCTCTTTCATTGGAACAAACAGTGTCAGACACAGCATCAGCACTGAATAAATATTTGTTAAATGAATATCCTGTGTTTTAAACAGCTGCTAGTTTTTTTCATAGTATTTATATCTCAAAAATGCATTTTCCCTTATGAATGTGAATAGATGTAAAAATTGTCTCGGCCAGGCACGGTGGCTCATGCCTGTTATCCCAGCACTTTGGGAGGCCGAGGTGGGCGGATCACGAGGTCAGGAGATTGAGACTATCCTGGCTAACACAGTGAAACCCCATCTCTATTAAAAATACAAAAAATTCGCTGGGCATATTGGCTGGCTCCTGTAGTCAGGAGGCTGAGGCAGGCGAATCACCTGAACCTGGGAGGCGGAGATTGCAGTGAGCCGAGATCACGCCACTGCACTCCAGCCTGGATGACAGGGCAATACTCCGTCTCAAAAAAAAAAAATTGCCTCTAGTTCAGTTCCAGCATACAGAGTGTGCAACCCAGTCAAGTCACTTTACCTCCCTGGGTCCCACCTGAAAAATAAGGTAGTAGATTATATGATCCCTGAGGTTATTTTCAGCTCTAAAATTCTATTTGGTAGTATATGGTCAATTGACCTTATAAATTGGTAAATTGTTTAGGGAAAAAGCTTTTATCATTCTTTCCATTTCAGAATATAAACGGAATGCAATGTTTCTCTTAAACTAAAGAAGAAAAGAAGGCTAAAACTCCATTTGGGGGTTAAAGGTAAAAAATATTATTTTTCTACGTTAATATTTATAAATATGAATCACTAATTACCTGTTTTAGAATCTCATCCAACAAGCCCATATTGGCCTCCTGAGCTTTTATTGTGTGGGAGAAAAATGCATAAGTCTTCCTGGACATTAATTTTTCCTCTGGAGGTCTTTTAACTCCTAAAATTAGACAAGCTTCAGAAATATCCTCCTGAAGAATGCCACCAGCTTTGACATAGTCCTGAAATTGTAATTATGATTAAAGGTTATTATCCTGATTTGTAATATCCATGTTTTCTTGAGCAAAATGTGTAGCAAAGGCACAACAAACCTTTTGAAGGAATAAAATCTGTATGAATTACAACAAATAATAGAACAACTACTTGTAAAGTTTGTACTTGTTGGCTAAAGATAAATCTATCATGTTCAACTCTTACAGCATTAAACAATTAGAAAACTCGGCATATATATATATATACACATATATATATATGAAGAGTTTATAATTTGGTCATATGCACTAGCACATGTGACTTAAGCATACTTGTGAAATGTATATTTTGTACCAACAGTACACTGAAATATTAAATGCCAAATTGTGATTTATTAGTTGCATTTTTAAAAGATAAGACATAATTATAACATTTATTTTTCAGTGTTGACCCAGTTAGTATTTATTACTGTCCTTACTGTACATTAGTCTGTGCTAGAGAAGAGATGCTAAGATACAAGGAAAGATTGTCAAGATCCCTTCTATAAAGGAGCTCACAAAATATAGTAAAAAGTACTCTGGATTGGAGTAAATGAAAAATACAAAACATTATGATCAGCAGTATCTAAGTGATATGCTACTTTAACTGATATTGAGATAATTCCTAGGTAGGATGATGAAAAAAATACGAAAACTAAATTAATCTGAAAGGTAGGATACCAAAGAAATATGAGAATTTAAATTAATCTGAAAGGCTACCTGAAATTTAGAGAAATGAAGATGGGAAACACAAGATGGTAATATCAGTAAGAGGCATTGAAGGCATATATAAAAATACAAAGAGAGAGAAGTAAAGAGACATTTACAGCATATGAGTAAATCGATTTGGAAATGTAGGTTGAATGTCATCATGGCTAATATGAGCTTTATTGGGTAATAAGTAACAATCATTGATATGTATTAATAAATTACATGTACTTTGCAAAGCTCTTTGCATGAATTATCTCATTGAAATTTCATACAACTCTCATGAGGTAAGTACAATTATAATCCTCATTCAATCAATGGGAAACCTGAGGCTTACAAACTTAATTGAGATTGCATAACTAGTACATGGAAGCAACAGACAGACATATCTGATTTTTAAATAAAGAAATATAACCCAAGCAGAATTAAAAAAGCAATTGAACAAAAGATAAGTTTAGTTAGGAATCTACTTCAAAGGAAAGTAGAGATGAATAATAGAGATAGTTAAAGAATGAATATACAATTTCTCCCTGGTTTCTTCAAAAACAGTCCATTTTCTCATTCATAGTAGATTGGTAAATAAACCATGGTAAATATGTACAATGGAGTACTTATCACACAGCCATGAAATGAAATGAAATCTCTCTAAGAACTTACATAGAGCAATGTTCAAGATATGTTGTTACTAAAGAAAGAAAGCAAGGTTAAAAGAGTATATATAGTAGACAGCCTTCTGTATAAGAACAAGAGGGAAACAGATACATAAATACACACACAAGTGTTTATTTTTGCAAAAAAAAGAAAAAAGAATGATAGATCAGAAACAAAAGTAACCTCTTTGGGGTGGGTGAGAATTGGATGTAGGGGATTAAAATGAAAACATGACTTGATTTCTGGAATTTGTAAATGTTCTACTTTGAAAAACAAAATAAATCAAAAATAGGAAAGCAAACATTAAAACTGAATAGAAACAATAATATATAAATCCAGATGGATATTAGATTGATGACGAAACCACACCAAAAAAATAATTCAAATAAGTTTTTTAATACAACACTCTGAATATTCATTGTCAGATATATTCTAAAGGCAAAAAAAAAAAAATCAGAGAAATAGTAAACTTCATTTAGTGGGCTTACTATTAGCTGTAATAATAGTATTGTGATCCTGACACTATTTATACATATCATAGGATAAAGCAAACAATATGCATTAATATTAAAGAATTAAGATTTTTACTGTTGGAGAAAACAGATGCAAATATAAAATTTTAAAGGTAAAAAGTTGTGCAATGTTAAATTTTAATTTTCCTGGACATTAATTTTTCCTCTGGAGGTCTTTTAGTATCAGTATTAACTCATGATTAAATAATATATATATATGTGTGGGCATCTGTTTGTGTTTATTTCTAAACTCTGTACACTAATAGAGCCTAAGAGCAACAGTATCTCAGTAACAATAAACATGCTTAATACCAGATACCAGATCTCAGTCTCTATATAATAAAAGAAATCAAGTCGTCTTGGTGAAATTATTAATTTCCTGATGTGTGGCAGGAAAGGTACAAGGTGAGACTAGGACAATTTGTTATTCCAAGAAAGAAGAAAGCTCAAAGATAAATGGATTCACATCCAAAGGACAGAGAAGCCCCCTTAGAAGGACTCGCACTAACCAATTCTGGGATAATTCAGACATTAAAAAGAATAATGGTAAATGGATTGAATGAAAAAGGTCCATGCTTCCAAAATATACTCAAAAAAGCAAAAATTAAAGAAACATAATGCAACAGTAAATTTGAGTTCACACTTTGATAAACAATTCAGTTCACTGTAATAAAACAGTTCACAACTCATCTTTTAAGCAACATCCTAAGATTTATCTTGTCAACATGAAGATGTATATATAAACTCCTCATAACAAGGCTTTAAATGCAATGGTAAGAAAGTTTTTTAAAGAAATTGTTTAAACACTGAATTACAGAATTCACAGTTGGGTAAACAGTTCAATGCACTGTAATAAAACAGTTCACAACTCAAAAAAGTGGAGGAGTGGAAGAGAAAGAAAAGAAAACCTCTTTTCTAAAGAAGAATGTCAGCAAATAAACTTAGGGGAGTGATAAAATTAGAAAAGCATCACTTCACAAGTCTCCATGTAAAAACTGATTCAGGCAAAGATTATCAATGGAGGCTAACATGATTAGTTGTAAAGTTATTGAGGAATAGGAACATCACAGATCTTAAAATATCATACCACAGATAACTCAGTAATTACAAAGGGTGAAATAGAATTTAACAATGAAGAGCTCTCACTGTGACCACCTCAACCAAGTGACCACACATTGCCAACCACGGGACAACCTGATGTTTTGTGCCTTTGATGTGATGCCATGGGAAGAACATATATCACTTATGTTGTATTCATGCCAAGCATTTTTGGCATGAATATAACATATGGAATATAATTAGAATATAATCTATTCACGAGAAAACAACCAGATTATTCGTGCCCAGTAGCAGGACACTCTGTAAGTCTTGGGCTCTTTTAAAAAGAGTCCATGTCAATGTCAATATCACTGAAACAAAATCAGAAAGGGATGTGCTATTCTAGATTGAAAGAACTAAAGACACACAATAATAAAATGCAATAAAGCTTCATTAAGCCTCAATTAAAATAAAAGGCATTTGAGGTAATGGAGAATTTGAACATAGACTATATAAGATGATATTATGAATTATTAATTTCTTAGGTATGAAAATAATATTGTGGTTATGTAGAAAACATGGTTTATTCTGAGGAGATGCACGTTGGAGCATTTAGTAGTAATGAGTTATGATGTCTGTGATCTACTTTAAAATGATTCAGGAAAGGAAAAGTATACATATATATGTATATTGCTAAAATGGGAATGAGAGTCAAACCTATACCATAATATTATTTTGAAGAGCAAGTGGAATGATGAACATGACAGGCTTCTCTCAGAGTGGCAGGCAAGGTACATTCTCAAAGGAGCATTCTCTCGGTGCAAGAATGGAGTCTTATCCCCCTAGTCCCAGAACCAGGGCTGTACATGAAGGAGAGAATGATTGAAAAATAATATCTCCTAAAAGTAAGTTCTTTTATTCCTCAGCTGGAGTAAGCATAGGGTGAAAATAATACTTTTAATCAAAGTAAAGAAATCAAAGCGACACTAGCAAACATTTTATTTTCACTCAGATGCTCCTTAATTTCCATATGCAGGTTCATTTTATTCTCACATAAAAACATTGGAAATACTCACCTTATCATGAATGGCCCGCCGATTCGAAGGCTGTATCAAGACCTTGTATCCCAGATTGGTGATGCCTTTGATGTGCTTGGGAGCTAGAGGGGCCCTTCTCTCCCAGGCGTTCACATCCTCCCTCCGGACGGCCAACACAGCTTTGTGGTGAAGACCCTTGGAGAGGCTGACTCCCAGCCTGCCCAGTCCAGTCCTATGTACTTGCAGCATCTTGACACCTGGTGACTGTAAAGACAATGTAAAGAGCAGAGCAACAAAAGGCAGCAGGGCTAGCAGATCAGTTCTGGTCTCCTGAGAAATCTGAGGTAAAATACAACCCACTCTTATGAAAACATACACAAGGTAGAGAAGAGGGAAGGGAAAACTGGGATGTCAAGTGTTCCTTTAAAGCCAAGTTTTCAAAAACAAGATTATTTAGCTGCAAAATTTTAAAAAGTATAGAGCAACGTGTGTGACACTATCCAATAACTGCTAAGCTAAATAGCTTTTTAAATACACATTTTATCAAACATCTATTCAGCACAAAAGTCTTAAACAAATTAATCCACAATGCAAATCCAGGAAGATAAAAAAGAGCAAGACTTTCAGATTGGTCTAAATTTTGGTGGCATAAAGTTTGAAATCCTTATAATGGTATACAAGGTTCTTCACAGTTTAGTGCCAACCTCTTTCCAGTTCATCTCTGACCATTCCCAAAACAAGTGTTTCTCAATGTGCCCCACAACCTAGTGTCAGTCAGTGAACTGTTTTTTTTTTTAAAAAAAACCAAAAAACAAAAAACAAAAAAACTGGTTCACAATTAGATGTGTACATAAATAGAAAGTAAGCATTTAGAAGCCTTAATATCACATGATCATATTTATTTATTTATTTATTTATTTTTAGAGATGAAGACTCACTCTGTCAATGCTAAAATGCAGTGGTGAGATCATTGTTTACTGCAGTCTGGGCTCAAGTGATCCTCCAGCCTCAGCCTCCCTAGTAGCTAGGACTACAGGTGCACAACCACCCACCTGGCTAAGTTCTTTTTTTTAAATTTATAACAAATTACTGGGATTCGAGGGGCGATCCACCATGTCAGGCCACAAGATCATTTTTTCTAGTAATTTATTGTTACCGGATTTTACAAAAATATTGGTCCTCAACAGATTGGAAATTTAAGAAAACCAATCAACCTGTGTAAACTAGTTCAATCATTGTGGAAGACAATGTGGCGATTCCTCAAGGATCTAGAACTAGAAATACCATTTGATCCAGACATCCCATTACTGGGTATATACCCAAAGGATTATAAATCATGCTGCTATAAAGACACATGCACAGATATATTTATTGTGGCACTATTCACAATAGCAAAGACTTGGAACCAACCCAAATGTCCATCAGTGATAGACTGGATTAAGAAAATGTGGCACATATACACCATGGAATACTATGCAGCCATAAAAAAGGATGAGTTCATGTCCTTTGTAGGGACATGGATGAAGCTGGAAACCATCATTCTGAGCAAACTATCACAAGGACAGAAAACCAAACACCGCATGTTCTCACTCATAGGTGGGAATTGAACAATGAGAACACTTGGACACAGGGTGGGGAATGTCACACAGTGGGACCTGTCATGGGGTGCGGGGAGGGGTGAGGGATAGCATTAGGGATACACCTAATGTAAATGACGAGTTAACGGGTGCAGCACACCAACATGGCACATGTATACATCCGTAACAAACCTGCGCATTGTGCACATGTACCCTAGAACTTAAAGTATAAAAAAAAAAAGCCAATCAACCAAACAAACCTATTCTTTAACTAGAGGTGTTAGAAGATTAAGAAGCAGAGTTAAATCACTCTGCTTCCTAGAGTCCAGCTCACCTTCACTGTTCACCTTTGTTGCTCTAAACATGCCAGTTCCTCTTCCTGGGTTTTCTCTCCATACATGGCCGCCTGCTGTTGTATTAAACCCCGACCTGCCTCAACCAGTTTTCCAACTGCTATTGAAGTGAGAAGATTGTGTAATTACACTCATTCAGTCAATCAAGAAATAGTTACTAAAGGCTTACTATGATGAATGTAACAGGCTTCTCTCAATGTGGCAGGCAAGGTATATTCTCATGAATAAACTCTACTCAAAGCAGCATTCTCTTGGTACAAGAAGTACAAGAAGTGTCTTGTTCCCCTAGTCCCAGAACCAGGGCTGCACTTGAAGGAGAGAATGATTGAAAGATATCATCTACTAGAAGTAGTTCTTTTATCCCTCAGCTGGAGGAAGCATAGAATACGGTGGAAATAATACTTTAAACCAAATTAAAGAAATTAAAGTGACACTAGCAAACATTTTATTTTCACCCAGGTTCTCCTTAATTTTTATATACAGGTTCATTTATATACAGGTTCATTTATTCCTATGCAGAATAAATCTTATGTAAATTTTTAAAGCATAAATATCCAGGTTTAACAGTATTCTATCCAACTTCAATTGGATTCTATCCAACTTCAATTTTGTAGCCGAATGTCATTTCAGATGATGATTTGCTGGATCATTTGAATGCTAAAACTTAGTTTTCCATGTAAAGTTGGCAGCAAAATATAAGGATTCAATGGTTTTTATACCTTCTAGAAATTTTCTACCCATCACCGCTAACAACATATAGAAAAGCTTGCATGAAACACATTTCTTTTATATCAGACTGCAATCTTGGAAGAGCACCAGCTTGATGGATGGGGAAGGCTTGACCAAACAATTAAGCATACAAGTACATTTCCTGGGGGCAAACAACTACTTGCTACCTAGACAGTAAATTTATAGGACACTTTACAACAGAATCAGAGAACAGACCAAACAGCGAAGAGTCCAGCTAAGAAAGCTTTAGGAAGACAGCCAAGAAGAAAGCAAGCTGCACACAGCAAGAGAAACTGCTGATGATTAGGAGTTCAGGCTTTTATTCAGGGCAAAATATGAATGCAAAATAGATTATCAACACTTCAGTAAATGACTTATATACTGCATCTATTTTTTTGTTTATTCATGTGCTTTTGTTTTTTAAAATAGATTGCATTAAACTCAATCCCAAACCCATAACATTCAGTCTTCTCGAAGCCCAAAGAAAAACTAGAACCTGAATCCCTTAGTTTCTAATAAAACCAATTCCAAATATAGTGATTCCTTTGAACATACACAAATGTCCAGAAACCGTCCCATCTTCCCAGCAGGGGCTGTGTTTCATGAATTCACAGGTGACTACATACCCCTGTAACTTTTATTACGAGTAGAAATTCTTGACTCCACCAGGAGGAACATGTGGAGATAATTTAATCCCTCCCCTCTAGCCCAAGCTTGAATGTTAACCTCACTCATCCCTCACTCAGTAATAATCCCTGCTCCTTCTCCCACCACCTTCTTTGTCTGGGATAGGGCAGGAAAGCAGTAGACACACACACAGACACAAACACAGACAGTCACTTGTAACATACACACATATACTTGCAAAGGCCAACTACCTTGGAAGACTAGGGAAAAAGACAGAAGAGCCTGGGACTGAGCTTCAGTTTATTTGGGAAGCTACTTTCACTTTCACTTTTTGCATGGAAGGCTTAAATCATAATTTCTGTAACTTTTGTTATTTAAACAAACGTAACAGTAGTTACCATTGATTAAGCATCACATTGCCAAGCTCTATGCTGAGCACTTTATGGACATTGTCTTATTTCCTCCTTGCAAAAATCTTATTAAGTAGATACATATCCCCATTTTATAGATGAAGAAACTGAACTGGAATCATATAGGATCTGTTGCTTTTAAGCAGAAGCAGGAGTCCTAGTTTAATGTTTAACACCTGGAATTTTCTCTTCTTTGCCAAAGCCTACAGATTCACACCATATAGATCCAACACATGCTGTTAACTCCAGCCAATTCTTGTTTCAGAAAGAAATCAGATCCATATGGCTTTGCCTTCAGCAGTTACAGTGAATTAGCAGTTCTCCCCGTAGCATGCCATGCCTCTCTTGACCCCTTTTCCTGCTTTATACTGAAAATCATTCCTGAGTACCTGCCAAGACAAATTCTAGATTTCTGGGTGCTTAGAAAAAAAAAAAGGTTCGATTATAGTATAACTGCTAGTTACTGCTTGAACCTTAAAACTTGGTCTCAGCATAGAACTTTCAAGATCCGCAGTTCATTTGCTTCTAAGGTCTTCAAGAAATAGGAAATAGTGAGAATTTCTGAATTGCACTGCAGGTGTCTAGTATTTCATGGAAATGCCAACGGGGGCTGCTTTAGCTTTTCCTGTCCTGGATTTTGTGGTATTTTTCAAGAATATCAGGAAGTAAATTCAATGTATATTTCTGGAATGCCTTCAATGAAGAAAGGAGGGAAGATCGGGGTTTACTCACCACCAGCTCTAGTGAGGTTACCCGACAATGTCGGGTGCTGACAACAGCTTTTAACACAAGCAAGGAGGATGTAGAAAAGCAGGAGGAAGAGAGGGGAAAAAAAGAGCTAGAAAGAACAAAGAGGAGGAAAATAGAGAAAGAGAAGTGTCACATAGGTAAGGGTGGGATACAAGAGCCTTCCTCTGTCAAATTTTAACAGTCTTCCCTTTGTTACATGAAGGTTAACATTTCAAATATAAAAATGAAACTTAAAAGATTTCTTCTCTGTTTTTGTAAAACAGAACACCGCTAAGGTATACACTTTTATTTACCTAAAATTGATCAGGAATTTGAAATGTCTCTAAAAGTCATGGGAGTATTATAGTGAATTGCAGCGAGATACAGTAGCCCCTGCTTATCTGTGAGTAATACATTCCAAGACCCCCAGTGGATGCTTGAAATCTCTGATAGTCCCAAACCCTATATATACTATGTTTTTTCCTATACATACATACCTATGATATAGTTTAATTTATAAATTAGGCACTGTGAGAGATTAGCAACAATAACTAATAAAATAGAATAATTATGACAATATACTGTAATAAAAGTTATGTAAATGTGGTCTCTCTCTCTCTCTCTTTCTGTCTCACAATATCTTAGTGTACTTTATTCACCTATTTTCAGACCAGATAGACAGTGGGTAACTGAAACCATGGAAAGTGAAAACTTGGATAAGAAGGAACTACTATGTACTGATACAGGAAAATAATAGTGAAGGTTGCCCAGTAGCAATAGGAGAACATACTCTATGATACTGTCCTATCTTTCCATCTCTCAAGGGGGCAAGACTTAATCTTTTAATTTGCTAACTTTGCAACAAAAACATGAGAATCAGAAGAAAGAACATGCTTGAATGTTCTTTGTATTTTTTTATTATTTTCCAGAAAAGGGAAAGGAAAATGACAGAGATAGAGAGAGAGAGAGAGAGAAAAGGACACAGAGACAGAACTCGGCACTCCATACATATTCCACCATTTTCTTTCAACGACCATGAGCTGTCCTATGGTCACTGAGTACACCATCATTCTAAATCACATGGAGTAACCAAAGCAAAGCAGATTCTGTAAAATGTATTTATAAAATATTATATTTAAGAAAAGCCACTCTCAGGACAGAGAATCTCATGTGTGGTTAGAAAGGTCCTTTCAGAGTGTGAGCAGAGTGGTCTTTTGTACAATCACATTTATTAATATAAAAACAGCTAGTCATTTGCATATAGCACAAATATTTTCTAATATTTAAATTACAATGAAATCCAGAAAGTCTCTTGATAGAGTTATCAAAATAAAATCTTTTGTACACGGAATATGGGACAAATGCTTTTGATTCTCTTTAATTCAAAAAATATTTGGGGGCTACTTAAGATATGCACAACATGATGCACTCGGTAAAGATACAAAGAAGCAGTAATCCAGTCCCTGCCCATGTTCAGGATTAGTTTTATCTAATTAAATGGTGCTGATCAATATCTGATAGTGAATTAGTAATTATTGATTATATCCAAATATTAGAGTCAAAGTGGGCCTGATAGAATGTAATCTAAAATCTTAGTATTACAAATGAGAATAGTGAGGCCCATAGAAATAGGGGATTTTTTTCTGTTTTATAGAAAGCATTTTCCAAGCCACTATTATGTATTTTTATAATGACTTATCATAATGGATGTCACAGTAAGACAGTCTGTTGTTCTCGTTGGTATAACTTTTTAAATGTAACTCGATCAAGATTTTTCTCTCTGCTACTTTTCAGGCAGTATTTATGCCTTAAAATGATGTGTTTGGCGAGGCACGGTGGCTTATGCCTATAATGCCAGCACTTTGGGAGGCCCCAGGGTGGGCAGATCACCTGAGGAGTTCAAGACCAGCCTGGGCAACATGCAAAACCCCATCTCTACTAAAAACACATAAATTAACTGGGCGTGGTGGCACATGCTGGTAGTCCCAGCTACTAGGGAGGCTGAAGCATGAAAATCACTTGAACCCAGGAGGCGAAGTTTGCAGTAAGTGAAGATCATGCCATTACACTCTTACCTGGAAAACAAAGTGAGACTCTGTCTCAAAAAAAACAAACAAAAAATGATGTATTTAATTTTTGCAGTTTTTATAAGGGAACTGGGTAGATGAAGAGAGCTGAGATTTTCATAGAGCTTTTTACTCTTCCATCAAATAGCTAAAATTCTTTAAGTCTCTTCAACCCTTTCCATAGCACCAACCCAATCAGAATACTTTTTAAGCTTATAGATCACCTACCTAAGCAAAACAATGCACAAGCATTACAAGAGCTTAAGAATGAACTAAGCGGCTGGGTGCGGTGGCTCATGCCTGTAATCCCAGCACTTTGGGAGGCCAAGGCAGGCGGATCACGAGGTCAGGAGATCGAGACCATGGTGAAACCCCGTCTCTACTAAAAATACAAAAAAAAAATTAGCCGGGCGTGGTGGCGGGCGCCTGTAGTCCCAGCTACTCGGGAGGCTGAGGCTGGAGAATGGCGTGAACCCGGGAGGCGGAGCTTGCAGTGAGCAGAGATCGTGCCACTGCACTCCAGCCTGGGCGACAGAGTGAGACTCCGTCTCAAAAAAAAAAATAAAGAACAAACTAAGCATTGCTCCTCTTAATTTCTGTCACTTCTTTTGGGATATGTATGAAGGATCACACATTCATTTTTGAAGAAATTAAGGCCAAATGTTCCAACTTTAATCCCCACAGTTAGGAACGTGCTCTTTGTCCATCTATTTTAGATCTTTAAAATAATTTCACTACAGCATAATTCAAAGACTCAAACCAAAACTATCAAATCACGTGGGGGATTTCTGAATGACAAATTATTTGCAATAATCAGGCATATATTGTGATTAAATATTGAGAGACTAAGAATGAGGTAATGTAGTCTTTAGATGAAGAAAATAAGTTCATGGATGAACAGCGCTAATTATTTATATTCACCCTTCCAAGTAACTAAAAAAATAAAAATACAAGTATATATTAAAACCCATGGTTTCCCAAGAAGCCCCCTGGTGTCTGTAAATAAGTCTGGCAGCTCTATGGCTATGAGTCTTGGCCTACACTAGGTATCCAAACCATAATATTTTTTGGAGAGGTTCAAAAGAGTTCCAGAATTAACAGAGCACCAGGTGATGGCCTAGAACTAATCCAAATCCCTCCCCATTTCAAGGCTTGCTAGAACTAGGCTTGGGCTTGCATTAACACTGGTCATACTTTCACTTCCTGTGCGTGGGTACATTCTTTTAATGCTTCCATGTTAAACCCTCTATAAAATACTTTACCGGATTAAGAAGAAAATGGTAGACTTTGGGGGAGGAGGTCTATTAGTGTTAACTAATCCGGTCTGAGAATTTTCATATTTTCTCCAGCCCATCACCTACTCAAAGTCATCCATAAACATGACACATATTTCTCCTGGTCTCTAGCTCATAATTTTAGCTTTATTGAAATGGAATATGAAGTTAGTTCTAAATCGGATTCTCATCCAAAATGCTTATCTGCTTACTTGTCTGTCTCTTTGCTAAACTGTAAATGTGTATGAGTTTTGTTTTACTCATCTCTGTATTCCCAATGACTGGCACATGGGAAAACAGCAAGTGTTTTAAGAAAGAATGAATAAATGAAAACGCAAATTCAATAAACATTATAAAGACCTATGCAGCAAGAAAACAAACAAACAAACAAACAAAATAGACACATTAATAAGAAGAGACTCACGTCCCCCTAACCCTGCAAAAAAAAAAAAAAATCTCAATTCTCTTCCAAGATCTCATAGATCAACAAATGTTGTGAAATATAGTACAGTATAGTGGGAAAACTTAGACATGGGAGCTGGGACATATAACTAGATGTAGGGTTCTTCCTCTCGACTTCAGTTTCCTTACCCAGACTAAAATATAATACTAAAGTCCCTTTCGGGCTCTGATATTCTGATTCTATTAAGCATAGTAGTGACTGGACACTGAGAATTACAAAAACATTAGAAATGTAGAACATAAATAGGCACTCTGACTTATGAATTTCCAGCTAAAGTACACCAAACAGGGAAACAAAAAACCAAAAACACAATCAAGAAACAGTGGACATTCACCTAAGCTACCTGCATTAATAGCATGGACCAAGAACCAAGAACTTGCAACAGAAAATGGATACCTCAAAGGAACACCGGTTTCTCTCCTGGGTTCCTTGGCGGCCAAACTTACTCTGTGATCTTGGCTGGCAACTTAACCTGTCTGTGCATCATGCGTAAAATGAGAGTGATATTAACCTCTACCTCTTAGGGCTCTTGAGACGTTTAATTGAGCTAATATGCATAAAGTGCTGAGCATTGCTGTGTGTCATAAACAATAAATTTTAAGAAAAGAAAAAGCCTCCAGGCTTGCCTACTCCTGGAAAGCGAGCACAACCACACCGCTAACAGTAGACTCACATTTCTTTCCTCTGTCACACCGTAGTAAGGGCTTCACCATGGCTCCATATTAATCCCCCACCCTTACATTATTTTGGAAAAAAAATAATTAGAGCCCAATAAGCCCTCTCTTCAACTTCAAACTTCAGGCATGGATGTTCAAGATAAATAAATTACCATTTTAATGTTGTATTTAATCAAATTTAAGACAATTTTTTTACACATTTTAGCCATCTGTGAAATAGGGATGCATCTTACAATAGATGGCACCTTAGATCAGATGAATGTGGTAATAATGTTTTGGGGTTATTTTCCATTCCAGATGTTTGTTTCCATGATTTCATGAATTGCATATAATCTTTTTTAGCCTTCCCAAGAAAACTTACCACTGTTTGTAATGTTATATCTATGAGAAAATTAATAAAAGAATATATGAAAAAAATTAAAATGTTTTGTTAAATGGTGGCTTCTTACACACCAAAGATCGTTTCCAAAATTCCGAACCAAGGTCTGTTAAAGGACTAGTGAGAAAAAAAATTCAATGACAAATAAACCAAAATTCTGATCACGCCATCGTCAATAACAAGTGAAACTGATAACAAATATGATTACCTGAAGAGTGGAAAATGATTCTGGTAAATTGGCTTCAATTTTTGTCCACCTAACTCATTTTGCAGAATGGCCACCAGGTTACACAGTTAAGTCATGTAGCCCTAGATTCACTCATCTTCATGGGAAAAAAAGAAGAGGGGAGTGCAAGGGACAAAATAGACAAAGCCAGAAACACCAAAGTGCCATCAGTGTTTTGGGATTTTTTTTAATACAGTATTGGAAAGCCGCAGCTTCAGTCAAGGACCATTCCGTCCTGTGTATAACTACATCTCACAGCTGCACCTTCCCCACTGATGATCCACAACATCAAAAAATGTTAATCCTTGTTCAAGTTACTGAACTAATTCATTCTCTCGCGCGCGCGAGCGCTCTTTCTCTCTCTCTTCCGCTCCCCCCACCCCCATTCCCCTGAAATCAATATCTGAAAACACATTTCTTCTTCTGAAGCTGTCAGGATAGACAGACATTCAGCCCCATTCAACCGAGGAGGGTGGGTAAACTACTTCTCCCCGCGCCCCCTCCCGCGCGAGCGCTCACAATGGCCCGCATAGCCCCGCAGGGGCTCAAAAGTTCAGGAAACCCAGACTTTCAAGGCGCCCAACTTCCACCCATCTCCGATCCTTGCTGGAGAATGGGTCTGTGTCTCGGAGAGTGGGCAGCCCAAGATGGACAAGGAGAGAAGTTTGTGATCAGTTTGGCTACGCTGGGCGTGGGGAGGGAAGGGGGAAAGAACCACCCCGAAATCTCCATCCACCGCCCCCTCAGCCAGCCGTCCCCTCTAAACACGCGGTCCACAAATTAACAAGGCGTTGTTTCCGCAGCTTCATCAGTTCTTTATTCCCCAGCCACAGCACCACCACTATCCGCCAAAAAAGAAAGAAAAGAAATCCGAATTGCAATCCCTCGCCTTTCTACTTAGAAATGCTGGAGCTGCGCTGACCGCTCTCCCTCCCTTCCTCGCAGTGAAACGCTCTGCGTTTCCGCTCTCCCTCCATTCCTCGCAGGGAGGCCCGAATGCTCGCCGCCTTCTCCCTCTCTCGGCCCGGCCCGGGTCGCCTCGCGGCGCCGGGACCCGAAGGCCAGGCTCGCGGGCCCCTCCCAGCTACAGCCCGAGCCCGGCCCGCTATCTCCAGCGCATCTCACAGGCTGAGCCCACCCGCGCGTCTGCTCAGCTCTCCGCGGGGACCTCTCCTCTCCTCACCTCGTCCGCTCTGGGGCGCCGACTTGTCTCCCGCCGCCTCGGATCTTCTGAGTCGCTGCTGGGGAGGCTCCGAATTCCTAGCACAAATTGGGATGGAACGCCGGGAAGTAGGAGGTGTTTGCTCAACTTCTGAGGGCGTCACGCCTCTGCCTCCCGTAGCCAATCAGCAGCCGCCCTGAGGGAACAACCTTCTCCTCCGCCAGTCGGCGGCGCTGCCAGTTGCTACGTCATGCCCGGCCCCTGCTCCTCCCCAAGATCCTTCTGTCTCTCCGATCTCTGACCCGCGTTCTTAGCTGGGACGTCGAGTTCTCCCAAGATAATTATCCACCAGGTTTGTAACTGTCCGTGGCAGAAGGCGGGCGGGGACGGAGAGCAACGAAAATAGTCTGGGCATTACGCGCTAAATAGAGGTGCACATCTCCTGGGGAAAAGTTGCGAGCGCCGGTACCTCACGTTTGTTTAGTTATAGGCACTTTTCAAAGCATTTCACCGCCTTGTCACAACCCTATGAAGCCAGATAACAGTTCTTACAACGGTTTTAGAAGCCAGCAAGCAGAGAATCTGAGAAATTAAATCTGAGTGTGTTCATGTGCATATGGCAATGTCCAATGTTATTGAAAAGTCCTAACTACGTAGGAGGCCTGGAGGGAGGGGGAAAACGTATTTCATAGACACTAGCCCCAGCACTAAGAACTGAAGAATCATCTGAAGCCCAGCTGTGATCCCCCAAGGAGTCAATGGTCAGAAGTTAATCTTCCCTCCTGTTTTTACAACTTTCTCCACCACTTACTCTTCTTATACCTGCCATAGATGTATTTAGCTACAGAACTCTTATGTCAACAATCTATAGCCAGAACGTTCTTGAGACTCCACTCATATCTCCAATTGCAAAGAAAATTATTTATTTATTTATTTGTTTATTTATTTATTTATGGTAGAGATGGGGTCTCGCTGTGTTGACCAGGCCACTGATCTGGAACTCCTAGCCTCAAGCTATCCTCCCACCTCGTCCTCCCAAAGCACTGGGATTACAGGTGTTAGCCACTGTGCCCAACCCCAAATTAGAATTTTATCTGTAAGTAGAATTGGAATTTTCTTCTGTATCTTTAGCTTCACGTTTCCAAAATCGGATCCCTTGTCATTCTTGGAAAGTCTTCCAAAGGCTGTGTAATGGTTCACACCTGTAATCTCAGCACTTTGGGAGACTGAGGCTGGAGAATCACTTGAGCCCAGGAGTTTAAGACTAATCTGGGCAAAGTAGCAAGACCTGTGTCTACTAAAAAATAATAAAAAATAAATAAAAATTTAAAAAGCCAGGTGTAGGGGCTACACATCCCTGTGGTCCCAACTACTCAGGAGGCTGAGGTGGAAGGATCACTTGAGCCGGGGGATGTTGAGGCTGCAGTGAGCCATGATCATGCCACTGCACTCTAGTCTGGATGACAGAGTAAGACCCTGTCTCAAAAAGTAAAATTAAAAAAAAAAGCCTTCCCTTTTGTGTTCACCAGCTCTGTTATTAATATCACTGCCTTCCTACTCACCACCTATCCAGACTTAAAAAGTCATGGTCACTTCAGTTCTTCCTCTGGCCCCTTGGCCTTACCCTTGGTGTTGATGCTGTCCTTTAAAAACCCCACTACTATCACCCTGCTTCAAACCCCTTTTTATATGTGTAATGTAGACCATATTTTTTTAAGCATACAACTCCAATTGTCTCATTGGCCTAAGCAGAAAGCCTCAGAGGCTACCCAGTACTTGTGGAACATTAGCCCAAAGTTCTTCACATAATGTTAGTTGCTTCAGATGTGGCCAAAATCAATGACCTTAGCTTTATTTCTGCAGCAGAACTATCCTGAAACCACCACTGAAACACAATTTATGCCTTGCTATCTTCCTAAGGATTAAGCATCTGGGTAAGAATGTAAGAATCCTTACTCTTCTCCTTCGAGTTGTAAATCATGGGCAAGTTACTCAGTTTTCAAAAGAAGCCTGTGCTCCATTATCTGTTAATGGGTTAATAATAGCAACTACTTCATGGAGTCATGAGAACAAAATGAGATAATGGCCAAAGTGCTCTGTCAAGTGTCTCACTGAAGAAACTGGAAATCATTATTTATTTTCCTCCAAATACCTCATGTTGTACATTTATCTGTAATTCTAATTTACAAAAATATTCACCATTCTAAAACTAATCAGCCCTTTGGGGTTCAGCTCAAATGCCACTTAAATAATGAAAACTTTCCTGCATATTTCAACCAGATGTGATTGTTCCCCTTCTCCCTTGTGTATTGGCCTCTCTTTTTGTACTTATCACAGTCTCCCTTTTATCATAGTTATTCATACTTACCTTATCCACATTGCTCAGCTCACCTGTCATCACCACCATAAAATAAGAATATGTATGTGGACTTCCTCTTTTCTATTTTTTTTTCATTGCTTCTAGTACGATGCTATGCGTGTAATAAGTCAGTCGGGGTCTTAGCAGGAAATAGGTGGCACAATCCAACTGGCTAAATTAGGAGACACAAAAGGACTGAGTGTATGCAGGGATAAAGGAAAGTGGCAGTATATGTGTCATGTAGTCCCTGGGACTAGCAACACTGACAATCACTCGTAGGCCTAAACAGGGCCAGGAAAAGAAATAGTTACCAGAACTCAGGAATAGTTATACCTGTACTGTAGCTGTAGCTGTAGCTCTAGCTGTAGAGAGTGCTATTCAACCAACAGTAGTAGTTTCTGGCAGGAATAAAACTGCCTAAAAATTAATCCTGCCGGCTGGGCACAGTGGCTCATGCCTGTAATCCCAGCACTTTGGGATGCCAAGGTGGGCAGATCACCTGAGGTCAGGAGTTCGAGACCAGCATGGCCAACATGGTGAAACCCTGTCTCTACTAAAAATACAAAAATTAGCCAGGCGCAGTGGCATGTGCCTGTAATCCCAGCTACTTGGGAGGCTGAGGCAGGAGAATCACTTGAACCCGGGAGGAGGAGGTTGCAGTGAGCAGAGATCGCACCACTGCACTCCAGCCTGGGTGACAAGAGTGAGACTCCGTCTCAAAAACAAACAAAAAAAGATCAATCCTACCTGAAGAGGAACCTACCTAAGGCAGGGGTCAACAAACTTTTTTCTGTAAAGGGCCAGAAAATAAATATTTTAGGCTTCACAGATCATACCATCTGTGTCATGTCATGACTACTCAACTCTGCTGGCTGGAGTGTAAAAGGCAGCTATAGGCCATATTTAAATGGATGTGTGTGGCTGTGTTTTGATAAAACTTAATTTACAAAAGTAGGCTGCAGGGCAGATAGGGCCTCTGGGCTATAGTTTGCAGACCCCTGTTCTTCCATAGGGAAGGAATAATCTTACTTCACTCTCCTTCTGCCCCTTCATCTCTTGCCGGTGGCTTCTACTAATTGAACATAAATAGAGCCAGATTGTTAGTGAAGTCCAAAAAGGTCATCTCCCATTCTGGGGGCAGAGCAGGTGCAGAAAGGGACAGAAATTCTAGAGGGTTCAAAGGAGAATATTCAACACAAAATGTTTTCAGCAACTACTTGTTGAAATGAATGAATCGTATGACTGCTCACTGTGAATCCCACTGCAAATGGTTGAACACTCATGGAAAAACTGCTGACATTTAATTCCTAAATAGGAAAAGCTAGGAAAGGGCCCTGGACCATCATGACTCCAACGAGGACCTGTGGCTCAGTGTGCTTCTCTCTTGCTTTACTTTAGGAATTTTGCAAAATATACACATGAGAAATACTGGTTCTTGAAATGAGGAATTTTGAACATTTTTCAGTGTAGTGACATTTGTTGTAATGAGTGTGACAGATCTCAGAAATTTCTTTATAATGAAAAGGGATAACAGATGAGAGACAAAAACAAACCTTGGATACCCCTCAGGTCAGCTCCTGCAGTCAACTCCTCAAACGTTTTTAATAAGGGAGACCTCTTCCATCCACACTGGGTGCTGAGTCCATGCTCCTGAAATTGGAAAGTTGATTCTAGCCACTCAGGCTGCCTCTCTTTCTCCCAGTCATTGGCTTTCTCTCTTCCCCAGTCATTCTCTACTTTCGTCTGGTTCTTCCTGTGAGGTCCTGAAAGGTAGAGGTTTGGCACTTGAGCACCGGAGTGAATGGGACCTAGATTTAATCCCTTCTTTGCCTCTCACTAGCAAGTCACTTTGTCTCTTTAAGTCTCGCTTTCTCCCATCGGGACAGTGGAGAACATCATAGGGTTGTCAAGATTAAATGAGCCATGTTCTTAATATATGTGAGCTAATGTTAAAGCTTACTAGTTTGTCCTGTTTTATCATCCCCTCACCTTTCATTGCATTCAGAACCCAGTTTCACTTTTAAATAAGTTTTTCTATAAACATAAAACAAGTAGGTATTTGAGAGGAGAAGGAGGAAGAAATCCAGCATGCTCCTAAATGTGTTCCATTTATTTCTCAAAATTTTATACAGTAAAGTCCTCACTTAACATCATCAACAGGTTCTTGGAAACTGTGACTTTAAGCAAAACAACATGCAGCAGTTCATTGAATAACATAATTTTATTCAATATAGTTTTGTTATAACATTGATAAGAAAAAATGGTTTTGTTACATACATATATATGTCATTTTGCTTAAAGTCATAGTTTCCAAGAACCTATGGATGACATCAAGTCAAGACTAATTGTATTTCTTAAATGAACAGCATTTTTTACAATATCATCTATGATATGTCCACCCTAATAAATTATTCTACTTAATGTAAATAGAACTTTCTTATAGGCAGAAATTGCAAATTCAAAATAAGAAGTAATTTAGGAAAGAAAAGTTTTTAAATGACAATTACTATTGTTGCCTAACTCCCATATTATCTTGTAAATGACATACACCTTTTTTAACTGCAAAGAATTTAAAAATCAATTCAGGTAAAACAAGAGCAGGAACCACCCACAGGTAAATCTAAATCTCACTTCCTGCAACCAGGACTGTTCTTCCCCACAACCACCACCCTTAGATGAAAGAAGGAAAGAAAATGAATTCCTAGTTTACCTCCTCTGCCATTAGTCATTAGTCATATTTAGGGAATCCTTCTTGAAAAAATTTCAAGAAAATTCCAAGCCTCTTGATGTTTTAGGGCCAACTTTTATTGGCTTCTAATGTTTTTAAAAAACTTCCCAAGAGTCTGTGGCTTCTTTTGAGAGTTACACGTGTGGTACACCTCACTCAGCAGATTTGCTGCTCGTAACTGGCCGCTTAGTAACTGTTACCACAAGTCTATCAGGACTTTTGAATTTTCAGTTACACTTCACTGTAATGAATGCATGACAGTTATATTTTATAATAATGTAAGCAAATTTGGGGAATGCAAATTTCAGGATATATCTCACTGACATAATGGATCTAATGTATGCAAATCCAGGAAGAAAATCCAGTTCACTTCCCCATCCTCTTTTGAGCGAAAGTCTCAAAAGAAAAGATGCTGCAAAGAACTAAGAAAAAATTGGGGAAGAAGATGGGAAAAAATTAAAGCACAAATAAAACATACAAGTAATCTTTCTGGGGGTTGAGCTGGAGACGGCTAACAGAACAGGTTTAGGAGTGTCGACCTAAAGGAAAAAACTGAGGCAAACAATAAGTGAAGAGTTTATTTGGTTGAAGTTTGAGGACTAGAACCAGAGGGCATATATTCAACTTGCCCTGAATATACACTCCCATTAGCAGCAGGTACAAGTAAATTTTTAAAGGAAAGGAAAAGGCAGTTCCTAAGTTATTTACCAATAATTTACATTATTGCTATTGATTGGCCATACATTGTTCTCTGTATCACAAATCCCAGGAACATGGAGATAATGGATAAGGCAGCTAGTTAGGAACAAAATTGCTTTAAATAATTGTCTTCCTCCACCACCACTATACTCATGACTCTCTGGGCCTGTTAAATTTTGCACAGCTCACATTCCTCAGACTGCTCTGAACTATTTTCCTTTTCTCAGGAAATAAAAGAGGAGTCAGGATTTTTCCTTCCAGTCTCAAGTCTGGATCAACCGAATGAAAGCAACCTTTTACAGTAGTCATTTCACTATTGAGAGGAGAAGAAAATAAAAAGAATATATATATATATATATATATATGTATGTATATACGGCATGTTCTCACTTATAAGTGGAAGCTAAATGGTGAGAGCACATGAACAGATGGGGGAACATAAATATATATATATACATACACACACACACACATATACACACACACACACACACACACACACACACACATATATATATATATATACAGCCGTGTAAGAAGTAGCAGCTAGGAAAAACAATTGAAGTATAGGCAAGGCCACAGCAAAAAAATGTAAAGTAAAATGGAGAAAGGATCCCCGACATTCAACTGACTCTCATGATAACTGCCATCTGTGTAGCTCCTCAGAAACAAACATAATAGAATATAAAAAGGACAGAAAAAGAAAAGCAGAGGAGGATGCTCTCATTGGATGGTAAACTGTTGACATTGCCCATGATAGAAACAGACGTTTTTGTCTTATTTACTATTATTGAACAACCCCAAGATTCTAAAACAAAACAACAGTAAGCCACACACACACACACATACACAAAAGGCAAGAATTTAATAAACAGTGTTGTCTGCACCTATATACACAGGTTAATTCCAAAATGTTCGTTAATTGTTCTGTAAACATAGTTAAGATAAATACTCCTTCTATCCTAAGAAACTGAATGCCTAATATGCCAAAGATGTGTCAAGACAAGCACCACAGTAATCACTAATATTTTTACTTCTTTTTTTTTTTTGAGATGGAGTTTTGCTTTGTTGCCCAGACTGTAGAGCAATGGCATGATCTCGGCTCACTGCAACCTCTGCCTCCCAGGTTCAAATGATTCGCCTTCCTCAGCCTCCCGAGTAGCTGGGATTACAGGTGCCCCCCACCACGTCTGGCTAGGTTTTTGTATTTTTAGTAGAGACAGGGGTTTCTGTCATGTTGGCCAGGCTGGTCTCAAACTCCTGACCTCAGGTGATCCACCTGCCTCAGCCTTCCAAAGTACTGGGATTACAGGCCTGAGCCACCACTCCCAGCCCTAATGTTTTTACTTCTAAAAGTCAGAGACTTGAGTTCTGTGTCTTTGAAATCCACGAGGATCAACTAGCTGCCCTACACACAGTGGGGGTCTGAGGGATCTGTGCAGTTATGGGAAGAAGTAGATTTGGACCTGGAGAAAACAGAGAAATGAAAAAGGAACAAAATGAGGGAAGGTGGATAAAAATAAAGTGAGTGGAGGATGAGGGGCTGACAATAGTAGGATTGAGCCAAAGTTTACTTACTGCATAGGGAACCTTAAACCCCTTCCTTTCTTTGCTTCCAGAATGCCTGCAGCTAGGCCTTTGCCCTCCAGACAGAAAATTAACAAAAACAAAACAAAAACAAAAAAAAAACATTTTCTCCTTAAAACTTTCCCAGCCAACTTTCAGATGTGGAATTTGAAAGAAAGAGGAGTCAATAGTAACACTAAGATTTTAGGCCTCAACGATTTAGAAGCAATAAGTTGCCTTTAACTAAAATGGCGAAGACATTTGAAGGGCAGGGTAAGAGAAACAACTCAGGTTTGAGATTCTCATTATGTTAACCAGTAAATAATATCCAAGTTACCAGTGGCTAATCCTTATGGGTCTGCAGCAACCTCAGTTCTTGCCTTCTCAGAAGAAATAATTCAACTGAGGGGCATCAGGAATAAAAAGAGACTGAAGCAAGTTTCAGAGCAAGAGTAGAAGTTTATTTTAAAAGGCTTTAGAACCACATTTTCAGGAAAATGTAGTTTCCTGGAAATCTAATGAAGAAATAAAATTTGATTTGCATTTCTCTAATGATCAGTGATGTTGAGCTTTTTTTCATATGCTTGTTGGCTGTACATATGTCTTCTTTTGAAAAGTGGCTGCCTATGACCTTTGTCCATTTTTTTTTTAACTTCTAAGTTCAGGGGTACAAGTGCAGGTTTGTTACATAGGTAAATTGTGTAATGGAGGTTTGTTGTAATATTATTTCATCATGTAGGTATTAATCTAGTACCCATTAGTTATTTTTCCTGATCTTCTTTTTCCTCCCACCCTCAACCCTCCAAAAGACCACAGTGTGTCTTATTCCCCCATCTGTTCATGTGTTCTCATCATTTAGCTTCCACTTATAAGTGAGAACATGCCATATTTGATATTCTGATCCTGTGTTAGTTTGCTAAGGATAATGGCCTCCAGCTCCATCCATGTCTCTGCAAAGGACATGATCTCACTGATTTTATGGCTGCATAGTATACCACGGTGTATATGTACCATATGTTCTTTATCCAGTCTGTTATTGATGCCTTGCCCAGTTTTAAATGGGTTTTTTTTTTTCTTGTAAATTTGTTTAAGTTCCTTACAGATACTGGATATTAGAACTTTGTCAGATGCATCGTTTGCAAAAATTTTCTCACACTCTGTAGTTGTCTGTTTACACTGTTGATAGTTTCTTTTGCTGTGCAGAATCTCTTTAGTTTAATTAAATCCCATTTGTTAATTTTTGCTTTTGTTGCAATTGCTTTTGATGTCTCCATCATAAAATCTTTGCCAGTTCCTATGTCTAGAATGATATTGCCTAGGTTGTCTTCCAGAGTTTTTCTAGTTTTTGGTTTTACATTTAAGTCTTTAATCCATCTTCAGTTGATTTTTGTATATGGTATAAGGAAGGGGTCCAGTTTCAATCTTCTACATTGGGCTAGTTAATTATCCCAGCACCATTTATTAACTAGGAAATCCTTTCCCCATTGTTTTTTGTCAGCGTTGTCAAATATCAGATGGTTGTAGGTGTGTGGCCTTATTTCTGGACTGTCTATTCTGTTTTATTGGTCTATGAGTCTGTTTTTGTACCAGTGCCATATTGTTTTGGTTACTGTAGCCCTGTAGTATAGTTTGAAGTCAGGTAGTGTGATGCCTCCAGTTTTGTTCTTTTTCTTAGGATTGCCTTGGCTATTCAGGCTCTTGTTTGGTTACATACGAATTTTAAAATCGTTTTTCCTAGTTCTGTCAAAAATGTCATTGGCAGTTGGGTAGGAATAGCGTTGAATCTATAAATTGCTTTGGGAGTGTATTAGTCCATTCTCACACTGCTATAAATAACTGCCTGAGACTGGGTGATTTATAAAGGAAAGAGGTTTAATTGACTCACAGTTCTGCATGGCTGGGGAGGTGATAGGAAACTTACAATCATGGCACAAGGGGAAGCAGGCATGTCTTACATGGCAGCAGGTGAGAGAAGGGGAAACTGCCACTTATACAATCATCAGATCTCATGAGAATTCACTCACTCTCATGAGAACAGCATGGGGGAAATTGCCCCCATGGTACAATCACCTCCCACCGGTTTTCTCTCTTGACATGTGAGGATTATGGGGATTACAATCGGAGATGAGATTTGGGTAGGGACATAGAGCCAAACCATATCAAGCAGTATGACCACTTTAACAATATTGATTCTTCCTATCCAAGAGCATGAAATGTTTTTCTATTTGTTCGTGTCATCTCTGATTTCTTTGAGCAGAATTTTGTAATTCTGATTGTAGAGATCTTTCACCTTCATGGTTAGCTGTATTCCTAGGATTTTATTTTTTGTGTGTGGCAATTGTGAATGGGATTGTATTCCTGATTTGGCTCTCAGCTTGACTGTGGTTGGAGTGTAGGAATGCTAGTAATTTTTGTATGTTTATTTTGTACCCTGAAACTTCACTGAAGTTGTTTATCAGCTTAAGGAGATTTTGGGCCAAGACTATTGGGTTTTCTAGATGTAGAATCATGTTATCTGCAAAGAGGGATGTTTTGACTTTCTTTCTTCCTATTTGGATGCCCTTTATCTCTCTCTCTTGCCACATTTCTCTGGCCAGGACTCTCAATACTATGTTGAATAGGAGTAGTGAGAGAGGGCATCAGTCTTGTGCTGGTTTTCAAGGGGAATGCTTCCAGCTTTTGCCCATTCAGTATGATTGGTTTGGGTTTGTCATAGATGGCTTTTATTGCTTTGAGGTGTGGAGTTGAGTAGTTTCAATCAACAGGCATGGAAATAAAACTTACATAAGTTTTAAAAAGAGATATAAAGAGAATTACACAGTAAATAGAGACATCCCTTCCACGGAGTATTATAGTAAAGGGGGATAAACATAGTGGTTACTGCAGGAAGAAAAGTGAGATCAGGAAAAGTTATTCTTAATGATGATTAATATTATAGCATGTCTGTATGCTGATGGGAATGATTCAAGAGAGTGAAAAATTAATGGTATGCAACCTCATACGCAAGTGGAGGGTTGGTCTTAAGTAGAAGCAAGGAAGAAGGTAAAGAATATGAGCTCAGATGTAACAGAGTTGATACATCTAGTGATGGGAACTTGTGGAAATGCTCTTCTATTTAATAATCATTTTAAATTTCACAAAGTCACCAGCAGAGCCTTCAGCTGAGAGTTATGTGCAAAGAAAGTATTGGAGGTTTGAGGAAACAAGAAAATACAAAGTCATCCTTTAGGACAGGTGTCAGCAAGCTTTTTCTGCAGAAGACTAGCTAATAAACATTTTGGGATTTCTAAACCATACAGTCTCTGTCTCAACTACACACTCTGTAGTTGTAGTATTAAAGCATCTATAGATAATATGTAAATGAATGGGTGTGGCTAAGTTTCAGTAAAACATTGTTTATGAAAACAGGCAGCAACAATTGAATAGCACAAGCAAAGAATGAACTTGGGCCCCTACTCCACACTGTACATAAAAATTAATTCAAAATCAACTTAAGACCTAAAGATGGGAAAGATGAGGGGATTGAGAGATAACAGCTCAAGGGCATGGGATTTCTCTTTTTTTTTTTTTTTGGTAAAGAAAATGTTCTAAAATTGGTTTTGGTAATGTTTACACAAGTCTGTGAATATACTAGAAGCCATTGAATTGTACACTTTAAATAGGTAAATTCTATGGTATATGAGTTATGTCTCAATTCAACTACTTAAAAAATTAAAACAAGCAAAACCAGTGATGATTCAGATTTAACTCTCTGGTAGGAGCTAGCACTTAGGTTCTCCAGCCTGAGTGTGCATCAGAATCACCAGGAGGGCTTGTGATATGGTTTGGCTCTGTGTCCCAATCCAAATCTCACACTGAATTGTAATTCTCAATGTTCAAGGGAGGTGATTGGATCATGGAGGTGGTTTCTAATGGTTTAGCGCCATCCCCCTAGTGCCCTCTCATGATTGAATTCGCATGAGATCCGGTTGTTTAAAAGTGTGTAGCACCTGCACCTTCACTCTTTCTTCCTCCTGCTCCCACCATGTAAGATATGCTGGCTTCCCCTTCACCTTCTGCCATGATTGTAAGTTTCCTGAGGCCTGCCAAGCCATGCCTCTGTACAGCCTGCAGAACTGTGAGTCAATGAAACCTCTTTTCTTCATAAATTGTGCAGTCTCAGGTAGTTCTTTTTTTTTTTTTTTTTTTTTTTTTTTTGAGACGGAGTCTCGCTCTGTCACCCAGGCACCCAGGCTGGAGTGCAGTGGCGCGATCTCGGCTCACTGTAAGCTCCGCCTCCCAGGTTCACGCCATTCTCCTGACTCAGCTTCTCCGAGTAGCTGGGACTACAGGCACCTGCCACCACGCCCGGCTAATTTTTTGTATTTTTAGTAGAGACGGGGTTTCACCATGGTCTCGATCTCCTGACCTCGTGATCCGCCCACCTCGGCCTCCCAAAGTGCTGGGATTACAAGCGTGAGCCACCGCGCCCGGCCTCAGGTAGTTCTTTATAGCAATGTGAAAACGGACTAATATAGCTTGTTACAGCAAAGATGTGTAGGCTTCACACCCAGAGTCCCTGATTTAATAGGTCTGGGGTGGGGCAAAAAGTTTGCATTTCTGACATTCTTCCCAAGTAAAGCCGATGCTACAAGTCATGGGGCAGGCCATAGCTGTGAATCAGTGACCTAGGAGTATAGGGGAATGAATAAATTAGCAAAGTATAACAAAATTCCTAGAAAGCTTTATGGGGCCCATTGGAGGTATTGGTAAAAGAAAAAAAAAATGAAGGTGAGACCAATCATAACAGTGTGATTTTTCTTCAGCCATGTTCAGCTTCTCAGATGTTGGCACAGAGTAGATGAAGATAAATATTAAGCGGAACAAGGGTGTGTGGCATACATGCAAAAGAACGATATTAATGCTCACTATGCAATTTAAGCCAGACACAGAAGGAAATATGGACCTGAGAGAGATAAGAGATGGAGACAACTGGTAGAATGAATGGCTTTTTTTCTGGTGGAGTGGGGCCAAAGGATTGTTGGAGCTGAAGTACTGGAGAAAAAAATGCTGAAAAGAGACTGTTGGGTTGGAAAGTGGGATCTTTATAAGGAAGATAATGGAGGAGCCGCTGTTATTGGCAATGACAAAGTTCAGAGAGTGAGTAACTGAGATAGAGAGAAGAAAAGGTCAAGGAAATGAGAGGCCAGGTTGTGAAAAGGATTATCTGCATAGGTGCTAAAATAACCAATAATTGTAATAAGAATATTATTGCATGGAATTATAGCGAACCAGGAACTAGAATCTTTAATAGACTAAGGGCAATGACTTGGGTTGAGGTAGAGCCTACCCACAAAAAGAAACAGTAAATATTTGGATGTAATGATGTGGATGAAAAGCTGTGTTTTTAGGGATAGAGTGATATGGGTTTGGAAGCTTCAGAGAACAGCAAGTAACATGCCACTACTCCATTCCCAGTGGTATAATGGATGTAGCTGAGAAAACAGCCACTGCTTAAGAGGGTTGCAGGGCTAAGAGTGTTACCAGAAGCCAGGTTTAATGAGAGCAAGAAGGTGAAGACACCATTCAGAAAAGATCTTGAAGAAAGGAGTATTTTATTCATAATTGATGAATTCCAGAGGACACAGGGAAAGGGTTTTAGGACATAGGCAGTGGCAGGAGATGGAGCAAAAAAGGTTATTTGCAAAACCATATGTGCGTTAGAGTACAGAAACAAAGACCTGAAATTCCTGGGCTTCCCCTAGTGCCTGTCAAGAGCAGGGATATAGACAGGATTTGTCAGCCTCGTCACTATTGATATTTTGGGCCTGAACAGTCTTCGTTGGGATTGCGGGCGGAGTGGGGGGCGGATGTTCTGTGCATTGCAAAATGTTAAGCAGCTTCCCTAGGTTCTACCTACTAGATCACAACTCGGGTGTGACAAACAGGAATGTCTGTAGACGTTCCTAGGAATTCACTGTAAGAAAATAATTACATGTGTAATAATATATTTATTTTCAATATATATGATCTGTACAGTGTGTGTGTATACATATATGTTTGTCTGCCAGAGTATGATATGCAATAGCCCCAAATTCAAAACATATGAATGACCCTCAGTAGGATATTGGCTAAGTAAATTATGATACATTCATATAATGTATCATCTGCTACAATTTATAATCATGAAAAGAGGAAGGTGGGTTCAGGACAGCGGCCGTTAGGGTCTGGTGTAGGCAAACATGCCAGGAAAGAAGTCTGAGATCCAATGTGAGAGAAGCAAGGAGAGTGAGGTTCAATAGACAACAGAAAACAAAGTGTTTCAAAAAGGGAAAGAAGTCAAAGGTTTTGAAAAAAATCAAAACAAACAGACAAAAAAACCCCCACCAAAATCTTAGAATACCTCTGTTTAATTTTCAGTTCAGAAAATCTTCCACAGCTAAAAACAACGTCTGCTGCTTCTGCTTCTCTTGCACACAGGCTGCCCTTGCCTCCTTAAGTCCCCAGTGTCTTGGCTGCTTTGGCATCTCTGCTTCTTTTTTTTTTTTTAATTCTTTTTTATTATTATACTTTAGGTTTTAGGGTACATGTGCACAATGTGCAGGTTTGTTACATATGTATCCATGTGCCATGTTGATTTCCTGCACCCATTAACTCGTCATTTAGCATTAGGTGTATCTCCTAATGCTGTCCCTCCCCCCTCCCCCAACCCCACAACAGTCCCCGGAGTGTGATGTTCCCCTTCCTGTGTCCATGAGTTCTCATTGTTCAGTTCCCACCTATGAGTGAGAACATGCAGTGTTTGGTTTTTTGTCCTTGCGATAGTTTACTGAGAATGATGTTTTCCAGTTTCATCCATGTCCCTACAAAGGACAAGGCATCTCTGCTTCTTGTGGAAGCCTGTCTGTACTACCTGCTGAGCCCACACCAGCTCCCCTGACAGGAAGGCAACCCTGTACCTAGCACCTCATGAAGTTCAGTGGCCTTGTAACAGGTTCATAGAGAACCCTGCCCTCCCATGCCCGCGAAATTCATGCCCACCCAGAGCCTTAGAATGTGACCTTATTTGGAAATAAGATTTTTGCAGATATAAGAATCAAGATGAGATTATAGAGCCGAGTATAGTGGTTCATGCTTGTAATCCTAGCCCTTTAGGAGGCCAAGGAAGGAAGATTGCTTGAGGCCAGGAGCTCAACACCAGCCTGAGCAACATAACAAGACCTTGTCTCTACCAAAAAATAAAAAATTAGCTGGATGAATCCCTGTAGTTCAAGCTACTCAGGAGGCTGAGGCAAGAGGATCACTTAAGTCCAGGAGTTCAAGGTTTGTGGTGAGCTATGATCTTGCCACTGCACTCCAGCCTCAGTAACATAGCAAGACCTTTTCTTTTTGTTTGTTTGTTTTGGTTTGTTGTTGTTTGTTTTTTAAGTGAGATTATACTGGATTTGGGTGAGCTCTAAATCTATTGAACATGTCTTATTAAAGACAGAAAGGGACACAAAGCCTGAAATTTCCACAGACCCATTTAGCAAAAGTATCTCACGATAAATATGTGAAAATAAAGTAGTGGGAATAAACTTGTTTTTGATTACCTGATTCCTGATAAGTCTGTAACTCATGGTTCTTCATTAGATAGGCTGACAAAAAGCTTATCAAAAAGTCGGTAAACACTATCTTGAAAACATATCTTGAAGCATAATTGTCATTATTATGCAGGGTACACTGGGCCCAAAAACCTCCAAAGTGTAAGGAAAAGTCAAAAGATATCACTCTCAAATGAAACAGATGAACAGTAACAAAATAGAGGGAAGAATGACCAACTTTACAAATTGTTTTTAAATCAATCACTGAAGGTACTAAGAAATTTCCCAGGTCTCTTTCGGGAGACCCTATTGTCTTCTCAAGAAGATTTTTATTTTATTTTATTTTTTGAGACAGGGTCTCTCTCTGTCACCCAGATTGGAGTGCAGTAGTGTGATCATAGCCCACTACAATCTCGATCTCCTGGGCTCAGCCTCTTGCTTCTGCCTCCCAGGTAGTTGAGACTCCAGGCACATGCCACCACACCGGGCTAATTTTTTAATTTTTTGTAGAGTCGAGGTCTTGGTATGTTGCTCAGGCTGGTCTTGAACTCCTGGCCTCAGGTGATTCTCCTGCTGAGTCTCCCAAAGTGCTAGGATTACAGGCATCAGCCACAGCACCGAGCCTGTGCCCATATTTTCTGAATTCTGCTTTCTGCCTTCTTAGCTGCATCTGCTCCACCACTTGCAACTGCATCCCAATGCCAATGGTTGCCTTCATCTGGTCCCTCCCAATTTCTCCTCCTTTCCATAATGTATCAGTCAATGGAATAGCAGGAAATAAATGGCAAACACAAAGGCTGTAACTGAGTGAGCTTAATAAAAATATTATCTAAAGAGTTATGGACAAGGTTAAGGAAACAAAAACGTGTGATGTAACACTTAGGGACTAGCAATAGCGGGAAATCATTGTCACCCCAAAACTAAAGGGGCAAGAATTGGAAATAGTGTTTCCAGAGCCTGGAAAAAGTTTGGAGCCATAGAAGAGAAATTGCTTGATAGAAGCTGTGACCATACAATGCAGCCACCGCCAAAACTGTGGCCAAGCAAAGGTAGAAGTTACAGGAAAATACTCCATCCTCTTTCTCCTCCTGCCATCCAATAACCTGCTGTGGCATCCCTTTGGTCAAACCCAACTGGAAGCAAAAAGGCAAGAGAACCCTGGTAATGGAATTTATAGAGGTCAGTGTCCTGCGTTACCCAGGGTAAAGGGCATGCTATGAATCAAGGCATGAGTAGGGGGAAGCAAACAGAATAACCAGCACAGTTCACCTCTTCTGCCACTCAGCATCCATTCTTGACCTTTGCCTGAATAAAAATTTTTGACCTCAACACAGGAGAAGCATAAAGTCTTATCAGCCACAGTGTCATTGCTGAGTGTTGTCAGTTCTGTCACACTTCCTACTGGAACCTAAATCATAGTGTTAGCTACCATTAGTTCTCTTTAAAAAATGTATGATGGAAAAGGGGAAAAACAATTAACTTAAAACTAGCTGGTCACAAGACCTAAACTGACAACAATAGCTTCCTACTTTCAACATCCATTCTCTTATCCTTCACCAGCACATTGTCTGCACAGAATTCTTTACCTGGTAGAGTTACTCAAGCCTTCCTTCCTACAAAATATGTTTCCTAGGTGCTTCTGACATTATCAAGCTATTAGTTTTCCATTGATGTGCTTTGAGCTGGGTATTCTAGACTTTAAGGTTATCTTTTTTCTTTATATACACTCCCCAGAGTAGCCAGAAGTACCCAGTCCACCCCCACAATCCACCACATTGTTGCCATAACTGCAAAGTGCCCCATCTATTTGATCTGGCATCACTTTATCCTCTCCCTGCACTTCATCACTTGTCACCTTCAGTAGGAATTTGAGTAACGTGATGCCATTGCATGATACATTGCACACTATTTCCTCCCAGCAAAGATGTTACCTATGCATTCAAATATATGAGCACCCTGATCCTGGAATCCTATTTTGAGAGTCTGCCTAGTGAGGCCACTTCCAGGACAAACATCAGCCAGGGTCTCAGCAGGAAAAAGATGGTTCATTCAAAGGATCCCTTAGCATCTTTTCTTTCCATACTCCAAACATTGGCCAGAACATTTCATTAGCTCAACTTCAAACAGGAAATTCTAAGGCAAATTATGCAGATACACTTAATAGAGGTTAGCCTCCAGGACAAAGAACAAGGCAGAGAAACCTGGAGAATGGATGTGATAGAGCACTTAGATAATAATCAGCATACTTGGCCACATTGGCATTTAAAACATGCTTGTTTTTTTTACCTTGTAACTCCTGAATTAGAAATTTTAAGATTGAGAAGACAAATCTTTATAACAGAGTAAAAATAGCAATACTTATCCCTCTAAATCAATGTGAAAGATCATCTAAGTGACTGTGCTCTGTGCCTCCAGTGGTCTCCAGGCTTCCTCCTCAGCTTCCCATCAGCTGTCAGGCCCAGCAATCTCTAGCCGTTGCCTGAGACCTTCTGTGGCAGTCTCTGATTTGCTACAGGGCCATTGTTGCTATCCTTGCTCCAGAGCGAACAGCAGGACAGTCTGCACTGGTGGAGCGTCCTGGTATTAGCTGCCAAGGCTGCCTGGGCCCTCTGCCCCAGCAGCAACTATAGAGCAGAAAAGAGAAGAGAGTTGACAACGATAAAATGCAAAAATTCTTCTTCAAAAAGGCAGATCTGCTTTTTGCACCCCTGGAAAGCAGAGACAACTGCAACTTCTGAAATTAATGAAGACAATGAAGATTATTATGCAGCCATGCCGCCTTTAAAACTATTTATGGAGATACCTAGTATAGATTGGAGAGAGCTGTTTTTCCAAACTATTGAGCATGGTGACTTAGTGATTGGAAAAACTAGTTTTATACAGGAATTTTAATTTTTCATGGTGTTGATTTGTTGATGAAGTGGCATCATAGGAGATACATTCCACTTAGAAATCACAGGTCTTTGTCCATTAAGAAATGTGTCTTCTCGCAGTAACCATAGGGGTTCTTTATTTTACTATCAAACTGGTGACATCATTCAAGCTGGAATCAAGGATATTGATAGATGCCATGCAAAGCTTGCACTGTCTCTGGATACCTCGTGTCTTCCACCACACCTATCTAGTATTAAATTAGGTGTAATTAGCCCTGAAGAACTTCCTTTGTGCTACAGGAGGCGTGTTGAACTAAATAACAATTCTTTGGAGCCAATAAAAATATCATGCAGAGTTCAGTGGGATTTGTTAATCCAGGAGTAATTTTTTTCTAGAAAAGGTAGGAATAGACTAATCTAATCCACCACCTTAAAAAAAACATATTTAGGGCCAGGCATGGTGGCTCATGCCTGTAATCATAGCACTTTGGGAGGCCGAGGTGGGCGGATCACGAGGTCAGGAGTTCAAGACGAGCCTGACCAACATGGTGAAACCACGTCTCTACTAAAAATACAAAAATTAGCCAGGTGTGGTGGTGCATGCCTGTAATCCCAGCTACTCGGGAGGCTGAGGCAGGAGAATCACTTGAATCTGGGAGGCGGAGGTTGCAGTGAGCCCAGAGTGTGCCACTGCACTCCAGCCTGGGGGACAGAGCGAGACTCCATCTAAAAACAACAACAACAACAACAAAAAACGCCACCACCAAAAACATATTGAGGGGATACAAGTGCAGTTTTGTTGCATAGATATATTTCACAATGGTGAAGTCTGGGCTTTTAGTGTACCCATCACACAAATAATGAACATTGTACCCAATAGGTAATTTTTTTCTCTCTCTCTTTTTTTTTCCTCACCCTCCTTCCACCATCCCACCCTCCTGAGTCCCTAATGTCTGTTATGCTACTCTATATGTACAGGTGTACACATTGTTTAGCTCCCACTTAGAAGGAAGAACATGCGGTATTTGACTTTCTGTTTCTGAGTTATTTCACTTAGGATAATGTACTCCAGTTCCATTCGTGTTGCTGCAACCATCCACCATCTTTAATAAAAGGCCTGCAGAGCAATAATTTCTCTTAAGACAATTTTGTTTCTGCATTAAGAAAGAAACAATATGCATCTTGGGCTTTAAAATGTGTGAAGATTACAGTTTAAGATTGGATGCCATGTGGATGCTGTGAATGAATACAATAAAGCTCTAGAAACAAACAAACAAAACAATGGCAGTTCATGGAGGATTAAATACGCCAAAGGGAAGCCTGACCAAAGCAACAGAAGATTTTGAGCTTGCATTACAAAACTCTCCAACTCACAGATACTTGTAGAAAGAAGAGGGTAGTTAGAAGAAGAAAAGTTTTTAAATGCTGAAAGTCACTGGAAGAAAGCTTGGGCTTTAGATGAGACTTTGAAAGATGTAAAAAATGTTTCGCAGAAACTTCATAAATAAGTTCAGAGAAAAACAGGCTGAAAAGGAAGAAAAGCAGAAAACAAAGAAAATAGAAACACGTGAAGAAAGTTACATAAGCTCTTAAAAGAGAACAAGGGACAAAGCTCGGTGGCTCACGCCTGTAATCCCAGAATTTTGGGAGGCCAAGGTGGGCAGATCACTTGAGGTCAGGAGTTTGAGACCAGCCTGGCCAACATGGTGAAAGCCCGTCTCTACTGAAAATACAAAAAATTAGCTGGGCATGGTGGTGTGCACCTGTAGTCCCAGCTACTCGAGAGTCTGAGACAGGAGAATTACTTGACCCAGGAGGTGGAGGTTGTAGTGAGCCGAGATTGCACTAGTGCACTCTAGCGTGGGCAACAGAGTGAGGCTCCATCTCAAAAAAAAAGAGAGAGAGCGGGAGCGAGAAAAAAAGAAAATCAACTACTTCCTCTTCCTGTTTCTTCTGCTGATGAATCTGTTTCTGCATCATCCTCATTCTCTTCTAGTCACAAAAAGCATAAGAAACATAAGAGGAACTGTTCAAAGTTTGCTTGAAATTCGAAGAGACGTTCGCTTAGGGTGTCCTCAAACCAGATAGATAGAGTAGGAAAGGTGAAACCCAGTTTCAACTAATACTTTAGCATCTTTTCTTAACCAGAAGCAAGAAGTGGAAAAACTACTGGAAAAGCAGGATAAATTACAATATCAAAAAACATGAGTAAAAGAGAAAGATAGATACTGTCTCCATCTTCAGGTGAAATACTGTATTATTTTGGAGACAGGCCTGAAGAGCCAAGAGATTTTTGTAATACTGATAAAACCGAGGCAAGTAGTAGCAAAGCAGAAAAGCCATATAAATCAGAAAGACGTTTTTCCAGTAGAAGAAATTCCTCAGATTCCTTCCATAGGAATTCAAGAAACAAGACAAAAATTTATGGTTGTAGATTTGAACAGGATGTGGTTGTAGGAGGGAAGAAAAGAGCTCTAGAGAAGGTAAAAGCCAGGTTCTGTGAGGTATTTCCCTTCACCAGCAAGCTCAGACCGCTCCTCGAGGTCAGTTGAGAGATACAAAAAACATACTTATTCTAGATCATGTGATTTCAGTAGACATGAGCTAAGATACTGATTAAATACAAATCAAGGAAAATATGAAGGAGAAAACAATTATGGGCAGGATATCAAAACAGAGGTTCCAGAACAAGATGGACTTATAGCTAAGAACACTCAGAAAGCAGCGTTAAAAAAAAATTAAAATTTACTCATTATATTTAATCAGATAGGTGGATTTGGGAAAGAAAAAGAAAATAAGACAAAAAATGTATATGCCAAGGAAATCAGCACCTTTACGCTAAATGCTGTTAGTAAAAGTTTTCGGTGTTTTAGTTATACCAGTCCAGGGCAAAAATCTCTGTTTCTAAAATTATATGTAGAGATTACAGAAAGCAAGTGTTTTGTAGCTTTTCTCAAATTGCATTTGATTCAGTTGTAAGTCTCTTGTCACAGCTGGATTTTTAGGCTTTTCATGTGTATGTTTATGTACAGTATATTTCTTGCTCTGACATTTTTAATTTCTTCACCTAAAGATAATTCTCTAAAAGTATTGTTTCTTCATTGTATGATGGTGTACCAGAATCCATTATACTGGGTCCAAGGTATCCTGCTGTTTGAGAGAAAATTAATCTGTGCATGAACACTTGCATCATTTTCATCAAACATTGTTTCATTCTCTTTTCTGTTAAATTTAAAACCCTAAGCCTTTGAAAGTGATTATATGTTTTAATGTTTTTAAATATCATTTCATGTGTATCATTAGTTCAAATATTAAATATTTTTGCACAGTTGTTTATTTTTTTAAATAGACTATATGACCAAGTGCAGTGGCACACGCTTATAATCACAACACTTTGGGAGGCTGAGGGCAGAGAATCACTTGAAGCCAGGAGTTCGAGACCAGCTTGGGCAACATAGCAAGACCCCATCTCTACAAAAATTGTTTTTAAACATTAGACAAACATGGCGGCATGTGCCTGTAGTCCCAGCTTCTGAGGAGGCTGAGGGGGGAAGATCACTGGACCCCAGCAGGTCAAGGTTACAGAGAGCCATGATTGCATCACTGCTCTCCAGCCTGGGTGGCAAAGTGAGACATTGTCTCAAAAAAAAAAAAAAAAAAAAAAATACTATATGAACATGAGTATGTAAGACTCTGTGTTGTAGAGGACTGGGACCTCCCTATCTAAATGGAAACATTACTTGGCAAAAGCCAACATGCCTTATAATTATTTTACTTTGATTATATTTTCATTTGGGGGTTTAATGAGTTTGAATAATTTGCAGATGTTATTTTGTTAAAATGGAATTTATTAGATTTAGAATATAAATTATTATAAATTATAGTTAATATAATTATAACTACAAATATTCTTCAATAATACTGTACATGTTTGCTAGTGTCATTTGGAGCAGACATAATTACCAGAGTGTGTGTGGACTTTAAAAATTTCCTAACGTTGATGAATACTCAAGTCTTATCCTTTATACTGGTAGCAGACCTTGGAACTGATACTCTTCTTTTTGTTGAATTTGTGGGATCTGTCATGATGGCATGCAAAACCATGAACCAAAAGTATGGAATATTCATTTAAATAACACGAAGACTTTTAAAAAAATACAATGCAGTATAAACACCAAATAATATTTATGGATGCTAATGTGTTTCATTTAAAGAGTTTATAGACCTCTGCCTTTGGTAAATGAAAAGCAAGCTTAAAACACTGATTATATTAAGCATAAACATGGAGTGGAAGAGTGAGGGAATGAAGGGTTTGGGTAAAAAAGGGATACTGTGATTGGAGGAGCTGTGTGAGCACCAAGATAGGATTTTGTTGAGGCTCAACCTCCTGGCCTAAAAGCCAACACTCCCATTTGAAAGAGTTTATCTAGATCATCACAAGATGACACTGATAACTTTATGATCTGCTTCTGGAAATTCAAACATGATGGAGAGTATATAGATATGTAGAAATACCTCAGTGTAACTAGGGATTTGAGTTATTTTACTTTAGTTCTTGGTATAGTATTCCTAACAATATTTTGATGATTGTTTTATGTTTCTTTCATTCCATGGGGAAGATTGATTTTTGTGCTGAGGTCCTAAAAGCAGGAATGTAATATATATAATAACACATATATAATTTATGTATAAATTATATGTGTTTAAATATGTCAGTTATTTGTATAATTTGTGTGTATATGTGTATATAAGCACAAAAATCATGAAAATGAATGTATATATTTATTTTTAATATATAAATTATATGTGTGTTTAAATATACAGTTATCTGTATAACTTTTGCGTGTGTATGTATATAAGCACAAAAAATTTATAGGAAATCAATGAGTTCCTAAAAGTTTTTCATAGACCATCAGTGAAAAATATGCTGCAAATGATCAGAAAATATTTCAAAACCATATTCCTAACTGTTTCTTAGGGGGAAGAGAGTATGAGCAACAGAGTGGTGAAATAAAAGGCTGGAAAGTATAGGTCAGAATCTAAAAATATTGTGCATATTTTAGAAAGTTCTAAGGAAGAGATTTAAAATTATATGTGAGTACAGCGATGAAACGGCAAAAACACAAACAATAAGCTAATTACATAGTATGAAATAAGAAAACTTACCATACTTAAATGTCTATATGCTAGGTTTGAGTGATAAACCAATAATATTTTATGTAGTCCATACAACAATCCATGAAATAGATACAAATAGTCTCCACTGACATGAGGAAACTGAGGCTTAAAAAGGTTAAGTGATAGCACTCACACCCCTGCTTAAAGCCTAAGCTAGGGTCAACTCTGGTGGACTCCAAAGCTCACGCTCTTAACCACTATGCTATGACTTCTTTCACGGAAAAATAATTAGTGGAATAGAGAGTAGATTGTGTTTTCTTCTTGTTGTTTTTTGTTTGTTGTTGTGTTAGTAAAGGAAATGTTTTTCTACGAATTTTTTTTTTTTTTTTTTGAGACGGAGTCTAGCTCTGTCGCCCAGGCTGGAGTGCAGTGGCGCGATCTCGGCTCACTGCAAGCTCCGCCTCCTGGGTTCACGCCATTCTCCTGCCTCAGCCTCTCCGAGTAGCTGGGACTACAGGCGCCCGCCACCACGCCCGGCTAATTTTTTGTGTTTTTAGTAGAGACGGGGTTTCACCGTGGTCTCGATCTCCTGACCTCGTGATCCGCCTGCCTCGGCCTCCCAAAGTGCTGGGATTACAAGCGTGAGCCACTGCGCCCGGCCTCTACGAAATTTTTATCCTTCGTAGAATCTGCCTACTACAAATGGTCCTGCAACACGAGAGACTTTATCCTATACAGGTGGTAGCCCTTTTGATTGTGGGTTCTTGTGTCTCTCACTTTCAGAATCAATGGAAAATACAGTCCCTCTGTGTAAAGATAGTCTGTTCATTCCCAAGGCTTAGTTGTAGACATTATACTCTAAACTAAAAGAAAGTGGCAGCCCTGGATCAGGGATGGAAAAAAGAATGTGCCTAGAATACTCTGAAGGAATTATTTTATAGATATACAAAAAGGTAAAGAAATTCTGAGCTGGCAACAAGGACCTTTGGAGAAACATGCGGGGAAAGAGTAGAAGGTTTTGAAGATCACAAAAAATGCACAAAGCAAAGTGAAATTAAAGTTCTAAGAGACAAAAAAAGCTAAGGAGGGGTGCAGAGAAATCCCAGATGTGATAATAGCTTTGGTTATACTTAGGGCATATCAAATATGAAATTTATGGAGAGGTGGAATGATTGGAAAGAAGACTGGGGACTGGCAAAGCAGTTGGAGGAGTTGGGTTAAAAAAAAAAAACAATACTTTCCAATAGGCTAAACGAATATAGCCAATGGGTAATAAGTATGCATAATAAGTATGCATAATAGAAATCTTGAATAACGATACTTTTTGATCATAGGACTTCTCACAAATATGATTTTTTTTTTCTTTCTTGAGACAGAGTCTCGTTCTGTTGCCCAGGCTGGAGTGCAGTGGCGTGATCTCAGCTCACTGCAACCTCCACCTCCCAGGTTCAAGCGATTCTCCTGCCTCAGCCTCCTGGGTAGCTGGGATTACAGGTACCCACCACCATGCCCAGATAATTTTTGTATTTTTAATAGAGATGGGGTTTTGCCTTGTTGTCCAGGCTAGCTTCGAGCTCCTGACATCAAGCGATCCTCCCACCTTGGCCTCCCAAATTGCTGAGTTTACAAGTGTGAGCCACTGTGCCTGGCCCTGAATTCTTTAATGTAGACAATAGAATAGAAGTGCACCAAAGATTTTCTTAATTAATTATACTCATAGAATTTTTTTACACATGAATTGAAAGTATTATATAATGGGATTTCCCCAATCCCCCCAAAAAACTTTTCTTCTTCTAGTCATCTCCAGTTTATCATTGGTGCACCATACAGTTGTAGAAGACAAAAATCTAAGCCGTATCCTCGATTCATTCCATGTCCTGTAGGCTAAGCTGGATAATTTAGATGCAATTTCAAATGCAATGAGAAACCACTGAAGGTTTTTAAGCAGATAAATGATTGCTGGGATCAACATTTTTAAGAAGCTTATTCTGGCAACTTTTGGGTAAATTTGATTGAGGAGCAAGAGTAAAATTTACAAGATCTTTCTGATTTCTCCTAAGTGAGCTGGCCCCTGCCTGGCACTGGCGTCACATCCCCTGTCACTCTTCTCTGTTTTGCATCCCTCTGGTCATGCCAGATTCTTTCCTGTTAACACTTGTCTGGAATGCTCCCGCCCAGGTTCTTGTACAGCTTATCGACACTTATCTTTCATGCCTCGACTTAAGTTTCATCTCTTCAAAGAGGCTTTCCCTGACCATTCATCATTTCATTTCCTTTACTTGTTTCTTGTCTGTTTCTTCTGTTGGAATATTAGCTCTATGAAGGTAAAGACTGCATCTACCTTGTTACTAGCACACAGCAGCACATAGCAGACATTCGGTAAATATTCATTAAATAAATCAATGAATCAATAGAAAAATGGATGGAGAGATGGGTAAATAGGATTAGGTTCATTTCCTAGATTCAACAAGATTCTGGAATGTGGGAAATGGTACATTTAGGCTGAAGGTTCTTACCACTATTAGTAAACTTGTTTGGCTTATCTCTGCTGTAAATTCTTTCAGGTTTAGTAAGACTCATGTGAATGTTTCCATGTTACAGGAAGATTTTTTTTTTTCTAAAATAATGTTTCTCTTGTGTCTGGCAGAAGGCCACCTGGTTTCCAGATTGAGCACCCTACACATCAGAGGCACAGTGGTGTAAAATGACATTTTCTATTTGTATTTGTCTCTTCTGACCATCCTTTCTCTTAGATAAGACAGTCACAATGACAAGGATCCCATTAGGAAATCTTGTATTGTCTAATAGCTAATCCCAAATGGGAGATAAAACTATTTGCAACAATTCTTTTTTACTTACTATTATATTCTCTCTTATACTTCATAACTCTTTTACACCTTTCCTCTCTCCTCAAACCTCCCATAAATCTTCTCCTTTCCCTTTTCTGACCCTGTCATCTATCTAATGATTATCCTTCATATTTCACTGAAAATAAAAGCACTGTCAATCGATAGTTAAACCCCCAAATCCAGGAGTCATCTTTGATTTCCCTTTTTCATTAATCTCCAACATACAATCTCTCTGCAAGTCCTATTAAGTCTCAACTTCAAAACATACAGAATCAGTCTGGTTCTCTTCATCTCCACTATGGTATCTGAAGTACCATCATTTCCCATCTGGATACTGCAACAGCCTCCTGGTTGACCTCTCTTTTTCTGTAAAACTGATTTCCCTCATAGTAGTCAGAATCATGTGTTAAGAATACAAATCAGATCCTGTTGCTTTTCTGCCTGAAACCATGGGCTTCCTTTCCTACTTAGAGTAAAACTCATTGACCTTACCTTCACCTAGTAGTCCTAGCAGAGCTGGTCCCTGACCACCCTCTCTGATCGCATCTCTCCTATTACAATATTCCAGATACACTGCCTTCTTTTTGTCCTGGAACATGCCAAGTTCCTCTCATGTTAGGGCCTTCACACTTGCCATTTCCTCCTCCAGAAAAGCTCTTCCCCTAGAAGACTTGAGCAAGATTGGCTTCTTTTTGTCACCAAGTTCTCAGCTTCAATGTTACCTTCTCTCTGAGGTCTTCAGTGAGGACCCACTCTCATCCTGTTATATTTTCTTCTTAGCCCTTAACAGTATCTGAACTTATTTGCTTGTTTACTATCTGTGTTCCTCTGCTAGAATATAAGCTCCGTATGGTAGAAACTTTGTCTATCTTGATGTGCAGCCAGTACCTAGAGGAAGTACTCAATAAATATTTCTTGAAATAATGAATTAACAATTTACACCCAGACCAACATTTTTTATAGGATGGAATATTCCTATCATTTGAGTGGATTTCCATAGAGTTGGAAGAAGTCACTCTCTCATAATCAGAAATAATAATTTTTCTTAAATTCTCATTTCTCAAATAATTAAAAGATTGTCTGTCTGTCTTTTTATCAGGGTGTCTGAAGTAACAGAATATATGAGTCTACAAATATGGCATTTTATTTTAAAAAATAGCTATGCATTTGCTCAATTTAAACTATCTCCCCAAATATGATGTCCATAACTTTCTACCTCTATGAGCTGTCCAGTTTTACTGACATAAAGAATGAGGAGCAAATTGGCAGTGTGGCAGACCTGCTTTAAGGTTGTAATTGATTCCAAGCTGAATGCTGACATATCTTGGCATTTTAAACAATATTCATATATACTTCCTTTATACAACTTGTTCAAGTATCTAATTTCTAAATCCCACACAACATGGAAAGCCAGTTTCATACAATATCTAAAGAAAAAATCTTTGTCAGATTCCAGGAGCCAGGGGAAGCAGATAACATAAGAAATAGTCTCTTTGCTATAGAAGTAAGTTGCCAACATACTCCACTTCCCTATTCCTTCACCCTCACTAAAACTGCCATCCCCAGCAGGAGTATTTGCTGTTCTTGACTTTTAAAAAATAAGAAACTATCACTAGATTAAAAAATCAAAGACTGATTGTGATAGTTCAGAAATAAAGGATAGAATAAGCAATGTCTGTGTACATTTTAGCTCTTGGCTGTCAGCTTCTCATGCAGCTGAATTTAAGGGTTTAATAACTACCTTGAGGCATTGCAGAGGATTCCCACTACCCAGCCAGGGGTGCCTTTACTCTCATCCATTTATATCCACTTCATAGAGCCAAAGAGAAATTTAAGGAAGAGTAAACACAAAGCTTTTTGTTTGTTTGTTTTTGTTTTGAAACGGAGTCTCCCTCTGTAGCGCAGAGTGCAGTGGCACAATCTCGGCTCACTGCAGCCTCTGCCTCCTGGGTTCAAGCGATTTTCCTACCTCAGCCTCCCAAGTAGCTGGGATTACAGGCACATGCTACCATGCCCGGCTAATTTTTGTATTTTTAGTAGAGACGGGGTTTCACCATGTTGGTTAGGCTGGTCTTGAACTCCTGACCTTGTGATCTGCCCACCTCAGCCTCCCAAAGTGCTGGGATTACAGGCGTGAGCCACTGCACCTGACCTAAGCTTTATCTCCTACATGTCTTTCTACTAGCATCTCACCAGCAACATCTGCTATTGTTCCCTGTAACTGTCCATTTTAGATGAAGGAGAGGGAAAAGGAAAGAGGGGGCTTGTGTTCAGAGGCTGCTGCTGCTACAAAGATATGAACTTAGCTTTATTTCAATGTATGTATATTTTAAAGGACATTAGCATGACCTAAATATTATGTGTATTATTAAATTACACATAATATTGATAAATATTAATATCAATAAATGGGGAAAATAGATAAAACTGTAGAAATAGAATTTTCTTTCTTTTCCCACTTCATTGTGGTTACAAAATTTGTTCAGGGTCTGTTCTTTCACTTAAACATTATCGTTAGCATTTACACAGGTTGACAGTTTATGCCATAAATGCATTTTTATTGATGGTGAGTTAGTTTTCTAGGGTTGCCATAATGAAATGCCACAGACTAAGTGAAACAAGGAAATTTGTTTTCTCACACTTCTGCAAGCTGGAAGCCTCAGATCAAGGTGGTGGCAAGTTTGGTTTTATCTGAGGCTATTTTCCTTTGCTTGCAGATGGCTAGTGTCTCACTGTGTCTTCAGATGGCCTTTCTTCTGTGCATACAAATCCCTGATGTCTCTTTGGGTGTCCAAATTTATTCTTCTTCTCCTCCTTCTTCTTCTCCTTCTCCTCCTCCTTCTTCTTCTTTCTTCTTTTCTTCTTCTTATTTATTTATTTATTTTTTTGAGACAGAGTCTCGCTCTGTCACCCAGACTGGACTGTAGTGCAGTGGTGCGATCTCGGCTCACTGCAACCTCCACTTCCTGGGTTCAAGTGATTCTCATGCCTCAGAACCCCCAAGTAGCTGGAATTATAGGTGCATGCTACCACACCTGGCTAATTTTTGCTATTGTTATTATTATTATTATTATTATTATTATTATAGAGATGGAGTTTCTCCATGTTGACCAGGCTGGCCTTGAACTCTTGGCCTCAAGTGATCCGCCTTCCTGTCCTCCTACAGTGCTGGCATTACAAATATGAGCCACTGCACCCAGCTCCCCAAATTTCCTGTTCTAATAAGGCCAACAGTCAATTTGAATTAGGACTCACACTAATGGCCTCACTATCATCACCTCTTTAAAGGGCCTAACTCTAAATACAGTTATACTCTAAGATACTCAGGGTTAGAGATTCAACATATGAATTTGTGGAGTGGGGGACACGATTCAGCCTGTAATAGACAGTAGGCTTATGCTACAACATCAGGCTTGCACTGCATACAAACCATATTCCTGCTTCTACCTCAATGCTTCTTTTATTCCATTCCTTGGCACATGTTCAAAGTTGACTGACATAATTCTTATTGTTGAAGCAAGTGATTAAGTTGCCTAGTGATAATAATTAATTTTCTGGAATTCTTTTGGGATGTATAGATACCTGTTAAGAATCACCTAGTAACAGGTATATTGACATGAAGCTAAAGTCTGTGTAGATAGTATAAAATTCTGGGGAAACACCAGCACATGCTGGAGTAATGGAGAAGAAAAAAAAGGTACAAGGAAAGTATGATCATTGTCTTAGTCTATTTTTTATGTGCTATAACAAAATATCTGACACTGGGTAATTTGGAAAGAACAGAAATTTATTTCTCACAATTCTGGAACCTGGGAAGCCAAAGATCGTGGTGCCAGCAGATTTGGTGTTTGGTGAGCACAGACACCTCCTAAAAGCCCCAACTCTTAATACTGTTGTGCTGGGAATTAAGTTTCAACATGAAATTTGAAGGAGACACAAATAGTCAAACCACAGCAATCCTAAACCAAGAGGAGCTAATACAAGGGAATGTTTGAAGTAAGAAGAGTAAGAGAGGGTCTGATGAAGTTTCCAAAGCAAAGCAAAGCATACGTTTTTTGTTTTTTTTTTCTTTTTTTTTACAGTTTTCATGACAACCAGCATGGTGAGCCTGGAGCATTTCAGAGGCAGAAAAAGAGTGCATAGACATGAAAAAGAGGGACCATATTGATAAGAAAAATAGTACAGAGGTAGAATCTATAGTACTTTGAAGATGCCTGAAAAACAGGGGAGAGAGAAATGGTATAATTGAAAATGACTGAGTGAGAAGATGGTGATTAAATACAGTAGGTAGTATTGAAGAGTTGTATTAGATAAATCGAATTGAGTGTTCCTGCAAGATATCTAAATGACAACACACAGGAGGAACTGGGAAATTCAAAACTAGAGTTGTTAGACAAGTTAAGGCTACAGGTAAGGATTTGGCATTTGTCTGCATAGATGACACAAACCAAAAGAACTAGTGAAGATAGTGAGAGAGCATGAAGGAGAAGTGAAGAGAGTTAAGGACATAGCCTTGTAAAAGCCTACATGGGAGGGAAAGATGAGACCAAGAAGTAAAGAGAAGGCGCACCAGGAGAGCGCAACACAAAATGGACTTCAAGAGAAGAAGATGCTTCGAGGATGTGGGTAAATGGCTTAAAACCTCTTATTTTCTTTTCCATGAGAATTTGCTGTTTTAAAACTTTCTAACCCTGTTCTCCAGGAAATGTGATAAAAATGAAATGTCATATCAATGCTAAGCAACTCAATGAACGCTGATTGGAAGATTGTGTCTTGACTGGGAGTTCTAGGTATGATTATATATACGGAGTGATAAGTCATAATTTTTGACTGCCTTATCGCCAAGCTCCTTCAGGAGAACAAAGAACAGGCCATTACCCAGGAGAAGACTGACAACTAGATTTTACCCACATGCCCAAATCTCAGGGATTTCAGTATCTACTAGTCTGGGTAGATACTTTCACTGGTTGGCCAGAGGCCTTCCCTTGTAGGACAGAAAAGGCCCAAGAGGTAATAAAGGCACTAATTCATGAAATAATTCCCAGATTCGGACTTCCCCGAGGCTTACAGAGTGACAATGGCCCCACTTTCAAGGCTGCAGTAACCCAGGGAGTATCCCAGGCCTTAGGCATACAATATCACTTACACTGCTCCTGGAGGCCACAATCCTCAGGAGAAGTCAAGAAAATGAATGAAACACTCAAACGACATCTAAAAAAGTTAACCCATAATCTTGTTTGCAATCACTGAGTAACCGTCTTGAATCTATAGGTTTATATCTTTTTTATTTTTTCAATTGTGCTTCTCTGTGTTCTGATTATATTATTTTCATTGCTATTGCTTCAAGCTTATAAGGTCTCTGGCATCTCCATTTTGCTATGGATCTTATCTTGCGCTTCTTTCTTTTAGGTTATTACATTTTTCATTCTAAAATTTCTATTTGGTTCATCTTTGTAACTTCAATTCTTTGCTGAGACTTTCTATCTTTCAATTCTTTTTAAGACAGTTCTCCCATTAGTTTTCAGAGTGTTCCTATCATACCTATTTTGAAGGTTTTGTCAGAAAATTCTAGCATCTATGTCATTTCAGCATTGACATTGGTTATTTTTCTTTTATTGTGCAGTTTGAGATTTTCCTAGATATTTATACGATAAGTACTTTTGAATTATATCCTAAATATTTGAGTACTAAACTATAAAACTCTGGGTCTTATTTAAATCCTGTAGAGAATGGTTGCTTCCCTCATTTTTTATTAATACATAATAATTGTACATATTTATGGAGTACACGTAATATTCTGATACATACATACAAGGTATAATGATCAGATCAGGATATTTAGGATATCTGTCACCTCAAATATTTATCATTTCTTATGTTGCGAATATTTCAAATCTTCTCTTTTAGATATTAAAAAAATTATTTTTAACTATAATCACCCTACTATACTATCAAACACTAGAAACTACTCCTTCTATCTATGTGTACGTTTATACCCATTAAGCAACCTCTCTTTGTCTCTTTACTCCCCACCCTTTGCAGCCTCTGATAACCACCATTTTACTCTCTATTTCCATGAGATCAACTTTTTAAACTCTCATGTATGATTGGAAGCATGTAATATTTGTCTTTATGTGCCCAACTTTTATCAGTTTAACATAATGACCTCCAGTTCCACCCAAGTTGCTGCAAGTAAGAGGATTTTATTTCTTTATGGATAAATAGTATTCCATTGTGTGTGTGTGTATATATATATATACATATATGTATAAACACAATACCAAAAATTTGGCATATACACACACACACACACACACATATACATGTATGCCCAATTTTCTTTATTTTTCATCCATTGATTAGGTTGATTCTGTATTTTGGCTATTGTGAATGATGATGCAGTAAACTTTGGAGTGCTTACCTTTCAAAAAATACCTAGAAGTGGGATTGCTGGGTTGTATGGTAGTCCTATTTTTAGTTTTTTGAGAAACCTCCATACTATACATGGCTAAACTAATATACATTCCCACCAACAGCATGTATGAATTTCCTTTTCTCCACATTCCTGCTAACATCTGTTATTTTTCTCTTTTTTTATACCAGCCATTCTAAATGAGATGAGATGATATCTCATTGTGGTTTTGATTTGCATTTCTCTGGTGATGAGTATTGTTTAGCATTTTTTCACATGACTGTTGGCCATTTGGATGTCTTCTTTTGAGAAATGTCTATTTAGATACTTTGCCCGATTTTTAATGGGATTTTTTTTTTTTTTTTGCTGTCAAGTAGTTTGAGTTCCTTGTATATTCTGGATATTAGTCCCTGTTGAATCAATAGTTTGCAAATATTTTCTCCTTTTCTACAGATTGTTCCTTCACTGTGTTGTTTCCTTTGCTGTTAGAAGCTTTTTTTGTGTCATATCATCTCATTTGTCTAGTTTTGTTGGTGGTGTTGTCTACGCTTTTGAAATCGTAGCTGGAAAATCTTTGCCTACACCAATGTCCTAAAGCATTTTCTCTATGTTTTCTTGTAGTAGATTTATAGTTTCCAGTCATATGTTTAAGTCTTTGGACTATTTTGAGTTGACTTATTTAATATGGTGAAAGATAGAGGTTTAGTTTTATTCTTTTGCATATGGATATACAGCTTTCCCAGCACTATTTATTAAAGAGGGTATTCTTTCGCCATTGTATTTTCTTGGAAACTTTGTTGAAAATCAGTAGGCTGAAAATTAGAGGCAGAGCAAGACAGCAGAATAGAAGGCTTCACTAATCGTCCCCCTACAAGGAAAGCAATTTAATTACTATCTACACACACACACACACACACACACACACACACAAAGCACCTTCATAAGAACTAAAATCAGGTGCGATCACAGTACCTGATTTTAACTTCATATCACTGAAACAGAACTAAAGAGGTAGAGAAAAAACAGTCATGAATCACTGATGCAACCTCCTCTCCAGTGGCATCATGGTGCAGAGAGTGTTTCTGAGCACTGGGGGAGGGAGAGCACAGCAATCATGAAGCGATTGAACTCAGTGCTGTCTGGTTATAGCAGAAAGAAAAAACAGACCAAATTCAGCTAACACACACCCACAGAGGGAGCATTTAAACCGGCACTAGCCAGAGGGAAATTGCCAATAGAGGTGATGAGAACTTGAGTCCTTGCAAGTCTTGGCACTGTGGGCTAAAGTGCTCTGGAACTCTAAATAAACTTGAAAGGTGGTCTAGGCCACAGGACTGCAATTTTTAGGTGAGTTCTCGTGTTGAACTGGGTTCATAGCTAGTACACAGGGGTTGACGGTGGGAGGGCATGTGACCTACTGACACATCAACTGGGCACCTAAGGAAGTGCTGGCATCACTCCTCCCCTAACCCCAAGCCACACCACTCACAGCTCCAAAAGAGACACCTCCTTCTGCCTGAGGAGAGGAGGGGAAAAACTGGAGAAGACTTTGTCTTGCATCTGGGATACCAGCTCAAACACAGTAAGATAGGAAATGGGTCAGAGTCATGAGGCTCCCTTTCCAGGCCTCAGCCACCAGACAACATATCTAGATACACCCTGGGCCAGAAAGGAACCTTCGGCCTTAAAGGGAATGAAACATAGTGCTGGCACCATTCATCACCTGCTAACTTAAAAGCCTTTGGGCCCTGAATAACCAGCAGCAATACCCAAGTACTACATTGAGGGCTTTGGGTGAGACTCTGAGACTTCCTCGCTTCAGTTGCGATTCAGCACATTCCCCAGCTGTGGTGACTGTGGAGCAAGAATCCTTCTATTTGAGAAAAGTAAAGGAGACATTGTCTTGCACCTAGGTATCAGCTTGAACATAGGAGAGTAGAGCACCAAGTGGGCTCTTAGAGTCCCCAGTTTCAGGCCTTGGCTCTGGGACAGTATTTCTGGACTTGCCTGGGGCTAGAGGGGAGTCTAAGGCCTTAAAGCGTGGGTCCCAGGGCAGGCCATATTCTCCACAAACTGAATGAAGAGCCCTTGGGCCTTAAGGGAACAATGGCAATAGTCTGGCAGCACCCCCATGGGCCTGTGATGGCAGTGGCCAAGGACTGACTCCTCTGCCTTTGGAAAGTGGAGAAAAGAGTGGGAAGGACTGCATCTTGTAGTTTTAGTGCCAGCACAGCCACAGTACAACAGAACACCAGGTAGACTTCTAAGGATTTTAACCGTAGTCCCTGGCTCCTGAACAGCACCTCTGGATATGCCCAGGGCCCAAGGGAACTCACCAAACCCAAAGGGAAAGACAGGCCTGGATAGCTTTGCCACATCATGATTGTAGAGCCCCCGGGGCCTTGAGCAACCTTAAGTAGTAGCCAGGGAGTGGTTACAGCAGGCCTTGGGTGAAACTCAGTGCTCTGTTTGTCTCAGATCTCATCCAGCTCAGTCATACTGGTGGTGGCAACAAAGGTACTTATATCACTCCATTCCCAGCTTCAGGTGGCTCAGAACAGAGGCAGAGACTTTATTTGTCTGAGAGAAAGTAAGAGAAGAGAACAAGAGTCTCTGCCTGGGAATCCGGAGAATTCTCCCAGATCTTGTCCAAGACCGTCAAGGTGGTACCTCTACGAGTCTGCAAAAACCATAGAGTAATTGGGATTGGGGTTCCCCGTAAAGTTGATACAGCTTAGATCTCAACACCCACATTCTTCAAATATCTTCTCAAGAAAGACAGGTACACACAAGCCCAGACTGTGAAGACTACAATAAATACCTCACTCTTCAATGCCCAGACATAAGCAAGCATCCCTAAGTATCAAGACAATCCAGGAAAACATGATCTCACCAAACAAACTAAATAAGGCATCAGAGACCAATCCTGGAGAAATAGAGATATATGACATTTCAGACAGAAAATTCAAAATAGCTGTTTTGAGGAAACTCAAAGAAATTCAAGATAACACATAGAAGAAATTCAGAATTCTATCAGATAAATTTAACAAACAAATTGAAATAATAAAAAAATCAAGCAGAAATTCTAGAGTTGAAAAATGTAATTGACATACTGAAGAATGCATTGGGGTCTTTTAATAGCAGAATTGATCAAGCAGAAGAAAGAAGAAGAAAGCCTATCACAAGGCATTTAATAATCAGACTCCCGGCTGGGTGCGGTGGCTCACACTTGTAATCCCAGCACTTTGGGAGGCCAAGGCAGGTGGATCACAAGATCAGGAGATCGAGACGATGGTGAAACCCCGTCTCTACTAAAAATACAAAAAATTAGCCGGGCGCGGTGGTGGCACCTGTAATCCCAGCTACTTGGGAGGCCGAGGCAGGAGAATGGCGTGAACCCAGGAGGCGGAGCTTGCAGTGAGCTGAGATCACGCCGCTGCACTCCAGCCCGGGTGACAGAGCGAGACTCCGTCTCAAAAAAAAAAAAAAAAAATCAGACTCCCAAAGATCAAGGATAAAGAAAGGCTCCTAAAATCAGCAAGAGAAAAGGAAGAAATAACATACAATGGAGCTCCAATATGTCTGGCAGCAGACTTTTCAGTGGAAGCCTTATAGGATAGGAGAGAGTGGCATGACATATTTTAAGTGCTAAAGAAAAACAACTTTTACTCCAGAATAGTATATCTGGCAAAAATATCCTTCAAAAATGAAGGAGAAATAAATACTTTCTCAGGCAAACAAAAGCTGAGGAATTTCATCAACATCAGACCTGTCATACAAGACATGCCAAAAGGAGTATTTCAAACAAAGTATGTTAATGAGCAATATGTAATCACCTGAAGGTACAAAACTCACTGGTAAGGGTAAGTACACAGAAAAACACAGGCTATAATAACACTGTAACTGTGGTGTGCAAACTACTGTTATCCTACGTAGAATGATTAAAGGGTGAATCAATCAATCAAAAATAATAACTATGACAACTTTTGAAAACATAGAGAATACAATAAAAAATAAATAGAAACAACAAAGAGTTCAAAAGTGGGGATATGAAGTTAAAGTGAGTTGTTATTAGTTTTTTTTTTTGATTTTTTGTTTATGCAAACAGTGTTAAGTTGTTATCATAGTTTTATCATATGTTTTAACGTAGTATTTGCAAGCCTTTTGGTGTATTCAAAACAAAATCATACAATGGATACATAAAAAATATAAAGGAAGAAACTAAATCATATGACCAGAGAAAATTATCTTCACTAAAAGAAAAACAGAAAGTAAAGAAAGAAGGAAGAGAAGACAACAAAATAATCAGAAAACAAATAACAAAATGGCAGGAGTAAGTCTTTACTTATCAATAATAACATTGAATGCAAATGGACTAAACTCTCTAATCAAAAGATATAGAGTGGCTGAATGGATTTTTAAAAAAATAAGACCCATTGATTTGCCTACAAGAAACACACTTCACCTGTAGATACACATAAACTGAAAATCAAGGAGTAGAAAAAGATATTCCATGCCAATGGAAACCAAAAAGAGCAGGAATAGCTATACTTATATCAGACAAAATAGGTTTGAGACAAAAACTATAAGGAAGAGACAAAGATGATCACTATATGATGATAAAGGGATCAATTAAGCAAGAAGATATAACAATTATAAATATATATGCACCCAACACTGGAGCACCCAGATATATAAAGCAAATATTATTGGAACTAAAGAGAAAGATAAATTCCAGTACAATAATAGCTGGAGACTTAAACGCCCTACTATCAGCATTGGACAGCTCTTCCAGACAGAAAATCAAAAAAGAAATACTGGGTTTTATCTGCACTGTAGACCAAATGGATCTAACAGATATTTACAAAACATTTTATCCAATGGTTGCAAAATACACATTTTTTTCTTGGCACATGGATTATTCTCAAGGATAGACCATATGTTAGGTCACAAAATAAGTCTTAAGACATTAAGACATTCAAAATATTTACTATCAGTAGCATTTTTATATGCCAGCAGTGAACAATCTGAAAAAGAAGTCAAGAAAGTAATTACACTTACAATAGCTACAAGTAAAATTAAATAACTAGGAATTAACTTAACCAAAGAAGTGGAAGACTTATGTAATAAAAACTATAAAACACTGATCAAAGGAATTGAAGAGGACTCCAAAAAATGAAAAAAGTATTCCATGTTCATGGATTGGAAAAATCATTATTGTGACAATGTTCATATTACCTGAACCAATCTACAGATTCAATGCAATTTCTATCAAATTCCAGTGACATCCTTCACAGAAATAGAAAAAACTATCCTAAAATGTATATGGAACAAAAAAAGACCCCAAATAGCCAAAGCTATCCTAAGCAAAATGAACAAAACTGGAGGAATCGTATCACCTGTCTTCACACTATACTACAGAGCTCTAGTAACCAAAACAGCACATTACTGGCGTAAAAACAGACACATAAATCACTGGAACAGCATAGAGAACCCAGAAACAAGTCCACACACCTACAGTGAACTCATTTTCGACAAAGGTGCCAAGAACATGCACTGGGGAAAACACAGTCTCTTCAATAAATGGTGCTCAGAAAATTGGGTATTCATATGTAAAGGAATGAAATTTAGACCCCTATCTTTCAACATATGCAAAAATAAAATCAAAATGGATTAAAGGCTTAAATCTAAGACTTCAAACTATGAAACTACTACAAGAAAACATTAGGGAAAATCCCCAGCACATTGGTCTGGGCAAAAATTTCTTGAGTAATAGCCTACAAACACAGGCAACAAAAGCAAAAATGGACACAAGTTAAGAAACTTCTGCACAGCAAAGGAAACTATCAAGAAAGTGAAGAGACAACCCATAGAATGAGGGAAAATATTTGCAAACTACCCACCTGACAAGAATATGTAAGGAGCTGAAACAACTCTGTAGGAAAAAGTCTAATAATCTGATTAAAACTGGCCGAAAGATTTGAATAGACATTTCTCAAAAGAAGACATAAAAATGGCAAACAGGCATATGAAAAGGTGTTTAATATCACAGATTATCAGAGAAATGGAATTTAAAACTACAATGAGATATTATCTCATTTCAGTTAAAATGGCTTATTTCCAAAAGACAGGCAATAACAAATGCTGGTGAGGATGTGGAGAAAAGGGAACCTTTGTACACTATTGGCGGGAATGTAAATTAGTACAACCACTATGGAGAACAGTTTGGAGTTGCCTCAGAAAACTAAACATGGAGCAACCATATGATCCAGCAATTCCACTTCTGGGTATATTCACAAAAGACAGCAAATCAGTATATCAAAGAGCTATCTGCACTCCCATGTTTGTTGTAGCACTATTTACAATAGCCAAGATTTGGAAGCAACCTAAGTGTCCATCACAGATGAATGAATAAAGAAAATGTGGTACATATACACAATGGAGTATTATTCAGCCATAAAAAAGAATGACACCCTGTCATTTGCAACAACATGGATGGAACAGAAGATCGTTATGTTAAGTGAAGTAAGCCAGGCACAGAAATACAAACTTCGCATATTCTCACTCATCTGTGAGCTCTAAAAATAAAAACAATTGGACTCATCAATACCAAGAGTAGAAATATGGATACCAGAGGAAGGGAAGGGTAGAGGGGATAAAGGGGGAGGTGGGGATGGTTAATGGACTAGAAAAGAATAGAAAAAATAAGACCTAGTATTTGCTAGCACAATAGGGTGATTGTAGTCAATAATAATTTAATAATACATTTAAAAATAACTAAAAGAATATAATTGGATTGTAACACAAAGGATAAATGTTTAATCTATTCCCCAGATGTGCTTATTTCACATAACATGCCTGCATCAAAACGTCTCATGTACCCCATAAATGTATACACCTACTATGTACCCACAAAAATTAAAAATTTGCTTAGAAAAGTAGGCTATAAATACAAAGATTTATTTCCGGGTTCTCTATTCTGTTTCATTGGTCTATGTATCTGTTTTAATACCAATACCATGCTGTTTTCATTATTCTAGCATAATAATATATTTTGAAGTCAGATAGTGTGATACCTGCAGATTTGCTCTTTTTCCTCCATATTGCTTTGGCTCTTCAGGGTCTTTTGCGGCTTCATAAAATTTTAGAATTTTGTTCTATTTCTGTCAAGAATGTCATTGCTATTTTTATAGGGTTTGTACTGAATTTGTAGATTGCTTTGGGTAGAATGGTCATAATTTTTCCAACTCATGAGCATAGAGTAGATTTTCATTTGTTATTGTCCTCTTCATCTACTTTCATCAGTTATTTGTAGTTTTCATCATGCCTTTCACCTCCTTGATTAAATTTATTCCTAGGTAGTTTATTTTTTGTAGCTATTGTAAATTGCATTATTTTCTCGATTTCATTAAGGTAGTTGATTCTTGATTTCATTCAACTAGTTGTTTTTTCTTTTGAAAAGACAAGCAAAATTTAAAAATCCTTAGCTAGAATATTTTTAAAGGGGAGACTAAAATAAATAAAACAGAAAATAAAACAAGAGACATTGCAAATGATCCCACAGAAATAAAAAACATCATAAAAAGTATCATGAACAATTATATACCAAAAATTGGACAAATGAGAAATGGACAAATTCCCAGAAACATACAACCTACTAAGACTAAATCAAGAAAAAATAAAAATCCTGAACTGACCTATAACAAATAGAGAGACTGTATCAGTATTTATAAACCTTGCAAGAAAGAAAAGCCTAGGACAATATGGCTTCCTAGATGAATCCTACCAAACATTTAAAGAAATTTAATTCCGATCATCCTTAAATAATTACAAAAATAGAAGAGAGAACTCTTTGAAACTCATTCTATGAGACCACCATCACTCTAATAGTAAAGCCAGACAAAGACACTGCAAGAAAAGAAAAGTATAGGTCAATATCACTGGCTAACGTGGATGTAAAAATCCACAACAAAATACTAGTCAGCCAAATTCAACAGCACATTCAAAGGATCATATACCATGATCAAGTAAGATTTGTCACTGGGATGCAAGGGGGTTCAACATAAGCAAACTAATCAATGTGATACACCACTTTAACAGAATAAAGGATAAAAATTATATAATAGTCTCAATAGATGTAGAAAAAACATTTGACAAAATTCAACACCTTTTCCTGATAAAAACACTCAATGTGTCATGAGTAGAATAAAATTACATTGGCATAATAAAGGCAATACGTGAAAAGTTCACAGCAAACCTCATATTTCACAGTGACAAACTGAAAGTTTTTCCTCCAAGATCCAAGAATGCCCACTTTCTCTACTTCTATTCAAATTACTGCAAGTAATAGCCAGAGCAATTAGAGAAGAAGAAAAGAAAGGTATTCTAATCAGAAAGGAAAAAGTAAATTTATCTCTGTTTGCAGATGACATCATCTTATATATAAAAACCCCTCAAGATTACACACACACACACACACACACAGAGACACACACATGCAAACCTGTTAGGACTAATAAAATAATTCTGTAAAGTGGTAAAGATACAAAATCAACATACAAAATCAGTTGTGTTTCTATACATTACAATGAGCAATCTAAAAAGGGAAATAAAACAATCCCATTTACAATGAATTCAAAAAACATTTTAAAATTTTGGAATAAACTTAACCAAGGAGGCAAAAACTTGTATGCTGAAAATTATAAAACATTGCTGAAATAAATTTGCAAAGATGACAAATAAATGGAAAGACATACCATGTTCATAAACCAGGTTCACTCTTAAGCACAGTGGAGTTCATACATATATGGTTTTCTTCTTCTTTTTTTCCAACTTAGCATTTCATTCCAAAATATCATCTTTTTATTCATGTATCACACCCATGATTTTTTCTGTTTCTCCCTGATCCCTAGAAAGTTCTGAAAACCCTTTAAAATTGGAATTGAGGCCAGGTGCAGTGGCTCCTGCTTGTAATCTCAGCACTTTGGGAGGCTGAGGCAGGCAGATCACTTGACCTCAGGAGTTCTAGTCTAGCCTAGGCAATGTGATAAAGCTCTATCTCTACAAAAAACCAAAAACAAACAAACAAACAACAAAAAAGAAACAGCCAGGCCTGATGGCATGTGCCTATAGTCCCAGCTACTGGAAGACTGAGTTGGGAGGATCACTTGAGCCTGAGAGGTCAAGACTGCAGTGAGCCCTGTTCACACAACTGCACTCCAACCTGGGTGACACAGGGAGACCCCATCACAGAAAAAAAATGGAAATGATATTTATTATTTGAAAATGATATTCCCAAAAAAATGGAATGAGGGGTTGCAAACTACTGCTGTAGTTGGTTAAGAGGAATAACAAAAGTTACCCAATATTCTTTTTTTCATCATTCTGTATAATGGCTGTAATGGTTTCCATATGGGATATTGTAAAATCTAAATGTGGTTTCATCAGACAAAAGCCAAGGTTTTGTTTATAAGGAAGGTAAAGGGACTCTTGAAATGTTTGGGAATTTGGTGACATGAGAATATCCATTGAAAGAAAGAGAAAAGTTGGTGTCAGGGGAAAGTTTCAAGGAGATACAGACCTGAGTGGAATGCACAAGAAAAATTAGACTAAACTGGTTAGGATGAAAGGTGGTAAGAAGTAAACTTAGGGTTTTCTGTGGCATTTTAATTTCTATAGCTTCCCCCTCACAGGCCCCTTGATGACAGAATATGATACAGTTTGGCTTGAATTGTAGCTCTCATAATTTCCACGTGTTGGGAAGATAGATGACCCGGTGGGAGATAATTTAATCATGGGGGCCGTTTCCCTCATACTGTTCTCATGGTAGTAAATAAGTCTCACAAGATCTGATGGTTTTATAAGGGGAAACCCCTCTCACTTGGTTCTCATTTTCTCTTGTCTGCCACCATGTAAGACGTGCCTTTTGTTTTCTGCCATGATTGTGAGGCCTCCCCACCTATGTGGAACTGTGAGTCCATTAAACCTCTTTTTCTTTATAAATTACCCAATCTCAGGTATATCTTTATCAGCAGCATGAGAACAGACTAATTACAGTAAATTGGTATTGGTAGGCTGGGGTGCTGCTGTAAAGATACCCAAAATGTGGAAGCAACTGTGGAACTGGATAACAGGCAGAGGTTGGAACAATTTGGAGGGCTCAGAAGAAGACAGGAAAATGTGGGAAAGTTTAGAACTTCCTGGAGACTTGTTGAATACCTTTCACCAAAATGCTGGTAAAGATATAAACAATGAAATCCAGGCTGAGATGGTCTCAGATGGAGATGAGGAACTTGTTGGGAACTGGAGTAAAGGTGATTTTTGCTATGTTTTAGCAAAAAGACTGGTGACATTTTGCTCCTGCCCTAGAGATTTGTGAAACTTTGAACTTGAGGGAGATGATTTAGGGTATCTGGTGGAAGAAATTTCTAAGAAGCAAAGCATTCAAGATGTGACTTGGGTGCTGGTAAAAGCATTCAGTTTTAAAGGTAAACAGAACATAAAAGTTCAGAAAATTTGCAGCCTGATGATATGATAGAAAAGAAAAGCCCATTTCTGAGAAGAAATTCAAGCTGGCTGCAGAAATTTGCATAAGTAATGAGGAGGCAAATGTTAATTGCCAAGAGAGTGGGGAAAATATCTCCAGGGCATGTCAGAGACCTTTGCAGCAGCCCGTCCCATCACAGGCATGGAGGCCTAGGAGCGAAAAATGGTTTTGTGGGCTGGGACCAGAGCATCCCCACTATGTGCAGCCTAGGGACTTGGTTTCCTGCATCCCATCTGCTCTAGCCATGGCTAAAAGGGGCCAAGGAACAGCTTGGGCCATGTCTTCAGAGGGTGCAAGCCCCAAGCCTTGGCAACTTCCATGTGGTGTTGAGCCTGCAGGTGCACAGAAGTCAAGAATTGAGGTTTGGAAACCTCCACCTAGATTTCAAAGGAAGTACAGAAATGCCTGGGTTTCCAAGTAGAAGTTTTCTGCAGGGGCAGAGCCCTCATGGAGAACTTCTAGGGCAGTACAGAAGGGAAATGTGGGATTGAAGTCCCCATACAGAGTCCCCACTGAGACACTGCCTAGTGCAGATACATGAAGAGGGCCACCATCCTCCAGACCCCAGAATGGTAGGCCACTGATAGCTTGCACCATGCACCTGGAAAAACTGCAGACACTCAGTGCCAGCTCATGAAAGCATCCAGGAGGGAGTCTGTACCTTGCAAAGCCAAAGGGACAGAGCTGCCCGAGACTGTGGGAACCCACCTCTTGCATCGGTGTTACCTGGTTGTGAGACATAGAGTCAAAGGAGATCATCTTTGAGCTTTACGATTTGACTGCCTTGCTAGATTTCAGACTTGCATGAGGACTGTAGCCCCTTTGTTTTAGCCAATTTCTCCCACTTGTAAACACTGTATTTACCCAATGCCTGTACCCTCATTGTATCCAGGAAGTAACTAACTTGCTTTTGATTTTACAGGTTCATAGGTGGTAGGGACTTGCCTTGTCTCAGACAAGAATTTAGACTGTGGACTTTTGAGTTAATGCTGAAACGAGTTAAGACTTTGGGGGACTGTTGGGAGGACATCATTTGTTTTCAAATGTGATGACATTAGATTTGAGAGGGACCAGAGTGGAATGGTCCCTCCATTGGTGGGGACCATTTGGTGTCTCCATCCAAATCTCATCTTGAATTGTAGCTCCCATAATTACCACATGTTGTGGGAGGAGCTTGGTGGGAGATAATTGAATCATCAAGGTGGGGGGACACGATTCCCCCATACTGTTCTCATACTGAATAAGTCTTACGAGATCTGATGGTTTATTTATTTATTTATTTTATTTTTTTGAGACAGAGTCTCACCCTGTCACCCAGGCTGGAGTGCAATGGCGCAATCTTGGCTCACTGCAAGCTCTGCCTCCCAGGTTCACGCCATTCTCCTGCCTCAGCCTCTCCTAGTAGCTGGGACTACAGGCACCCGCCACCACGCCTGGCTAATTTTTTGTATTTTTGGTAGAGACGGGGTTTCACCATGGTCTCAATCTCCTGACCTCGTGATCCGCCCGCCTCGGCCTCCCAAAGTGCTGGGATTACAAGTGTGAGCCACCGCACCCGGCCTGAGATCTGATGGTTTATAAGCAGAGACCCCTTTCACTTGGATCTCATTCTGTCTTGCTGGCTGCCATGTAAGACATGCCTTTCAGCTTCCACCATGATTGTGAGGTCTCTCCAGCCACGTATAACTGTGAGTCCATTAAACCTCTTTTTTTTTTTTTTAATTATCCAGCCTCTGGTATGTCTTTATCAGCATCATGAAAACCCCGACTAGTAAAGAACATATTCTAAAAATCAATAGCTAAGCAAGAATTTATTGTCATTTTTATTAATACAAGTGTATGTGTCCTATATCTCAATGTTAAACTCTGGATTAGAAAATACAATTTAAGTTGAAAGGTAAAGTGAGATCCTCTAGTCTCTTAAGAGTATTGGAAGGGAGGGAAGGATAATTGAAGGAAAGGATGATGTGCAAATCAAACATGTAATTTACTAACCCAGCCAGCCACATGAATGAGAAGCATATGTCTGCTTCATCTTCACAGTCTTCTGCTTGTTGTGAGGACAAATGTCCACCAATCTTTCTGATTATCATTTAAATCCAACAGCATGTAAAAAGTCAAAAAACTGTGCTACCCAAGGGCATTGATTTAGCACAGTGACTCAAATTCCAGTGCATCAAGTTTGCAACCCTTTCTCTTATGGAAAGGAATAAGTATAGGGGTGAACAAAGTGAGAGGTCAAAAGGGCTTGCTTCAAAATTCCTCTGAAGTAGAGGTGTGGTGTGGCAGACAACAATCTTGCCTTTAAACAGAGGCAGAAATGGGAGAAGCAGAAATGCTTCACTCTTCTGCAGCAGCTAACCAACCCAAGGACTTCAACAGGTACACTGGAGTAGGAAGAGCACTTGGTGTAGGCTCATTTTAAGCACCAAGATAATAAAAATTAATTATTGGGTACTAGTCTTTTTAAAGTGAAATCAAGGTTAGCAAACATGGGTTTCAAGGAAATCAATGTGTAAAAGAACAATAAAAATAGTAACCAGATGTTTATTACAATTTGTTGTTGAATGTTACAAATAAAGGTTTCCATCTTCCACCTCATGAGTTGGTATAAATCTCCCATATCATAAGATGCTACTCTTTTTTTGTTCCTGAGTTCTATGCCCCAAATTTTAAGCAACTTCTTCACTTCAAGAGAGAGTGGGTGACAACTCCTGATGAATAAGTTCATATTAATTAGTATTTTTATTCTCATTAAAATATAGGATGGTGGCTAACACATAGTATGTACTCAGTTAATGTTTGTTGAATTAATGAGAGGAAGAAATGAATAGTGGTGTGAGAGCTGACTGGAACAGACTGTTGCTGTCTCTGATTGTTAAATAGGATTTTTGAGAGACTACATATTTAATGGTTGTTATCTTGAAATTCATTATGATGAGTGTATTTGTATCAAATTTGTATCAAGAAAATAGGCAAACACTGTGAAATCAGGGCTTTTCTTTCTTTTTTCTGTTTTTTGAGAGAGCTAGTTGATCAGCATACTACTGCCTATTGCCACCACTTTCACTCCACTCTAATCTTTTCACCTTGGGAGAATCTCACTTCCTGACAGTTTCAACCTGAAAAATAGCTATAGACCCAAACAATGCCTTTTCTTTCCGTCTTGCAGATTCTGGGATATGCATCTAGTTACAACTAAAGAAATGTTTGGAATCTTGTTGTAGTAATAGTCTTAATCTGGATTTAGAGACACATGTGTGTAGATACTTTTTCCTCCCAAAACAGTAATAAATACATGTTCATGTAGATTTAAGAAAATCCTAACATTAGAAAGTTAACCCTGACAAAATAACCTGTACAAGAAACACCCACGACATGCAATTTATTCATGTAACAAACCTGCGCATGTACCCCCTGAACCTATAATAAAAGTTGGAAGAAAATAAAAGGTTGAGACTTGTCCACTGTAAAGTTAAAAAAAAAATTCTAAAAGAAATCAAAGATTTAAATAAATGAAAAGACAACTAAATTCAAGGATAACACAATTCAATTTTGACAAGATCACAATATTCCACAAATAAATCTGCAGATTCAATGCAATTCCTGTTGAAATCCCACCTGTCTTTTTACAGAAATTGACCGAGCGACCCCAAAATATACATTTAAATGCAAAGAAAGTCAAATAAGCTAATAAATATTGGAAATAAAAACAGTTTTTTAAAAAGTTAACCCTGCTTTAGGAACCCAAGGCAAAAACAAACTCTGGCAAACTAAAAGAATTGATATTACAAATGCACATAAAGATTCCGTGACATACTCTAGATAACAATGATGCTGTTCCCTTTCATGCATAGCAGCTCCAGAGCCTATTTACCCTTGAACAAAAGGCACAAAATTTAAGCCTTCAAACACTCTTACCAATATTTCAAAGCCAAGGTCCAAATATATTTAACATTGCCACTTATAAATATTTCTGTGGCTCTCACAAAACATCACTCTGACTAGAGTCTATCTACAAAACAACAACAACAACAACAACAAAAACCTTATTAAGTGTCTCACCTTCAATGTCCAATGTTTCAAAAGCATTATTTATGTCTCTGGTATTTATTTTAAAAGAATATTTTTCTTAACTCTGAGAAAATGCTGTCAAATAGGTTGGTTCTGAAAAAGCATTAGTTTCAAAAACCTGGTAATTGTTACTGCTTTCTTCACATCTAAAAGTCTTTATTGTTACACACACACACACACACACACTAAGACCCAGGTAGATAACTTCGTGAGCATTGGGACTGAACACAATTTCTCATAAGTAGGTTACTTATAGGTATTGACCCTTATTATTCTTACATATATATAATAATAGAAGCAAGTAACTTTATGCTCCTATTGTGTAATGTGCTACTTAATACAGCCATGAATTTCCATTCCTCAGGGGTCAAACACTGAATCTTTCTGAGGAATCCAATTAGTTCCTTCTATAAATTCAATGTAGAGAAATCCCTGAAGACTTTTTGAAATTCATGTAACCCAGGATAAAGAAATAGGTCTGGCCAGGAATGGTGGCTCACGCCCATAATCCCAGCACTTTGGGAGGCCAGGGCGGGTGGATCATCTGAGGTCAGGAGTTTGAGACCAGTCTGGCCAACATGGTGAAACCCCATCTCTACTAAAAATACAAAAATTCACCGGGGTGTGGTGGTTTGTGCCTATAATCCCAGCTACTTGGGAGGCTGAGGCAAGAGAATCACTTGAACCCAGGAGGCGGAGGTTGCAATGAGCTGAGATAGCACCATTGCACTCCAGCCTGGGCAACAAGAGTGAAACTCCATCTGAAAGAAGAGAGAGAGAGAGAGAGAAGAGAGAAGAAAGAAAGAGAGAGGGAAAGAAAGAAGAAAGAAAGGAGAGGGAGAGAGAGAAAGAAAAGAAAGAAAGAAAGAAGGAAAGAAAGAAAGAAGGAAGGAAAGAAAGATAGAAAGAAAGAAAGAGAAAGAAGAGAGGAGAAAGAAAGAGAGAGAGAGGGAAAGAAAGAAAAAAAAAAGAAGAGAGAGAGACAAAGAAAGAAAGAGAAAGAAAGAAAGAGAAAGAAGAGAGAGAAGAAAGAAAGAGAGAGAGAGGGAAAGAAAGAAGAAAGAAAAAGAAGAGAGAGAGAGAAAGAAAGAAAGAAAGAGAAACCTGTAGGATGTATCTGATGCAAAATTGAGAAGCAGTTCTGGGTATTCTCCAAACTATCCCTTTCATAGCCTGTGCCTCTCCAGGTGCAGATTTTTCTAAAACAAGTGCATTTTAAACATTCTTCTATTGCACAGACCATTTACAAAGCCTGGAAACATCCCTATAACGATTAGTTGCACTTATCAACTTAGCTAGGTTATGGTCACCAGAAATTCAATCAAACACTAGCCTAGATGTTGCTATCACAGTACTGGGTAGATTTGATTAAATTCCATACTCAGTTGACTTTAAGTAAGAGAGATTATCTTAGGAAATCTGAATAGGACTGATTTAATCAGTTGAGCTTTAAGAGTGGAGTTAATGCTTCCTTAATAAAGAAGAAATTCCACCTGTGGACAGCAGATTTTACTACTCATGCCTGAGATTCCAGTCTATCCTAAAGATTTTGGACTTGCCACAATCATGTAAACCAATTCCTTGCAATAAACCTCTTAATTTGTATCTCCTCCTGGTTCTGTTTCTCTGGCTGAATGCTGATGAATACAGGCCCAACAATATGTCAATATATTTTCTTTTTTAATTCACAAAAGTAAGATATTTTAATTTCAGTGAATTGAGACTATTCCTTTCCACTCTGACTTGCCCCCTGCCACACCTGTGCAGTAGTGTTTCAGTGGCCACAGATATTCTGAGGATCTTGCTCAGAAGAAGTTGAGTTAGAGCTATATTTAGTTTGAGTTTACTAGAATTTATTTATAATTCACAGTCACATCTATGAATAATTATATAATTCACAGTCACATCTATGAATAATTATTTCTAGCCACACCTTCCAGAAATATTATTACTATCACTGTGAAAATACACCTGGGTTTTGATTCAAAGTATCTAGAGATCATATCAGAATATGAACATGTCCTAGAGCATCTGGGGCCAGATATATGTGGGTAGTGAAAATTTTAAAAAGTTGAAATGCATGAGCCAGAGCTGGTCAGTGGAAAAGTTTTCCAGTTGTCAGGCATGTAAAATGTAAGCAAAGGAGATGATGATGCTCATGAATGTTTTATGAAAACAAGAACATATTAAATAACACATTGTATATACAATCATGAATGCATAGTGAAACTTTTTTCTTTTTTGATGGAAATTACATACAATTTATCACAATCTCTATGCTTATAGAGTATGAACTTGTAGCAGCACTGTAAATAGTGTCTAAAGTTTTCCTATGTTTTGCCTTTCAACAGTCAGTAATAAAAAGGTAAACTTCAATTAATCATGCTAAGGAAATATCGAATTATCATTTCATTCTCTTTCTGCAAAATGTTTCTTATGAAGAAGTGATCACAGGGTCAAAACTCCAGACAAAAAAGTATTTGACAAGTGTGTTAGATAGCTAAAGATTACGCAATTTTTCTTGATTTTTGTGACATTTGTTGAATTTACCACCTTTTAAAAATTTGTAACTTGTCATTTCTTTTTCATTCTAGATAGATATTCATTTTTGTGAATATAAAGTGAATATAAAATCATGAATTTATAATTGCAAATTTCTTTCCTTAAAGAGAGCTCTTCAAATTGTATAATCTTTTTTTTTTTTTTTTTTTTTTTGAGACAGAGTCTTGCTCAGTAGCCCAGGCTGGAATGCAGTGGTGCCATCTCAGCTCACTGCAAGCTCCGCCTCCCGGGTTCACACCATTCTCCTGCCTCAGCCTCCCGAGTAGCTGGGACTACAGGTGCCCACAACCACACCCGTATAATTCTTTTATTTTTATTTTTAGTAGAGACAGGGTTTCACCGTGTTCACCAGGATGGTCTCGACCTCCTGACCTTGTGATCCACCCACCTCGGCCTCCCAAAGTGCTGGGATTACAGGTGTGAGCCACCGCACCTGGCCCAAATTGTATAATCTTAAATTCTCACAAATTCGAGATCTTCCCACCCACCTCTGTGTGTGTGTTTGTTTTGGTGTCCCTTAACACTTTCCCTGCTTCATCACACTGTCCAGAGCTTCCCACTGGGAACATACTCTGACCTCCTTAATTCCCATTTCCTTTTACTTCCCCAAACAGGAAGGATTAGCCATTATTCATGCCATTGTCGAAACCTCATGGCAACAAAAGTTCTAGGGCTGGAATTGCAAAAATGATTACAAAAGGGAGCTCCACAATCAGGTGATCCAGCATTGATAAGGTGTTTGGACTTGATTATGTGAAACGGGATTTCTGTAATTCCTAGAGCTTGTTCTTTAATATGCATTCTTTTAGGGTTATCTTCTCTGCTAGAAATTATAAAACAGTTTGAGCTAAAGACTCAAAGCTAAATAAGCCTCAATGTGTGCTATGTTAATATAACATTCCAAACAACTCACATCTAAAGAATATGAAGATCTGTCGTTATTTTTAGAATTATGAGATTTTTATAAGAATAAATTTGCCTTGGGCAAATGGCACCGGTAAATGGTACTGATCTAAAAAATAAAAAAAGCAAACATTCTACTATATGTAAAAATCTGAAATGATATCTGCTCTGGCTTGGAGGGAAGTTTGTTGTTTTTTTTAAAAAAAATATGATCACGGAGATAATGAAGTGGTTAACGGAGTATGGTACTGAAAAAGTCTAACCTATTCTAATATGATGAGATAGATCCCCACACAATAGTTTAGGAATCTTATTCTAAGTAATACTTAGGCAATATCGCTTTGATGCTAGTGCTTACTGAAGGGAGTGACAGATCTTAGTGTGCCACTTTGTGTGTTATTGAATGGCTGCTCTGAGAAGCAGGAAAGTAAACCCAGCATTGTAGTGATAATCTTTGGAATGAAGCTCATGGTGAGAACCAAGAGCAGCTCCAGTAGGAAAGAAGGGGCAAGGTCAGAAAGGAGATTAAGATCTTGGAAGCAGAGTTGTCCCAGAGGTACCTGCTAACTGTTCCTATGTACCTGCTGTGAGCAGACTATTGTATCAGGCATATAGGGAGTTTCAAAAAAATCAGATCCTGCCCTGAGAAAGAAGAACATTACCTTCAAGTAGCATTTACTAAGCTTCCATCTGTGCATATTTTGGGGATTGGCAGTATGCCAAGAAATTTCAACATATCATATAACCAACACTCAGGGGGTTAAAATCTAAAACAACACCAAAATGCTTGGTTTTCTAAAATGAATTGTGAAACTTCTTCCTCTTGAGTTATTGTCTGCTATGTATCTATAGGAATTGGCTTTCCCTTCTAAAGAAACAGAGACTGCATATTTTGCATGTTTCCTCACACTGTGATATGTACAGTGAGAATGCAGAGATGGCTAAGAATGATATTTCCCAATGCTCCTGCACCTACCTGCACATGGCTATCTGACTAATTCTCACCAATGAAACATGAGAGGGAGAGTCCTCCTTTGCAGCCAAGACTTTTAGGAACCTCATGTAACTTCTCTATCTCTTTTTTCCCTTCCACCAGCTAGAGTCAGATGACTACTATAAGTCCCTGGAATGATGATGCCACAAGATGGAAGGAGTCTAGCTACGTGATTTGTTGCATGGGTAAAAGCCAACTAGGAATGTCCTTCCTCAAATTAATATATTACCCAGAGATAAACACTTACTATCTGGAAAAAAAATAGTCTGGCTCTTCTTGTTCCACAGCCAAGCATTATGTAATTCAATGCCCTACATAAAGGCACCTAATACACATTCACTGAATTTAAAATGATAGGCTAAGACAGGCATTTAAGGTGCTGCATAGAATCCCAGGCGCATTCTATCTAATGTATTGTAGTTACTTAGAGTGAGAGGGGAAGTGATAGAATGGATGATGTGTAAATTAAGAGGAAGGTAGAAATAAAAAGTAGGAAAATATTCAATGTCTGAGTTTCAAAGAGTCATGTGAGGTGGACAGTTGCAGGGTTGCCATCTATCATCCATTCCCCATCCTTACAGAAATATCACCACAATTATATTCAATAAGTCCAGATTCTCCCACCTTCAGTAATGTTCCTGGTCTCTTCGGGATATGAAAGTAAAGTTAGAACTGATGCAGTCATGTCACTTCTGCAAGATAAGGGCCTGTCTGAAAATGACATCAACTTGTGGAATAGAACAATGCCAAGAGACAGAGATAGATGATGTTCAGCCCCAGAAGCCAAGTGGATCTGAAGTTAGCACTGCCCTATATGTGTTTCTTATAGTAGACCAATTCCTCCTTGCTTAGGCCAATTGGATGGGGTTTTCTGCCACCCATAACTATAAAAGCTCTAACTAATGCATCGTAGAAGATTTTGTGGTATTGGCAATATCCTGCCACTTCTGGGTGCAGCTAGTAGTTGTGTCAGATCCCTCTGATGGTGAGTCAAGGCCATTCCGGTGGAAAACAAGTTGCCAGAAGCTATAATACTTGAAAATGAAAGTCTGGAGTATGCCAGGACTTTATTCCCCTTCTCCATAAAATCTCCATTAATTGTTCTTTTCTAAACCATCACAAAATTAAGAAAGATTCAAATTCCTTAATAAGGATATTTTCTCAATTTTATCCTAACTATGCTTAAAATAACTTTCTAAAACTTGGCATCTTAATTACTCCGTAACAAACAAGATGAATAAAAATATGTGTTCCATGCACATAACAATTTCTTTATAGTTCCCTCAGGCCCTGCTTTCCCACACTCTTACCACTTCTATGCTTTTCCCATATAGAAATTCTGAAGCTACACAAGCTAAAAGTCAAGTTCCAAAATTCTACTTAATAGAGAGAACCAAAAGCATGACCAAAATTGTTCCTCAGAATCAGGAGGTGAAACCTAAGATTCGTACTGAGATTGGAATTCAGACCCAAGGGCCAGGAGTCAGATAAGATAATAACAAGGAGGTGGTTAGTTAAAAAGAGTGAATGGGATGCTGTCTGAATTATTTTGGAAACAGTTACTAATGACAGCAATCAGACTTTCACATGATCTTTATGACATGTTTCATTTGTTGCCTGGATCCATTTAAAGGACCTAGGAAATGACCAAACCTGAAGCTTGGATCATTTACTTAAAGTTTCTAAACACACAACAGCCAGGCTCTATTCACATAGACATTGCCAAACCAAATCCCCAAACTTGTCACCTTTTTTGTCCCTCTGCCTCTCCATTCTCTAGACTGGGAACTTTACATGAGCACTAACAGGCAGTCTAGTCCTGGTTTAGCACCTCCCCCACCCCATCCCAGACATTGCTGAACAGACACTCCCTCCAACTACCATCTGGTATTTTCACAGATCAGCTTCAGACCATCTATTGAGCAAAATAAGGAAGGAGACTTGCTCTAGTTGCAATGTAGGAGGTCACAAGTTTATATTCCATTTATGCCTCCACTAATTCTATTTGTTTCCTTCGCATTAGGTGTTCCAAGATAATGAATACTTCCATAGCAACAAAAGTCTGACAATAAACGGTTACCTTGATTTTCACATTTTCAAAGAAAAATCCCTCAATGGCAACTAGACCAGAAGTCTCAGCACTGAATATGCAATAATGGCTACAAGGTGAACAGTTTTTCTATTCCATTTTCTTAGCAACATCATTGATTGATTTTCTTGGAAAGGAAGTTAGATTGGATTAGATAATCTTTTTGTTTCAGTCATGTAGCTTGTTATTAGCAATTAATATATGCAGTAGCTTTTGAAACAACACAAGTAATAAGTGACTTCAGTAGAAATTCATTATATTCTAATACAAATGATTTATAAATGCAATTTTATTTTAAAATTTCTATCCTTTCTGTCTCCCTGATTATAATTGTCAAAGTATTCTGAAAGTAGAAAGTATGTATGACTGAAAAAATGGTATAAAATATTTCAGATATAGTATATACTCTATAGGTTGAATTCAAAAGACTGCTGCCACTGTACATTTTTTCCCTAACAAATCATCTTTTTTCTATGCATAACGTATGGTGAGGCAACATTCTTTACATTGTGTTAAACAAGAAAACACTTTGTAATGAATTGAAGTTAAGGAAAGACTACAACTATCAGCCACAAGGAACTTGAGTTCTGGCAATTTTGAGGGTTTAGGGCTCACAGATTTTAGCAGCTATGTCTGCATAAGGACTTGATTGGATCAAAATAAAGAACACAAACATGAACAAGGGGCTCCCTGGAAATTCAGAGCTTCAATGAGTTAAGCACAAGTCCTAAAAGGACATCTCCCTAAACATTGACATTAAACGTTTTTGCACTGGCTTGACTGGGTATAACTTTAAAATGAAATACTAAGTGAAATATCTCTATAATGAAAACTATAAAACGCTGACAAAAGAAATGGAAGGGGACACCAAAAAATGGAAAAAATTCCATATTTATGAATTAGAAGAATCAATATTATTAAAATGTTCATACTACCCAAAGCAATTTAGAGATTCAATGCACCCGCTATCAAAATACCAATGACATTTGTATCAGTCACGGTCCTCTAGAGGGATGGAACTAATAGGAGATATATATATATATCCTATTATATATGTGTGTATATATCCCATTATATATAAACAATTATATATATCCTATTATATATGTGTATATATATATCCTATTATATATAATATATATCCTATTTTGTATATATGGAACTAATACGATATATATATTTGATTTTATATATACAGAACCATATATATATATGAGATTATTGAGGAGCATTAACTCATACAATCACAAGGTCCCATAATAGGGCATCTGCAAGCTGAGAAGCAATAATGCCAGTCCAAGTTCCAAAGCTGAAGAATTTGAAGTCTGATGTTTAAGGGCAGGAAGCATCTAGCATGGAGAAAGATATGGGCCAGGAGGCTAAGCCAGTCTAGTCTTTTCGCATTCTTCCGTCTGCTTTTATTTTGGCCATGCCAGCAGTTGATTGAATTGTGCCCACCCAGATTAAGGGTGGGTATGCCCTTCCCACACCACTGACTCAAATGTTAATCTCCTTTGGCAACACCCTCACAGACACACCCAGGATCAATACTTTGCATTCTTTAACCCAATCAAGTTGACACTCAGTATTAACTATTACAAGTCCACACCTTGTCAACTTGAACCCATACACATCTCCTGAGATCATATATAATCTTCAAATAAAGACAATAATAAGGTCATAATTATGCCTAACATAATACAACTATCTTTCATGCAACCAGAAGCGCACCAATTCCCAACCCAAATGCTATTACATAAAGTTAACAACACTTAAATGCTGATATGAAGTCAATAAATATTATGTCACATGTTAAAGGAAAACGGAAATGAAATGAAAATATTTTCTTAGTACAAGTGTATACATGCACAAACATGTTTTTAACAAAAGAAGGAGGACATACTCATGACAATTATAGTTCTCGTTTCTGCAACTGGTCATGTGGTTGTAGGCTGGTATTGATAACTACCTTCTTCTACTACCCATTCTGTATTCCGTTTGCCTTCAGCAAGCACCTCAGCAGGTCATGGTTTTTTCCCTGGTGGAGTGACCCAAACCTTCATTCCTGAAAGGTCTGGACCCTTTGTAGTCCTGCCTGGATTGGACTATTGTAGATTCCAATTGACCTTCATCACAGGGCATAGTAATACTAAGAGATGCCCTAAAGCATCTCCGGTATTACACATACACTCTTCCTTACTTCCATTGTTGAATAGTAGACTGATTTCATCTTGATAGTCCAGATCAATCACCCCAGCCAACACTGTAACTCCCTTCTTAGCATGTTGGCTTAAAGGTAGGAGGAGCTCAAAGTGTCCAGGTGGCAATCTTAACTTCTAGTTTAATGGAATTGTTATTGTGTCTCCTGGTGGCAGTGTTCCTCCCTCCGGAGCTAAGACCTCCAGGCCAGCAGAACATAATGTCATGGGAACAGGAAGCAAACATTTTGCTAGTGGATCACTAGGGGTGATGGTGAATGGTGCCATTTCCAATTCCACCCTTTGATTCCTGGACCAGTGAAACCTGGCTACAGGAGAAACAGTGCCATATATTGGACACTGATTCAGAGCATACACAGCCTTCTGGATAACTTTGCCCCAGCCCTGCAATGTATTGTCACCTAGTTGGTGTTGTAATTGTGACCTCAAAAGGCCATTCAACCGTTCTTTCAATCCACCTGCTTCTGGATGATGGGGAGCATGGTAAGACCAGTGAATTCCATGGACATGAGCCCACTGCCACACTTCCTTAGCCATAAAGTGAGTGTCTTGGTCAGAGGCAATGCTGTGTGAAGTACCATGAGGGTGGATAAGACATTCCGTGAGTCCACGGATGGTAGTCTTGGCTGAAGCACTACATGCAGGATAGGAAAACCCACATCAGGAGTAAGTGTCTATTCCAGGAAGGACAAACCTCTTCCCTTTCCCTGATGGAAGTGATCCAATATAACCAACCTGCCACCACCAAGTAGCTGGCTGATCACCCCAAGAAATGGTGCCATATGGAGGGCTCAGTGTTGCTCTCTGCTGTGGCAAAGTGGGCACTCAGCAGTGGCTGTAGCCAGGTCAGCCTTGGTGAGTGGAAGTCCAGGTTGCTGAGCTCATGTGAAACCTCCATCTCTGCTACCATGGCCACTTTGTTCATGGGCCCATTGGGTGATGACAGTGGTGGCTGGGGAAAGAGGCTGAGTGTTGTCCACAGAACAAGTCATTCTATCCATTTGATTTGTAAACACTCCTGCTCACATCACCCTTGGTGAGCACTCACATGAAATATAAATATCTTCACAGTTTTTGACCACTCAAAGAGGTCCACCCACATACCTCTTCCCCAAATTTCTTTGTCACCAATTTTCCAATTATACTTCCAAGTCCCTGACCATCCAGCCAAACCATTGGCTACAGGCCATGAATCAGTATATAATCACACATCTGGCCATTTCTCCTTCCATGCAAAGTGCACAAGCAGATGCATTGCTCAAAGTTCTGCCCACTGGGAAGATTTCTCTTCACTGCTGTCCTTCAGGGATGTCCTAGAATGGGGTTGCAGTGCTGCAGCTGTCCACTTTGGGGTGGTGCCTGCATATCGTGCAGAACCATCTGTGAACCAGGCTGTAGCCTTCTCTTCTCTCAGCTGATCATAGGAAACTCCCCAAGAGGCCATTGGTGCAGACTGTGGGAGAGAAGGCAAGGTGTCAGGAGTGGAGATCATGGGCATTTGAGCCACTTTCTCGTGTAACTTACTTGTGCCTTCAGGATCTGCTCAAGCCTAGTCATGTATATCCACTTCCATTTGATGATGGAATGCTGCTGTTCAAGACCCACTTTATGGCTAGATGGGTCAGAAAGCACCCCGTTCATGATAGGCAGTTCAGGTCGCATGGTGGCTTGATGACTCATAGTCAAATGTTCAGTTTTCATCAAAGCCCAGTAACAGGCCAAGATCTGTCTCTCAAAAGGAGAGCAGTTATCTGCAGAAGATGACAGAGCCTGGCTCCAAAATCCTAGAGCACTGTAATAAACCCATGGGGGCCTGTCAGAGGCTCCAAACAGCATCCCTATTTGCCACTGACACGTGAAGAACTATTAGATCTGCTGGGTCCTATGGCCCAAGTGGCAGAGCAGCTTTCACAGCAGCCTGGACCTGTTGAAGAGCCTTCTCCTCTTCTGGACCCTACTCAAAACTGGCAGCCTTCGGGGTCACTCAATAAATGGGCCGGAGTAACACACCAAAATGAGGAATGTGTTGCCTCCAAAATCCAAATAGGCCCACTAGGTATTGTCCCTCTTTCTTGGTTGTAGGAAGGGCCAAATGCAGCAACTTATCTTTCACCTTAGAAGGAATATCTTGGCAGGCCCCACACCACTGAAACCCTAGAAATTTTACTGAGGTAGAAGGTCCCTAAGTGTTAGTCAGATTTATGGATTTATTTCCCATTCTCTGGCACACAGATGTCTCACCAATAAGTCCAGTGTATTTGCTACTTCTTGCTCACTGGATCCAATCAGCATAATGTCATCAATGTAATGTGGTATCTTATGGAAGCAAAAAGTGATCAAGATTATGGCACAAAACTGGAGAGTTGATATACCCCTGAGGTAGGACAGTAAAGTTATATTGCTGGCCTCACCAGCTGAAGGCAAATTACTTCTGGTGGGCCTTATGGACAGGAATGGAGAAAAATGCATTTGCCAAATCAATGGCTGCATACCAGGTACCAGGAGATGTGTTAATTTGCTCAAGCAATTAAACCACATCTGGTACAGCAACTGCACTTGGAGTTATGACTTGGTTAAGCTTATGATAATCCACTGTTATTCTCCAAGATCCATAATATCTTCTTCACAGGCCAAATAGGAGAGTTGAATGGGTATATGGTGGGAATCAACACCCCTGTGTCTTTCAAGTCCTGATGGTGGCACTAATCTCCACAATCCCTCCAGGGATGTGATATTGTTTTTTATTTACTATTTTTTTTAGGTAGAGGTAGCTCTAATGGTTTCCACTTGGCCTTTCCCACCATAGTAGCCTTCGCTCTACCAATCAGGGAGCCAATTTGGGGGTTCTGCCAGCTGCTAAGTATGTCTATGCCAATTATGCATTCTGGCACTGGGGAAATGACCACAGGATGTGTCCAGGGACCCACTGGACCCACTGTAAGTCAGACCTGAGCAAAACACCATAATTATCTGACCTCTGTAAACCCCTACTTTAAGTGGAGGACCACAATGACATTTTGGGTTCCCTGGAATCAATGTCAGCTCAGAGCCAGTGTCCAGTAGTCCCTGAAATGTCTTGTCATTTCCCTTTCCCCAGTGCACAGCTACCATGGTAAAACGCTAGGGGTCTCCTTGGGAAAGGATGGGAGAAAGATTAACAGCATAAATTGTCAGTAGTGTGGAGGGGGTCCTTCCTCAAGGGGACCCAGCCTCCCTTTCATTCGAGGGGTTCTGGGTCTGTAAACTGGCTCAAGTCTGGAAATTGATTGAGGGGCCATTATGCTCTGCTTTTATAATTCAAATTAGTCTTTTGTTCACTCAACCTGGAAGTTTTCTGCTTATATAAATTAAGTAGGAATGCAGTAGGCTTCCTGTCAATTTCACTTCTAGGAACACTGCAATTAATTAGCCAATGCCAGAGCTCTACACGAGTCAGACTATGCTGATTGCTGCTTTGCCTCTGCTGTCTATTACAGTAGCTATGCCCACCTTACCTTTGATGGTTGAGTGCCTCCACTCGGGCCCTGCCAACTTGGGATCCAATTATTCCCATTGCATGTAAATTTTGTAGTTGAGTGACTATGGTTCCTACTGTTAGATCTGGAATGCAGAGAAGAGCAATCACAGAGCTCTTCAAAGATGCAGGTTCTTCCCTCACAAATCTATTTCACAAAGCACAGTTCAAGGTTGTATCTTCTGGACTCTCCCAGCTGGGATGAATGGGTCTAAAGTGACTAATCCACTCTAGCATCCCAATCTCCCTAAGCCTTTGGATTCCTTCCTCTACATAAACCAAGGAAAATCAGGCATTTCCAGCTTGCTCACAGTAGGCCATCTTTTAATCCATATTTCAGCTAACCAAACAAATAAACTATTAGAACCTTTTTTAACTCCCTGAGCTACAACATTAAATGCAGAGTCACTACTTAGTGGGCCCAAATCTATAAATTCAGCCTGATCCAACTCTATGTTCCTTCCACCATTATCCCACACCCTTAATATCCATTCCGATGTCCGTTCTCCAGATTTCTGCTTACATAAATCAAAAAACTCAAGCAGTTCTTTTCAAGTGTAATCCACCTCCTCATGGGTCATACTCTGAACCTCAACTAAAGCCCACTGGGACTTTAGTCAAGTTATAGGTCTAGAAGAAAACAGAAGTGTTGGGGGTGGCTCCTGAGGAGAATCAACATTATCTTGCCTGGCAACTGCATCAGAGGAGGACATCATTGTTGCCTCAGGCAGCACGGGGTTTATCTCCTCAGGCAAAGGTGGAAAGGCTGATGGCATCATGGGTCAGGGAGGGGATGTTGCCACTACTGGGGATGGGGAAGCTCTGTTTCTTCTGGCTAAAAGTTTCATCAGAGTTTACAAGCTCAGTGTCCCCAGCTTCATCAGGGTCGTCCCATATATCCATTCCAAGTTGTAGGGTTCTATTCTTTTTCAATCAATACCTTCACTTTAACAGTAGACACCTGGTGAGGCTGTGCATGCACCTTTCATTGCAGGTCAGCCACTAGCATGATAAGAGCTTGTGTCTGATTTTCCACAATTTCAGCTCTTTCTCTACAGAGATAAGACTCACTCAGGGCAAGATTAGCAGATTTGAGGCTCAGTATCTGCTTCTGAAACCGGGAGTTAGAATCCCTGAGTTCATCATTTTCTTTCATCACCTTGTCCAGTGAACTTAGAAGGAAGCAACCAACCAACCAATATCATTATGTTCCTCGGTTCTCCACATATAGTCAAAGGTATTATGTGTAGAGTCACTAAACTCCTTGCCTCTCATGAGTGGTGAATCAGGTGTGTCAAATGAATTTATTTTGCATAACTCTTTAAACAGTTCACACCAAAGACTATCAGTGTTCTCCACACTATTAGAATGGACATAGAGAGTGGAAGGATGGTTACCAGATACTGGGAAGGGTAGTGTGGAGCGGGGGCTGAAAAGGCAGTGGGAATGGCTAACGGGCACAAAAACATATAGAAAGAATGAATAAGACATAGTATTTGATAGCACATAGGGTGACTATAGTCAATAATAACTTAATCATACATTTTAAAATAACTTAAAGAGTATAATTGGATTGTTTATAACTCAAAGGATAAATGCCTAGGGGATGGACAACCCATTCCCCATGATGTGCTTATTTCACACTGCATGCCTATATCAAAACATCTCATCTATCCCATAAATATATACATGTACTCTGTACCCACAAAAATTGAAAATTAAAATTTAAAAATGTAATGAAATACTTTATTTTATTTTTCTGGAAAATGTGATTGTGGCTTTAGGGAGCTAACAAATAATACTCCTCGCTTCCCTACCGCAATAGATGCAGGAATCTGATACAGATTAAAGCATGAACATTATTGATAAAAGCTAGAATGGAGAATGTGGCTTAAATGTTCAGCCTCAATAGATTTCCTAACAGTTTGCTCCATATTGAATTTTCCTACAGGCAGTAATGAACAACTGTATGCCTTTCCTGCAGAGACACCCATTATTCACTTAATAAATATTTATTGAATGTCAACTATGGGCCAGAAACTGTTTTTGGTGCTGAGGATTCAACAGTGAACAACTCAAAAAGTCACTGCACCCAGGGAGTTCAAATTCTAAGTAGTGAGGAGGTCTTGAGTCTGCTAAGACTTGAGTTTGGCTGCAGATCTAGAGGAAAGCAGAGTTTTGGGGGGTAGGTCCTAAAGAAGATCAGCAATATCTTGGAAGACGACTACCTCAGGGGAAACCATTGCAGATGTTTTAGGCAAAGTGAGACTAACTTCCTGAGGAAGAGGTGGTGAGGTTGTTTCTTCTGGTGAAGAAGGCTTGGTGTCATTTACAGGTTCAAGACACCAGCTTCATCAGAATCTGCCCATATGTCTTGATTCCAGTTTTTGAGAATGCCATTCCTTCCAATCAATGCCATAACTTTAACAAATGGGCCCTGTGTGGTTGGGCATTCAGTTGACATTGTAATTCAGCCACCCACAAGGTGAGACTTTTTTGCTTTCATTTTCATAAACTTCAGCCCTGTGCCTACGGAAGATATTGGTTTATTTCAGAGTAGACATAGAAGATTCCAGGTCCCTTGTGAGAATGTTGAGCTAAGAATTTAAAGCCCTGAGCTTATAATTTTCTTTCCCTAAGTTCTCAGGTATTGTTAGAAGCAACCAACCAACTCTATCTTGCTCATTTTCACTAAAATATTCTATTGGCAGCAAATACTTGAAGACCTGAAATGCCTTTTATAAGCATTTGATTGCAGGTATCTAAAGGAGATAATTTGAGTAACTTTTTTGGCCATGAACTACCACATGCCATGAACTACTTGTGCTTCCTTTACCACTGGAGACATGGTCATTAGTGCCTTTAAATCTAATTAGATCAGAGATCCAATGCTAGAAAACCCAAAACCAATTCAGATAACTCATCCTTGGGATTCTGTTCTCTGGAACCACTCTCAGTATGCAATTCTGTTATCAGGATTCAGTCAGAGAAGCAGACCCACTTGGAGGTTTGTATCTATATATACATCTACCTATGTATCTATCTGTCTGTTTGAATATCTATCTATCTATCTATCTATCTATCTATCTATCTATCTATCTATCATCTATCTATCAAGACACTTGTTTATAGGAATTTGATCTTTTTTAAAAATTTTTGAAACAGTCTTGCTCTGTCGCCAGGCTGGAGTGCAGTGGCGCGATCTCGGCTCACTGCAACCTCCCCCTCCTGGGTTAAGCTATTCTGCTGCCTCAGCCTCCCGAGTAGCTGAGATTACAGAAATGCACAACCATGCTTGGCTAATTTTTTTTTTTTTTTGTATTTTTAATAGAGACAGGGTTTCACCATGTTGGCCAGGCTGGTCTCGAACTCCTGACCTCAAGTGATCCACCTGCCTCAGCCTCCCAAAGTGCTGGGATTACAGGTGTGAGCCACCACGCCTGGCCAGAATTTGATCTTATATAATCGTGGGAGCAGCCACACACAGTCTCTGTCAGATTGCTGTCTTCATATCTGAAGCTAGAGTATGAAGTCTGCAAGACAGTCACTAGAGAAGAGACAGTAAATGTAAATGCGGGCAAACAAGATTAAGCTGGACCCCAAAGCACAAGATGGAACCCATGAGGAGGGACTAAAACTCTTGACAGCTCCTATTGCTTCTGACCACAATAATATAGATGTTCGGAAGATGTGTTCTGAACATACGCACCCGCATACAAGTTTAAAAAGCTAAAGGAAGATACAGAGGAAGGGGAGCAGTTGCAGGCCCAGCAACTATGAAGATGAACTAGCCAGCGAAACCACATGTGAGCTATAAGGTGGCTGATGTTCCCCTGCATTCTTACTAGAATAGAAACTTACTCTGATAGACATCCTCCTTCCTTTCTGCAATGTTTCTGTCAAAACTGCAATTCATGGATTTCCTGTATTCTACCCAGCATCACCTCTGACCACACAGTATCACAAGGAGCCAAGGAATTTATTTCATGGCAAATGGAAGTATAGCAATTAACTCATGCTATGGAATTCATGAAACTTACCGTGTTCCCCTTTAATAACTTGACTTGTTAGAATAGTAAAATGATCTTTTGAAGACTCAGTTACTGTGTGAGCTAAGTGATATATTGTAAGCTTTTTTCTCCAGGATTCATTAACACCCTAAATCAACACCATTATATGGTGCTGTTTCTCTCATAGACAGAATTTGTGGGTCCAAGAATCAAGAGGTGAAAATGGAACTGTCTCCTCTCACTAATGGCCTTAGTGATCCATGAGCAAAACTTTTGCTTCCTGTCCCCATGACTTTAGGTTTAGCTGGCCTAGAGGTCTTTGTTCCAAAGGATGTAATGCCCCTACTAGGAGATAAAACAATCCATTAAACTGGGAGTTGAGACTGGCTCTCAACACTTTCAACTCTGCATGACACTGAATCAACAGGTGAAAGAGGGGGTGACTGTACTGCTAAAAGTCAGTCTCTGACTGGTGAAAAGAGAGGAATTGAGGTTGCTTTATATAATGAGACAAATAGGAAGTTTGTTGGAATACAGAAGATGCTCTGGGACACCTCTTAGTACATTCCTGAGAGCAAAGTCCATGGAAAACTGCAACAACCCAATTTAAACAGAACTGCTAAAAACTCAGACCCCTCAAGAGTAAACCCCCACCTCATCCAGGAAAAACATCATGACCAGTTGAGGGACTTGGTTAGGGCAAAGGAAATAGAGAAAGGACCATGGAAGAAGGTATAGAAATACCTGAGACTGGGTTATTTATAAGAAAAGAGGCTTAATCAGCTCATGGTTCTGTAGGCTGTTCAGGAAGCATAATGCTGGCATCTGCTCGGCTTCTAGAGAGGCCTAATGAAGCTTACAATTTATAACTATAAATATTGGCTATGCTATGTGACCAGTTGTAGAAATGAGGACTGTCATAATTATGAATTATTTCTTATTTTTATATAAATATTTTTGTTTTATTGCTTCTTTAATCCTTTATAATTTAACATAAGACATGTTAATAGTGGTTGTCTGTATTTAAGTTACAGGATATCAAAGTGGAGTGTCAACCAGCCGGGAGGAGAATGAATAACACCCAAAGACAAAAAAGGATTTATTGTCCTTTCTGGGGAAAGGGTTAGTGTGCTTTTCAGTTGCATGTGAGATAGTTGTAGCATAGTAGGAAGACATATGACTTTGTTATTGTTATTTCATATGAAGTATGGTTTAAGGAGATATGTATAGATGCCAAGTTAGCAAGAATTGGACCATGGTATCTTGTCAACTTGACTAGGTTGAATTACATTTTTCAGAATTCTATTTCATGTAAGTTTTCCGTTAGGGAGGGTCAGAAGAAAGACCTTCTTTTAAAAGACTATGGGGCAGAATGATTTATTTAAATATCTACATGTAGGTAGATAGGTAGATAGATAAACATACAGACAGAAATATCTCTGTCTTTGTTCAGATAGAATAGATATCTGAACAGAGATAGTTCAGATAGTTCATGTATCTGAACAGAGATAGAGATATCTCTGAATATATCCATATATAGATATATTTATATCTATCTTCCCTTTCTAACTACCAGAGCTATGAACTCAACATTTAGTATTAAATGTGATGAAAATTGTCTTACAGAAACTGCCTAACCAGATCAGCTCCACAATTGTTCTATACAGTCAAATCCCTACAACAAATCCTTTTACAAATCTTTCTTTTTTTGTAGATTTTACAAAATCCTACAACAAATCTTTAGATTTATAGATCCTACAACAAATCCTTTTAGATCTATAGATCTTGTGGTGGTTTTGCTTCTCTAAATGAACCCTGATATAATATATTCCAAATATGGAGCCAATAGAATTTGCTAACATATTGGAGTTAGGGTACAAGAGAAAGAAAGAGGTCAAAAATGACTTCAAGGTGTCATTTGGAAACTAGAAACTAGAAGACTGAGAAACTACAGAGTGAGAGGGCTGAAATTGAAAGGGTTTAAGGGAGAAAATTAAAAGTGTGTAGCAATGTTATATTTAAAATACCTACTAGACATCTAGATGGGGGTGTCATGTAAGCACCTGGGTTAACAAGTCTAGAGGCTTCAGTGAAGAGCACGTAACTAAAGGAAAAATGGGAAGTCACCCCAATATCATAGATAATGCTAAGGTTGTGGAAATGGATGCAGGCACCTGAGAAGTGAATATAGAAAAAGAAAGAAAATAATCTAAGAAGGAAAAAATGAAAGAAGAAAAAGAATTAGAAAAATGAATAGGATTCATCAGAGATTAAGAAGGAGTAGCCAATACGGTAGAGAAAACGGTATCTAGCTGTGTCAAATGTTCCTGATAGATGAAGACTAAAAATATAACATTGAATTTAGCAATGGAGAGGTCACTTCTGACTTTGAGTGGAACAACTTTAAATAGAGTGATAGAGGCGAAAGCTTAACTAGAGCTGACTCATTACAGAATGAGAGGACAGGAAAGTGGAGACTAAAAATGCAGTCCACTTTTCTCAGAAATTCTAGTGTCAAGTGTAGCAGGAAAATGGTAGAAGCTGGTGGGAGATATGGGATATAAAACACCTTTATTTTTAGATGGGAAATGTTATAGTATTTTTATATGCTGATGTATCAGGCCATTCTTGCATTGCTATAAAGAAATCACTGAGACTGGGTTATTTATAAGAAAAGGGGTTTAATCAGCTCATGGTTCTGTAGACTGTACAGGAAGCATAGTACTGGCATCTCCTAGGTTTCTAAGGAGGCCTCAGGAAGCTTACAATCGTGGCAGAAGATGAAGGGAGACCAGGCACATCACACGGCAAAAGCAGGAGCAAGTGAGAGAGCCAGTGGGTCGAGAGAGGTGCCACACACTTTTAAATGACCAGGTCTCCTGAGAGTTCACTATCACAAGGACAGGACAGAAAGGATGGTGCTAAACCATTCATGAGAAATCTGCCCCTGTGACCACCTCCCACTGGCCCCACTTCCAACACTGCGGATTACAATTCAACATGAAATGTGGGCAGGGATGAATGTAAAAAGTATGTCAGCTGATATGAATGATTAAGATCAATAAAAGAAATTAATGATTGGGGAAAACTGCTAAAGCAATGCCCTTGGAAAGATGAAATGGGATCTAGAGCACAAGTAGATAGGTCTTGGATTGGAATGTAGGCTGTTTATGTGTAAATGAAAGAAAGGCAGTTATATGAGTTTAGGTATAGACGGATTAGTAGATTTGGTAATGGGAATCTGTGGAAGTTCTTTGCTGATTAATTCTATTTTCTCAGTGAAGAAAGGAGCAAGGTTTTCAGCTAATAACGTGGTTTGGGAAGGGAGTTTAATAAGAGAAGATAAAGAAAGAAATACTCATCTAGGAGAGTAGGAGTGTGGATGGACTAGAAAAAAGGTAAAATTGCTGGGAAGCACTTGAGTTTGGTAGACATGGATTTAAGAACAAAGCCTATCTCAGTACATCTCACTGTGGAGACGAGCAGGACACAACTCCTTCGTGCAAAGTCAGATCTGAAAAAAAAAAAAAAAAAAAAACAGAAGGAGTAGAGCCAACCATATTCAATTTCTTCTTCAAAGAAAGTGGTCAGATAAATCAACCTAGTTCCAGTACAGAGAAGAAAGCAAAAGGGCAGGGAAAAGCTGGAAGTATCTCTTTTCTGGGCTTTTTCTCCTTGGGAATGGAATAGTTGAATATGTCCTTCCTTCTCTGAAAACATGAAAAGGAGGGGTAGGTGTTTCCCTAACATGTGGCATCATTTAATAAGGCCCCAGTAGGATAGGCATTCTGCACACCATACTACAGGATTTCTTTAAAATAGTTCTTAAAGAACCCATCCAATTTTATGCAAATATGCAAAAGTCCCTAACGGGATTCATTTTAATTATTGTAACAGAAAAAGAAATCCTTGGTCCCCAACATGCAAATCTAAGGCACAAAGAAATCATAGGCTCTGGTAAGCGTTTTCTAAAAATATATCTGAATTTTTGTTTTTTGGCTCAGTTGGAGTTACCTGATTCATCAGTCACTAGCAGGGAGCACGTCCTTGTGGGTCCCTTCAGAGACTGTCCTCATGCATTCATCAGTCACACTTCCATATGTTAGGTATCACATAGAGCTGGAGCTACAGTACAAGGAAATTTGAACACAGAGGCCTGAAGTTGAAAGCCCCAAAACTGAAAATGCTCCAAGTAATCCATGACTCACCTTGTTTGTATAATTGCAACACACAAACATACAAGTTAATCCTGTCTGGAGTACAAAGATGACACGAGCCAACAACTTCATGGCTAAACTCCTGGTTGGGTCAAGATTCTGAGTACAGTACAGTTGGCTTTGCAACAGTCAGATGATACTGTATCTGGGCTATCTGATATAGAAGAATATGTAGAGAAGAAATGTGAGTGGCAAAAAGAATATCGAACTCCCGGCCCAACCCAGAATATTCTAAGTGTTGGCAATAGTAGAGAAGGCTATGGCTGCTGAGAAGTCCTTCCAACAATAAAATTGTCTCTTTATGAGATCTTCGAATGACAAAGTAAAGTTTTGCATTTAAATGTAATCAAGTTGTTTAAAAATACATAGCAATTGAAAATGTTAGGAAATGCTATCTAAACATAAATGTGTAAAATGATAGTTAATTTTATTTTGACATTAGTTTAACATTCCAGTTAAACTTGGGTAAAATTTGAGATTGTAATGAGATGCTCATATGAGGAGAGCTAAATTTCAATATAGTTGTAGTTTTCCTATACCAGAAACTGCTCATTTAATTTGACAGAAGAGCTATATAAATTCAAGCATAAGTGCCAATACATACGGTAACAAAAAAAAAAACATAAAAGAAACTCTCTTTCATATTTAGCACTGGTTCTCTGCCCCAACTACAATTAGATTCACTTGGGGAAATTTTTTAAAACTATTGCTGCCTGGACCCCACTCCAGGTTAATTGTGGCATAATGAAATGGGGAGTGGGGATGTAGGAAGGCACAGATGAAGCTCAGAAGCTCCTCAGGTGACCCTGTTCTGCACCACGATCTACAACAATGATTCTCAATCTGGCTGTACTTAGAATCACCTGGGGAGGAAACCGCTGCAGACCAAATTGCATCTTAGATCCATTAAATCAGAAACTTGGCTTGCTGGATTCAGGTACAAGTATTTTTAAAGCTCCCCAAGTGATTATAATATATAGCCAAACCACTGCTTTGGAGCCTGGTCTAATGGAACAAATTGCATTGATTTACTTCCCTTAATATTACTATGTATAGCTATCTAAATAAGATGTATTATTTTATGTTTCTTCTTAATATTGGCATAAACCAATAAATTAGTGTATGTATGTTTCATTGATAGAAGAATATATGAATATTATTTTTGTACCAGATATTCCATCAGAAGCAGAAATGTTCACAGAAAAGGGGCACAAATTTTAGGGGCAGAGTAAGATGTGAACCATACAATCAGCTCTGAGCACCCTCCTCTGCCCATTTGCCTCATATGGTTTTAAGGATGGTAAGTGCAGATAAAGCTGTGAATGAGAAGAGGAACAGAGCAGTCATCACGGAACATGAGAGAGAAGCTACATGTTCAAGGCCCCAGAACCACAAGTAGAAAGAGCCTGGGTCCCAGATAATTTTGTGGGTCTCATAGTCCTGAATTGCCTGCCCAGGCTTTAACATGAAAGAGAGGCCGGGCACGGTGGCTCATGCTTGTAATCCCAGCACTTTGGGAGGCCAAGGCGGGCGGATCACGAGGTCAGGAGATCGAGACCACGGTGAAACCCCGTCTCTACTAAAAATACAAAAAAATTAGCCGGGCCTGGTGGCGGGCGCCTGTAGTCCCAGCTACTCGGGAGGCTGAGGCAGGAGAATGGCGTGAACCCGGGAGGCGGAGCTTGCAGTGAGCCGAGATCGCGCCACTGCACTCCAGCCTGGATGACAGAGCGAGACTCCGTCTCAAAAAAAAAAAAAAAAAAAAAACATGAAAGAGAACAATTTCTCTATTTCATTTAAACCATAGTTATTACAGAGTCTCTTTCAACAGCCAAACCTATTACCTTACTAACACAAGTCATGACCAGGTAGTCTTACTAACAGAATATCTCATATTCAATTAAATGTTTTAAATATATACCATTATTACTGCACCTGAACGACCGAAAACTTCTGTGAGAAGACCAAAAGTCTGTACTTAGTAGAAATTTTCCTTCTTAATTTTAGCATCTACGGAAACGTGCCCCATATTTTGTCCTGTGAATGACTTTCAAAAGTTCAGACTTGTGTAATGCCCTGTAAGTTGAACCAAATATTAATTTCTTTGCAATACATAAAGATTTTATTTAATATAAAGATAATATATGCCTAATGTAGTAGATGTCAAGTATAGTATGTGTTTGGCATTTAGACCTTATAAAAATAAAAATTTGCTAGCTCTTGTCTACCATGTAGGTAACATATTCCCATTTTATAAATAAAACAATTCCAGAACATGTTTCAATTCTCTTAATTCCATGGTTTTTTCTATATTATCTCGTGTTGCAGTTAAATTTAATTCCAAATTTATACTATTTTAAAATCATTATTGGTATTTCTGTGAATTGTAGTTAGTTTCAATTTGAAATTATTTTCCTCGCAATTGTGCTTATGCTGCAATTCACAATGATGACACTGGATGGCACCAAATTTTACCTTTTAAAGTTGATTTTCCATTGAAACTAAGACTGGTGCACAGTAAATATTTAAGTTACAGAACTTACTCAAAAACTGAATACTTCAATCACATAAATACAAACCCTAATTCCCAAGTCAATGAATTAGGGAAAACCAACATAATTGCACCACATGTTTGTAACTGAAGAAACAAATTATACGCATAAATGAAGATTACAATTCTAAAGTACTGACTAAAAGTGTATTGTATGTAATAACATCAATGGGTGTTTAAACTTGAAATTGTGTAAACCAAAGGAAAACTATTCAAATACATGAGTCACAGCAAATTCTAGGAAATTTGCAGTATCAAGACAAAGAAAGTAATGCAAATATGCTCCAGTCACAAGATTTCAGGTTGGAGAATATCTAAAGCTTACTGCAACCATCTATTTTCTTGGACAATCTACTCTGAGAGTTCACTCTGATGTTTCATGCCCTTGGCGAGTTTTCTAGTCTTGCCATGGTCTATAATTTTCATATCAGTGTGGCCTTCACTTGAAGGTAATAAGCCTTCAAGATGCAGTTGTTCCTGGCTCGGGCTTCCTCTTTCCTCTTCCCTCTGAAGGGAATTTACACACTGAATCCCAAATTGTATATGCTGACTGATTGTGCATCATAACCAGTCTTCGCACATACTACCACTCAAAAAATAAGTGCGCAAGAGAAGGAAGAAAACCAGAAGAGTATAATACAACGGAAGGCAAGATAAGAACCTTGTGAGACTACTACTTTCTTCCAACTGGGCAGACCATTAGCTGGGCGTTGTGGCGGATGCCAATAATCTCAGCTACCGGGAGGCTGAGGCAGGAGAATCGTTTGAGCCCTAGAGGTTGCAGTGAGCACGAGATCATGCCAAAGCACGGCAGCCTGGGCAACACAGCAAGACTTTGTCTTAAAAACAAACATTAAACAAGCAAGTAGACCAAAAATATTTGTAATTGGCCTTGACTCCTCTGTTTTTCTCACATTGCAGACCCAGTACACTAGCAGAGCTCATTGACTGTCTTCAAACATGTACAGTACATGTCACTTCACTCCACTCCTTCTACTATAACTCCAGTCTAAGCCACAATCACTTCTTGCCTTGGTTATTTCAATGGTGTCATAACTGGTCTTGCTGCTACCACCTTGCTTCCCCCATCCACTGTCAACACAGCTACCACAGTGATCCTGTTAAATGTGATGTATCGCTCTGTTGTTCAAAGTCCTCCAATGGCTTTCTCATCTTCATTGGTTGGAAAAAATGTGACTTTTTAGGTTAAATCTTTATATTTCCTTATGGCAAAAATATGCATCGTCATTGTAATGAAATCCATCATTTCTAAAATGGATAATATAGTGAAATTCCCAGGTAACTTTCTCATCCTAGTAAATACTACTGTTGATAGATTGATATGGATATACATTTTGTACAAATGGGATTGTAATATTCTTCTGCAACTTACTTTATTGGCTTAACTTTATATCTTTAGACGTTGCTCTATGCCACTATATATATATATATATATATATACACACACACACACACACACACACACACACATACACACCTCACTCTTTTTATTAGACGCAGCATGGTGGTTCATTGAATGGTTTTGCCATGATTTAATTCACCAATATCCAATATATGGACATTGGATTTAGTTTAGAAAGCTTTTTAACAACAATACTGCAGTGATCATCACTGCATAAGCTTTTTTTTATACACATGAGTATATGTCTGTGGGTAAAGTCCTAGAAGTGAAATTGCTGGGCCACAGGGTGTAAGAGACATAAATTAGTGTGGTTGCCTTAATTCTCCTAGTTGCCATATCTATTCTCCAGTCCTTCTTGTAAGGAAAACCTCCTCTTCTTCCCAGTTCTTCTCAGGTTTTACACGGAAATCACAGTGTTTTGATATGCCCCTCATATCCCCTGGCCATGGCAGAGTTGATTCTCTCCATCCTATAGATGAGATTAATGAGTCTCAAAGAGCTATGGTAAATTGACAGATTCCACATGTTTAGTGAGTGTATGAAATAAAAGTCAAATCAAAGTCCATATGAACACAAAAGTTGCATTCATTATCCTGTGTTCTGCTTTTATACATATATAAATAATTCTGTTGAAAACATCTGAATATGGAAGCTAATTGGCTTCTATGGGACTCGGGATCTAGACTCTGGTTAAGTTTGTGCATTTCTGAGCAAGAACAAAGGAGAAAGTCCCCACCCTTGCATCTAAATATTTTGGTTTCACAGTAATACAAATCAATGCTTACCCAATATGTGGACATTTGGATTTTTGTAATAAACCATGGACTGAATATTTTACATTTCATCTGGATGTTTGGGGGTGGTGGAGAACAACAGAATGTGACTGAGTACATACAGCGCTCCAAGAGAGATGTTTCTGTTAATTGTGGCTTTTGTAATTCCAGGAAGAAAAACTGGTAGCAATAGAAACATTCATTTATTTGGGCCAGATAAAGCACTCAGATACTGTTGATACTTATAAACCATAATATAGTTGTAGTGATAAGGCAAAAATAAGGCTGTGAAATTCCTTGTGTTACATGGGACATGTTTCAAGGACAGAAGTTTGTTTCTCTGTGGCAAAATTTTCTATTACTCATCTCTGAAATCACTGTGGTCTGGAGCAACCTTACCCATCCAATCCCCGTGTGGTTCTCAAGCAGACAGTATTGCGTGTGGAGCAAACCTAAAAAGTGAGTCAATCTGCCTTCAACACAGCCCCTTTCTTAAAGTATATATATTTCCTGTTATAATAAAACTAGCATCAACACGAGATGATGATAAGGATGATGATGATAACAAGAGTTAACATATACTGAGCATCTATAGTTATCCCCAGGCACCATGGTCTATGGCCATAACCTTATCAAATATTCTTAACATTATATGAAACAGGTATCATTATTACCCTCATTTTACAGAAGAGAATACAGAGTTCCTAGTAACTGCCCAGATAAACATAGGATCATGACTGAAATCTAAATCAGCCAGATTCTTAATGCCTTTGTTCTCATAATGCCCTCTTATGTTGCCCCCAAAGAGGCCAGAGGCCACAAGGACTTGTCCTTCTCCATGTTCCAGATTTCTCCATGCCTTCCACTTCACTCGGATAGGAACTGGCCAGCTCTGTGCCTTAGCTCTAGGCTGGAGAAGTTTTATTAACTAATCTCATGGTCCCAAATGTATTCAGTTAGTGATTCTAATGTTTGCTTCAAACACAATTATACGTATTTGATATAATTGTCTTGATGTAATGATGTAATGTCTTGAAGTAAGAAATGCAGCCTTGATGCTGAGGCTTTCAACTCTGTGGATTTTTGTTACAGTTCTGAACCTGGTACAAGTATAAAAATGCAATGACAGCTATTTCAACCTCATTTTTGTACTAGAAAATAATTTATTAAATCCTTCATAGGAAACCATTGGAGCTCTAATTTTCTTCACTCACTAGTTCACAGCATGTTGGAAAGTGTATTACACTATTGGTTATTTACTCTTGGAATTTCATTCACACTGTTCTCAGGAAGTATTGCCAAGGGGAAGAGATGAAAAACAGAATTGTGTATCTTTTTTACCCAGATCCCACTGCTAACTCCATCTCTGAACACTGGTGATGTTAAAGACTAAAGTGAGCCGTTATAATGTGACCTTTAAATTATACAATCTTTTTATTAAAAAAGATTATTTACTCAAAAGGCAGTGAGGAGCCAACAGCCCACTGCTATTTATAGCATTTTCTAATACAGGCAAGTTTCTGTCCTAGAGAAAAAAACACGAACGGACTAGATATTGGAATGACCAATGAAACCACATGGGCGTGACTGTAACAGAAAACTTGGTAAAGGGTAAAGTCACAATTGCGAAATGTTACTGCCCAGTCTCATGATCATCAAGACATCAGATATCCTGCAAGCACTGTTTTAAGAATGGAGTACTAAAAGCTAAGACTAGATGAAGATAATCACCAGTGGGTGAAAGATGACATTAATAAAATTTAGGAGGTTTAAAATTCTTCATGCAAGTCAATCAGTTCATCAGCCCAAACTGCTTTACCACCGAATTTTTAAAAACTGGAATTAGAAGTTATGTTTTTCTTTAAAACTTTAGATGCAAAAACATGAACAAGATCTAAAATTAAGGAACTGACAAACACTACATTATAGTTAATTGTGAGACAGAATTTTTAAAACTTTTGTCAGGAACACTGGGGAACGCTAAAATGATGAATTTCCGGTTGTATCAAAGAGGACACTTTCCCATAATATCTGAGGCCTGCCGCAAGGGAAGAGGGGCAGGGAGCAGCTCTTTTACAATAAAAGGAAGGAGTTGCAATGTCTTACCTCTATTATTAATTATCCTGGCATCCTGACATTTGATATTTGCTATACCTGATTTGTGAAAGTGATTAAAATCCCAAGGAAAACACTGTCAATTCCAATTTGAAGTGCCCAAACTTGTCAGCTTATCTGGTTTTATTACAAACTCAGATCTGTCCCTCAGCTTATTTTCATCCAACTCTGTGATTAAGCTGCTCTGGGCACTGTTCCCAGTGCCCATTGAAGAAGGTCTCTCGACATAAACTACAACTACTATTTATTAATATTGGTCACGACTCTTCTATCAGTAAGAGTCAGAACTCTGACTCAAACCAGCTTAAAAAATAAAACAAAAGGAATTATATAAATCCATATAATTATTAGTGTCTTAAGAAACTAATGTTCACTTAATCCTGGACCTGCTTTTCCATTCTGTCATTTTAACCTATAAAATGTGACACATTACTTCACTGTTTTTACCAGAATTTTCTATAGAAATATAAGCTAATTATTCATCACTATGGCATACACTAGGTAACTTATTAATGATAAAAGCTGTATAAAGCAACTACATTGATTAATCGGAAAAAAAAAAAAAGATCCAGAATAATGGAGCCCCGTAGTCACTTGCCCAACCTAAATTAATCACTTTGGCCCAGGATGGGACACTCTGATTGACTGAGCCTGAATCATGTGCCAAAGTCATGTGCCCCCTCAGATGAAGGGAGAGGGCTGCTAAACAAACCTTAAAACGTACCTAACTTAAAAAAAAAAAAAGAAAAGAAAACTAACTGTTTATTGGGCACCTAAAAAAATGTGCCAAGCACTATAATTAGTAAGCATTTTACCTATAGGATTGCTTTTCATCCTTACATCATCCCCAATAGTTAGGTATTATTCTTTATAGATGATAACTTTGAGAATTAAAGAGTTAAGTAACTTCCCCCAAGGTCTCTGCCAATGAGTGGAGGTATTGAGAGCTAAACCTAGGTGGTCTAAGTCCCTCTTGACTGTTAAACTGTGCTTCTGACAGCAATGTCACAGCCTTCTCTTTATCTTCTATTATTTGTCTTCTATGATGATGATGATGATGATGATGATGATGATTATTATTATTATTTGTGACAGAGTCTCACTCCGTCACCCAGACTGGAGTGCAGTGGTGCAATCTTGGCTAACTGCAACCCCTGCCTCCCAGTTTCAAGCCGTTCTCATGCCTCAGCCTCCTAAGTATGGCACTACAGGTGTGCGCCACCACACCCAGCTAATTTTTGTATTTTTAGTAGAGATGGGTTTTCACCATGTTGGCCAGGCTAGTCTCAAATTCCTGATCTCAGGCGATCCACCTGCCTCAGTCTCCCAAAGTTCTGGGATTATAGGCATGAGCCACTGCATCCGGCCAGTCTTCTGTTATTTTTGTATATAGTAAACATACACAGTCCCTTTAATCTTCAAATATAATATTTGGTCTTCAACTTTTTCCTATAAAATATGGAAGTAAGTTTGATAATCTGATCTACTGATTGAGAGTATTATGATGAGGTGGGTTCTGGGAGCACAATTTACATGAGAGAGGAGACTAAAGCAGTAAGATGTCTAGCAAAGACTAGATCCCTGTGCTTAAGCAAAGAGCACCATGGAGCTGAGTGCTTACAAGTTCTTGAAGAGAGCAAGACAGGAGAGGCATCCCAACAACAGCAAGTCCCAGTCAGGGGTGAAACAAACAATGATAAGAATGTGGAGGGGTTTTCAATTTCTGATATGATTATTTCCTCAGCACATTCATTCTGGAGCTAAACTAAGAATATTTAAACCCTCGTTCATGTTGTCATCAGTATTATTGCTCAGATTCTGCGTGGCAAATCAGCTTTAGTCTTCTTTTTACATCATCTGAGCATCCAAATTAATGACTACTGAAAACAGAGTCAGCGTAGGGATAACAGCATGCATCTGGGGAATGAAAGAAAAGCTCAAGGCATCATAAATAACACAAGGGTAGGACAAATACAATCAAAGATTCCTTGTTTGCAGTTTTTGACCATAACACTAATGGAATAGTCCCTAAGATGACATGTGAGGCGGTTATACCAAACTCTTACCAAACTTTTCCTTCAGATATTACCCATATTAACCAGTTCCGAATTGGTATTCCAGAGATAGTAACATATTTTATTAAAAGCTTATATCGAAGCATAAATATTATCCAAGGTACATGCATAATAAGGTGATAAATGACTTCTCCAGAACTTCAGTTAAATTAAATTAACATTGAGAGTGGAGTTCTCCTTTTTCAAAAGAGTTCCACACAATCTACTGCTTTCCCCCTGCTGAGAGTGCTAATTTATTTTTTCTTTGCTAGAAAACCAGGAGACAGTCTTAAGACTGGGTTTTTTATTTATTAATTTCTTTCATTGATTCTAAGATACTGTAACAACAACTGTGCATCAGTGGATACAGTATTTTCAAGCTATTTAATGTAATGTCAGACAATATGTTTCCTAATAGAAAGAGAATCCCTTTGGAGTGTTAGGCAGTTTGCCTCTCTGTATAAGACTTCAAAATACAAACAATAGCAATTATTTATCACAGCCTCAGAAGCCTAGTTGTTGGATGGAAGTCTTGGCTTAACAAAGGACATGTGCAGAGTAATGTTCATTTTCCAGGTTTTTTACTTAGAAAGCAATTCAAAGTGAGCATGTCCAAGTAAAATATTTATCATTATTAGTAGTTATTTAGGACTTTCCTCTCATTCTTCGAAGCTCTAAAACTCAAAGAGAGAAAAATAAGTACTCCTATTCTTGTCAAAGGTATTTTATATTATAGCTAGTAAGTACAGACACCCATTAAGTGACTTATCTGTGTCTCCATGACCATTGAATTGTGATTTGTCATCAGCATTCTCTTCCCTCTCATTTTTTCCAAATAGGCATAAGGCAAGACTCCAATCTGCAAACTTCTTGTGTTCTAAAAATTAATTTGTAGATAAATACTGCTAGAGCAGGATAACCAGTTGTGTGATTTGGGGCAAATGATTTAGTTTCTCTGAGTTTAATTCTTCATATACAAAATGGACCTAATTTCCAATTTACAGGATTATTGTGAAGATTTAGTAAGATAATGAATATAACATATTTAGTACACTACCTAGCAAAGAATGAATGTGAGATGGAATATAACCCGCAATGGTCAATTTGAGCCATATAAAAATTGAAACTGAATGTTAAATGTGTTAATATCATATCTTGGACTCAAGAATATGCAGGTCATTTTTTCAAGTAAGTTTCTGATTGAGAAATACATACAGTAAAACACACAAGTCATAAATGTAACTCAATAACCACACGTAGCTCAATAGCTCAATAAATTCTTTAAATATAAACACACCCGCATAACCAAATCATGAACTAGAAGCAGTGTTCCAGAAGCCCACTCCCTTGTTCTTTCTTCCGGTCACTACCACCTTCTTAAAGGTAATCAGTATTCTGACTTCTAAATTAATTGTTTAATTTTAATATCTCTGGGTTGGAATGATCTTGAGCACCTTATTAATATAGGCTTATTGACCATTTGGATATCCTCTTTTGTGAAGTACCTGTTTAACTTATTTGTCCAATTGTCTATTAGTTGATCATTTTCTCATTGATTTGTAGATTTGTTTTGTTTTGGTTTGAGATGGAGTCTCATTCTGTCACCCAGGCTGGAGTGCAGTGGTGCGATCTCAGGTCACTGCAACCTCCACCTCCCGGGTTCAAGTGATTCTCTTGCCTGAGCCTCCCAAGTAGCCGGGATTACAGGTGCATGCCACCACGCCTGGCTAACTTTTGGATTTTTACTAGAGACAGGGTTTCACCATGTTGACCATGGTTGGCCAGGCTGGTCTCAAACTCTTGACCTCAGGTGTTCTGCCTGCCTTGGCCTCCCAAAGTGCTGGGATTACAGGAGTGAGCCACCATGCCCAGCTATTTTTTAAATATGTTGTACTTTGGATGTCTTTATCAGATATACGGATGTAAATTTTTTCCCTCTGAACCTTGTCTTTTACTTTCTTAATGTCTTTTCTAAATAAATAGAAGTTCTTGATTTTAATGTGGTCTAATTTACCAATTTTTTCATTTTTATTTACAAGCCACATGAGTAACAACATTAGAAACAAACAACAGATTGAGACAATTAAGGGCTTCATAGGCTAAGATACGTGAGATATAATTACTAGATGGAAAATACTTAAAAAATAGGCCAGGGGAGGTGACTCATGACTGTAATCCCAGCACTTTGGGAGGACATGGTGGGAGGATTTCTTGAGCCAAGGAGTTCAAGACAAGCCTGGACAATAAAGCAAGATCCCATCTCTAAAAAAAAAGTTAAAAATTAGCTGGGCATGATAGTGGTAGTCCTAGCTACTTGGGAGGCTGAGGTGGGAGGATCACTTGAGCTCAGGAGTTATAGGCTGCAGTGAGCCATGGCCACACACACCCCTACACTCCAGCCTGGGCAACAGAGTGAGCCCATCTCTTAAAAAATAAAATAAAATTTGAGACTATTTGAAACTTATTTTTTAATGGAAATTAGGTGCATAAAACTGGCTTAATCATGACCCTTGAATTATGACACAGTAGAGTCATTTACCCAAGAATGGCCTGTTTTATTTTATCTTTAAAATATAATGAACACTTGGAAATTCATTACCAAACTTCAGCTCATCACCAAACCTGAGAACTTAAAATATTAACAGTTAACTTAAACATTTACCAATAAGAACAACAACAATAATAATAATATCTCAGTGGATTGGTTAGCAACATATTAAACACATTTGACAGAGAATTAAAGAATCAAAAGAGAGAGCAGATTCCAAGACAATGAGAAAAGAATAAGGAAAATATAAAAGGAAATTTAAGAGATAAGAAATTTCAAATATGGTGGCCTAAATGGAGTCTAAGAAAAAGACAATAGAGAATATGGAGAAAAGGTGATGACTCACCAAGAGGTAATGACTCACATTTTTTTCAGAACTGATAAAGGATATCAAGCATCGTATTTTAAAAACCCAATAAAACCAAAGCCAATTATATAGAAATTCATACCTAAAATGTTATAATGAAACTGAGAACAAGAAGATTGAACCGCACATTTTTTTCTTTTTTTAAAAAAAATTTTTTTAGAGACAAGTTCTCACACTTCCACCCAGGCTGAAGTGTAGTGGTGGTATCATACCTCAACTGATTCTTCAACCTCAGCCTCCAGAGTAGCTGGGATTACGAGCACAGGCCACCATGCCTGGCCTGAACGTTTTCAACTTAAAACTTTGTAATTGTCAAACAGCTAGGGAGGAAGAAAAGATGAATAAACTAACAGTAACATGGATGCTGGAGAACAATAGAATAATATATGCAGAGTTTATTGAGAAAAAAAAATTACAACCTGGATTTGTAGAGACCTCAGAAGTTTCTCAAAAAAATGCCGGCCCCTGGTCTCATCTTTGTCGGAAGATAAAGAAAAAATGAGCACATGATGATAGATCTCCACTAGGGAAATTCCTAAAGATGTAATTCAGGAGGAAAAAGAAGCCCAGAAAAGAAGATTCGAATGCAAGAAGGAAAGAAAATTGAAAAAAATATGTAATTGTAGATAAATCTAAAGAAGTATTGATTAGAATTAAGATGTGATTAGAATTAAGATCCTGGTTTCAAATGGGGATTAGGAATTAATTAATTTTGGACTTTGTTAAAAGTACACTCTAAAATTTTAAAGATATTAACCAATAAAATAGAAATAGGGCATATAACTTCCAAATTAGTAAACAAAAAATATGTGATTAAAAAAAACCAAAGGCAAAATAAGCCAAAGGGAAAGAAAAAAAGAAAAATAAATGAGACAAATATAAAGCAAAAAGTTACGTGGTAGGAACTGGTAAAATATTTCAGTATTATACAGGCAAAAAATATCAGCAAAAGACAACCTGGAGAGCTGTTTTAATAATCAGACAACCTGGATAGCTGTTTTAATAATCAGACAACGTGGATAGCTGTTTTAATTTAAGGCAAAAGAAAAGCTTTATTTGTGATTTATTTTTTTAAAAATCACTATATGAAGATGAGAAGTTCAATTAATCAAGGTCGTTTAAGCATTTAACTTTGTATACACATAGTTAAATAGCTTCAAAATACTCAAGGAAAAGGTAATTAAAACTATAATAAGAAATGGACAGCTTTCCAACGTTGACCCGGGAGAATGGCTCCCGCAAAGAAGGGTGGCAAGAAGAAAAAGGGCCATTCTGCCATCAACGAGGTGGTGACCCGAGAATACACCATCAATATATTCACAAGTGCATCCATGGGGTGGGCTTAAGAAGCGTGCCCTTGGGGAACTCAAAGAGATTTGGCAATTTGCCGTGAAGGAGATGGGAACTCCAGATGTGCTTATTGATACCAGGTGCAACAAAGCGGTCTGGGCCAAAGGAATAAGGTGTGACCCATACCGTATCTGCATGTGGTTGTCCAGAAAACGTAATGAGGATGAAGATTCACCAAATAAGCTCTATATTTTGGTTACCTACATACCTGTTACCACTTTCAAAAATCTACAGACAGTCAATGTGGATGAGAACTAATCGCTGATCGTCAAATACATCAAATAAAGTTAAAAAATTGCAAAAAAAAAAAAAGAGGAAATGGACAATCACCATTAGAGGGAGAGATGTCAACACAGCTCTCTCTATTATTGAGAGGCCAATGGATAGAAAAGATTTGAACAATGAAATAGGCTATATATGTACAGAACCCTCCACCGAAAACATAGAGAATGCAAAGTTTTCTGTAGCACATAGGAAACAATTAAAAAAAAATGGCCACAAGCAAGATTTTTGACTTTTAAGTCAAAAAAACTTAAAAAATTGCTATCAGACTATATTTTCTTATGACAATGCAATTATGTTATAAATTAATAACAAAAAAGTTACATCTGACAAAGGTCTGATATCCAGAATCTACAAAAAACTTTAAAAATTGAAAAAGAACAAGCAACCGCATTAAAAAATGGGCCAAAGACACGAACAGACACATCTCAAAAGAAGACATATGAGAAGCTAACAAACATGAAAAAAAAGTTCCACATCACTAATGATCAGAGAAATACAAAACAAAACCACAATGAAATACCACCTCACACCAGTCAGGATGGATATTATTAAAAAGGTCAAAAAACAACACATGTTGGTGAGACTGTAGAGAAAACAGACTGCTTACACACTGTTGGTGGGAGTGGAAAGTAGTTCAGTCAGTGTGGAAAACAGTTTGAAGATTTCTCAAAGAATCTAAAACAGAGCCACCATTTAACTCAGAAATCCCATTACTGGGTATATATCCAAAAGAAAATAAATCATTCTACCAAAAGACACATGCACTCACACATTCATTGCAACACTATTCACAATATCAAAGACATGGAATCAACCTAGGTGCCCACCAACAGTGGATTAGATAAAGAAAATATGGTGCATATACAACAAGAAATACGACAGAGTCATAAAAAGAATGAAATCATGCCCTTTGCTGCAACATGGATGCAGCTGCAGGCCTGATATGGTTAGGCTTTCTGTCCCCACTCAGATCTCATCTTGAATTGTAATCCCCATAATCCAAGGGAGAGAACAAGTGGAGGTAACTGAATCATGGGGACAGTTTCCCTCATGCTGTTCTCATGATAGTAAGTGAGTTCTCACAAGATCTGATGGTTTTATAAGGGGCTCATCCCTCTTTGCTCAGTATTTCTCTTTCCTACTACCTTGTAAAAAAGGTGCCTTGCTTCCTCTTCACCTTCCACCATGATTTCAAGTTTCCTGAGGCCTCCCCAGCCGTGCAGAACTGTGAGTCAATTAAACATCTTTCCTTTATAAATTACCCAGTGTCAGGCAGTTCTTTATAGCAATGTGAAAATGAACTAATACAAGCGAATTCAAAAAGGAACAGAAAACCCACCAAATACTGTATGTTCTCACTTATAAGTATGAGCTAAACATTGGGTACTCATGGACATAAAAATGGCAACAATAGAAACTGGGGACTACTAGATGGGGGAGGGAGGAAGGGAGGCAAGGGTTGAAAAACTAAATGTTGAGTATTATGATCAGTACCTGGGTGACAGGATAATTTGTATACCAAATCCCAGCATCATGTAATATACCCATCTACATGTCACTACTGAATCTAAAATAAAAGTTGAGCCAGGCACTTTGACTCACACCTGTAATCCCAGCACTTTGGGAGGGCGAGGCAGGAAGATTGCTTGAACCCAGGAATTGAAGACCAGCCTGGGCAACATGGTGAAACCCTGTCTCTATTAAATATATACATACATACATAAAAACATAAATAAATAAAATAAACTGAAAACTAGAAAAGAAACTTTTAAAAAAGTTGAAAAAGATTATAAAAGTAAATAAAATCTCAAATCATTTAAACCACAATTCTAAGTGACTTGTGAGTTAGAATATTTTGTTCACCGAATCTACTCATATACATAACTAAACAAACTGAAATTCTATCATTTCAGCATACCTATTTTGATAAATCAAGATTTAACTATATATAAAATATATAAGAAACTACCAAAAGATATTGAAAATAAGAATGTAACTAACTTTTTTGTGTGTGTGTGTGTGAGACGGAATCTTGCTCTGTTGCCCAGGCTGGAGTGCAGTAGCGTGATCTCGGCTCACAGCAAGCTCCGCCTCCCGGGTTCACACCATCCTCCTGCCTCAGCCTCCTGAGTAGCTGGGACTGCAGGTGCCCACCACCACGCCCAGCTAGTTTTTTGTATTTTTAGTAGAGATGGGGTTTCACCATGTAACTAACATTTTTAAGGTATGATAGGGTGTCCAAACTTTTGGCTTCCTTGGGCCACATTAGAAGAAGAAGAATTGTCTTGGGCCATGCATAAAATACACTAACACTAATGACAGCTGATGAGCTAAAAAGCAAATTGCAAAAAATAAAATAAAATAAAAATCTCATAATATTTTAAGAAAGTTTACGAATTTGTGTTGGGCTGCATGCAAGGCCATCCTGGACCATATGTGGCCTGTGGACTGCGGGTTGGTCAAGCTGATATTGGATAAGGAAAGAGCTAAGAGAAGGTGTGAATTGCTCATTTACTTATTTATTTCTGTAAGGAATAGAACCATTTAAACTTGCTAAATTAAAAAATAGAAGATTAACGGTAATATATAAAATGCTATAAAGTTAAGTAGAAGTTTTAAAAACAGACAAAAATTGTTGAACTTAGAAAAACTGCACACATAAAAAAAAATCCAAGGCTGAGTGCAGTGTCTCATGCCTATAATCCCAGCACTTTGAGAGGCTGAAGCAGGAGGATCACTTGAGCCCAGGAGTTCAAGACCAACCTGGGCAACATAGCGAGACCTTGTTTCTACCAAAAAAAAAAAAAGAATATTAAATAGCTGGGCATGGTGACATACACTTGTAGTCTCAGCTACTTGGGAGGCTGAAGTGGGAGGATCACTTGAGCCTAGAAACAGTGAGCTATGATCACACCACTGCACTCCAGCCTGGGTGACAGAGCAAGACCCTGTCACCAAGAAATAAAGCCTACTACATTTACTGTATCAAAAAATATAAATGGCATATACTCATCTACTAAAAGAAAAACTCTCATATTAGGTAAAAGTTTTAAATTATATATTGTGTATATGAGACATCTAAAACAATGTGATTCACAAAAGATTAAAAATAAGAATATATAAATACAGTCACACAAAGCTAACTGAAACAAGAGTTAAAATATAATGTTTTTAATATATAAATATTAATTGGAGATCACATTTGCTGAGTGCTGTGCGCCAGGAGTGTGCTTTACATAAACAATATGTTAAATCCTAAAAACAACCCTCTGAAGCATACTGGCCACATTTTACAGATAAAGGAACTGAAGCACAGAGATATTTAAAAACTTATTCAAAGTTGTACAACTGGTCATCAGAGAAGACAGAATTCCAACCCAAATTTTCTAGCTCTAGATCCTGTCTAGCAGCAATATTCTGTCTTTACCGTTAAAAAAAAGAACTATTTAAAATGCATAATTTTAGTTGCACAGAACATTTTTTTAGAAAGGATACACTAGAAATTATCAAAATAGTAGTTACCTTTACAGAGAATGACTAGGAATGAAAAGAGGATTTTACTTTTTATTTTTCTTTTTTGTTATTTATTTAGTAGTGGGAGGGAGTTAAATATTGCTTTTTATGTGTTATTGGATGCATACAAAGGACTTTATGTACATTTTGAAGCATATCAATAAAATAAATCTCTGAGAATTACTCAGCTTAAAAACATAAACATTGCTAATACTATTACATCTATATTAATACTCCATTATAAACTTCAAAACATGTGAATGTTGTACTTATTTTTTAATTAAAAATTTCAACTGGCTGATACAACTATACCATCATTGTGTTTTTCTAAATATTTTTAAAGGAACCAAAAAATAAGGTAAAGTGGGGAGGTGGATCAGAATGTGACTTTCCCAAAAATATAATGGCTACGAGTCCCAGTCCCACACAGGGGTGTGACAACACATTATATACAGCAATGCCCTTGATGAAACCCACATGTGTCTCACTTAAGGCAATGTAAGACACTATTGAAATATCCACTGAACATTTATATAACAGGTTATTGTACAACCTCTCAAAGGGTAAGTGAGTTCCAAGAGGAAAAAAGCAACTTTATGCAAGTACTTCACTTAAAAATAATGTGTATGAAAAAATTTTACCCATGGATAGAGACTCTTATCACTATTAACGATAACATCAGAACTTATCTCAGCAGGTGCCATCAGCTTTTGTCACTCTACTCTTTGTCTTTGCCAACATCACTTTTAGCTTAAAAAAAGAAAAAGGGAAAAAAAGCACCTGAAAGCTTTGAAACCCAACAATCTTTCCTACATAATTCTGTGATGAAAAAACAAGTATTGTTCAACTGTTCCACAATAAGGTTAAGGACCTTTAATAATAATTTCAGCACATTGACAATATTATCAAAAGCTTTATTCTAATTCTGAACGCACAGGCAGAATAAGCTGTGTCACTGGTGCTTTTAGGTGTTCTTTTAGAAATCTGTTTTTAATATTCTGGTACTATATAAAATCTTTAGCACTTAATGGAAAAGTTTCCATTCTTGAGACAGCTACTTACATGAAATAATGTTTCTTACTAGCAGATGGAGTGCTAACAGAATTTTTAATAAATCCACATTTCTTAGAAATACATTTTGTATAATACATTATTTTCAAGTGACAGTTTACTTCTTTCACTGCAAACTGTTGAAGTAAAAATTCAGGAAATTTGATGTGAAGATGCTATTTGAAACACTCCAAAATAAAAAAAAAAAAAAAAACCTCCACAAAATTTCAATCCTTTAGCAAAATCCTGGCACTGCTAGCATCAATATGACTTCAGCAAAAGGATCTTAAAAGTATTAACTAGCTACAACATCTTATTGTCTCTGGAATAATCTATACATTGTTACATTCATACTTTAGAATACATATTAAATATACACAGAAGCCACTTAAGATAATCATTCTACTTCCAGATAAAGTAATTATTATTATTATAGAAATAAAATTTATTGAGGATATCATGAGCCAAGACTCTTCTAGGTGTCTTGTATACACTTTCTTTAGTCTGCACAATAGAATTACAATTCTTTGATGAGAAAATGAAAGGTGAGAGAAATTAAGTAACCTGGTGAAACTTCCACTGCTGAAAAATGACAGCGCTGCTTTCTGAACGTGAGTCTGACCACCTCAAAAGTCTTTTTATTGTCCCATGCATCCTGCACCATTTTTGGTGTATAAATCTTAGTTTTTCATCTTGGTTGAAAATCAGCCTAAAATGTAATTTGTGTAATAATTTAGAAAGAAAATTATACCTTATTTCACCAGTGGCATTTTTAAAAAGTGATCCAGCTGATCAGTTTTTAACAAACTTGTATTTTTATTTCTTCCTGCCATGCTCTCCACCAATCTACCTTTTCTCTCTGATATGGTTTGATTCAGACCCCACCTGAATCTCATCTCAAACTGTAATCCCTATATGTCAAGGGAGGGACCTGGTGGCAGGTAATTGGCTATGGGGTGGTTTCCCCCATGCCTTCATGACAGTGCGTGAGTTCTCATGAGATCTGATGGTTTAAAAATGTGAGGCGGTGCCCCTCTGTCTCCTGCCACCTTGTGAAGAAGGTACTTGCTTCTCCTTCGCCTCCCACTATAATTGCAAGATTCCTGAGGACTTCCCAGCTGTGCAGAACTGTGAGTCAATTAAACCTCTTTTGTTCATAAGTTATCCAGTCTCAGGTATGTCTTTATAGTAGTGTGAAAATGGGCTAATATAGAAAGTTGGTACAGGGAATTTGGGGCACTGCTATAAAGACACCTGAAAATGTGGAAGCAACTTTGGAAATGGGTAATGGGCAGTGGTTGGAATGGTTGAGAGGGTTCAGAAGAAGACAGGAAAATGTGGGAAAATTTGGAACTTCCTAGAAACCTGTTGAATGGTTTTGATCAAAATGCTGATAGTGATATAGACAAGGCTGAAATGGTCTCAGATGGAGATGATGAATTTCTTGGTAATTGGAGGAAAGGTCACTCTTGCTATGCTTTCACACAGACTGGCAGCATTTTGCATCTGCCTTAGAGATCTGTGGAACTTTGAAGTTGAGAGAGATGATTTAGGATATCTGGCAGAAGATATTTCTAAGTAGCAAAGCATTCAAGAGATGACCTGGCTCTTTTTGAATGCGTACAGTCATATATGTTCACAAAGAGATGATCTGAAATTGGAACTCATGTTTAAAAGGGAACAGAGTATAAAAGTTTGGAAAATTTGCAGCCTGACCATGTGGTAGGAAAGAAAAACCCATTTTCTGGGGAGAAATTCAAACTGGCTGCCGAACTTTGCATAAGTAACCTGACAATGAAGAAAAAGTCTCAAGGACATTTCAGAGATCTTCACAGCAGCCTTTCCCATTACAGGCCCAGAGGCCTAGGAAGGAAATATGGTTTTGTGGGCTAGGCCTAGGGCTCCACTGCTCTGTGCAGCACCTCAGGTCATGGTCTCCTGCACCCCAGCCACTCCACCTCCAGCCATGGCTAAAAGGGACGAAGGTACAGCTTGGGCCATTACCTCAGAGGGTGCAAGCTCCAAGCCTTCACAGCTTTCACATTGTGTTGGGCCTGTGCACAGAAGACAAGAGTTGAGGTTTGGGAGCCTCCACCTAGATTTAAGAGGATGTATGGAAATGCCTCCATGTCTAGGCAGAAGTCTGGTGCTGGGGTGGATCCCTCATGAAAGACCTCTACTACGGCAATGCAGAGGGGAAATGTGGGGTTGGAGCCCCACACATTGACCCTACTGGGGCACTGCCTAGTGGAGCTGTGAGAAGTGGGCCACCGTCCTCCAGACCCCAGAATGGTAGGTCCACCAATAGCTTGCATGGTGAGCCTGGAAAAATCACAGGCACTCAACACCAGCCTGTGAAAGCAGCTATGAGGTGGAGCTGCCCAAGGCTGTGGGAGCCGACCAGTTGCATCAGTGTGGCCTGGATGTGAGACATGGAGTCAAAGGAGATTATTGTGGAGCTTTAAGATTTAATGACTGCCCAGCTGGTTTTCAGACTTGCAATTCTCACTCACTATCTGATTGTTTAAAAGTGTGAGGGAGTTCCCCCACCCCTGCCTCCTTGTGAAAAACGTACTAGCTTCTCCTTCTCCTTCTGCCATGACTATAAGTTTCCTGAGGCCACCCCAGCCATGTAGAACTGTGATTAGATTAAACTTCTTTTATTTATAGATTACCTGGCCTCAGGTATGTCTTTATAGCAGTGTGAAAATGGACTTGTACACTCTCCTTATACGGTGTTTTTCCATCAACTATCCACACACTTTTATGATAAAACCTAGTGCTATGAAGTACTTTAGGAAAACAGGATAAGAGACTAATAGAGTCGGCAATTTGCAGTGGAAAATAGCAAGTAAAGTAATAGAAAAAATTATCTGTGGCCCAGACTAGCTTTATAGCTATGCTCAGATAATGACTCATGAGCAAGATTTTTTGAAATTTTAGGAGTCTGTGACATATGCTACATTGTGTTACAAACTGGAAGTTGACTCAGGTTGTGATTAGCTGCAGGAGGTTTTTCAGGGAATGCTCTTAGGATCAACACCAGTGGAAGGGAGGGGAAGAAAGCAAGATTAAGCAAAGGGAGAAGTTGGTGGTTCTGATGCAGTCCCAATGAAGGCCTCATTTGAATTTACAGAGAGCTCTGGAGCTGGGATGGCCCTTCTGTGTTATCTCAAGTTGTGACAACGGGGCTGAGAAATTATACCTCCTGGTTGATCAGTCACTGGAGACAGGCTGCTCTGGAAGGGTCCCAGATCTTTGGCAAGGCAATTTTCTTCAGTTGAGTTAATCCCAAAGAGGTTTGATAGCTGCAGACCCTTTCCCAGCACTATTTCCAGCAGGTAACAGGGGTCTGGGCAGCACATCACATGTTCACCACATGTTATGGGATGAGTTGTATTCTCTTAAAGATTATATGTTGAAGCTCTCGCCCCCAGTACCTCAGAATGTGACCTTATTTGGAAATAGGATCATTGCAGATGTAATTAATTAACATGAAAGCGCATTGGAGTAAGGTGGGCCCTTAATTCAATATGACTGATGTCCTTTTAAAACGAGGGAATTTGGAAACAGGTGCACACAGAGGGAACACCATGTGAAGATGGAATAAGGTGGGCCCTTAATTCAATATGACTGATGTCCTTTTAAAAAGAGGGAATTTGGAAACAGGTGCACACAGAGGGAACACCATGTGGAGATGAATGCAGGGATCTAGGTAATGCTTCTGTATTCCAAGGAGCACAAAAGAGCGCCAGAAAATTACCAGAAGCTAGGAAAATGGAAGGAACAAATTCTTCTTCACAGATTTTAGAAGGAACCAACCCTGTCAGCACCTTCATCTCAACATCTAGTCTCTAGAACAGTGAGACAATAAATTTCTGTTGTTTAAGCCACTCCGTGTATGGTATTTTGTTACAGCAACCCTAGCAAACTTATATTTGTTGGTATGAAATTATTGGTTGTAAAGAGCAATGAAAGACTTCTTTTTTACACATGGAGAAAGGTGGCATGGCATTGTGATGGAAATTCAAAAGATATGATTACCTGAAAACTCTGAGCCTAAAGATGGAATTCTGGACTAGATCAAATGAATTTGGATAAACAGCAAGAAGAAAAAGTACATCACTTTGGGAGAAGTCTCTAGGATTCTTCATTAATCAGTTGGAAGTTGAATAAATAGGGCATAGATAAAAACTGAGTTAAACCACAGTACAGAGCTGCTCCATCCAATATGGTAGCTCCCAGCCACTTGTAACTACTGAGCACTTGAAATATGGCTGATCTAAATTAAAATCCGTGGTAACTGTAAAATATACACTGAATTTTGAAGAAAAAAAGGAAAAAATCAGGCAAAGTATCTCAATAACTTTTACACTGATTACATGTTGAAATGACACCATTTCAGGTATTTGAGATAAATAAAAATATTAAAATTAATGTCACTTTTCTACCTTTACTTTTTAAAAGGTGTCTATAAGAAAACCTAAAATTATCAACATGCCTTATGTTTGTGGTTCACAGTATATTTCTACTGCACAGTGCCCATCTAGAGGTTCTCTCTAGAATCTGGGAAGATGAGTCCTCTACACATGTCTCAGAATACTTGGTGTTCTGAAAAGAGGTCTGTATACATCTCTTGATTTGCTTGGAATGAAAGATTCCTGTGGGGAATCATAAAACAGCTGACAAGAGTGGTATATTTCAAGACACTTTAGTGGAAACCAGGTTGCATTAATGGATATGGAAAACAGAGGGAAAAAAAAGTCTTTACAAGGAGTACAAATGCCAAAAGGACATCTGGACGGGGCAGTGTGGGGTTGCGCCTGGAAACACAGAAGCCCAAAAAAGTTTCTTCTTCCCCTTTTTCCCTCAGCATGCTGCCAGCTGGTTGAAAAAAAAAAAAAAGCTGGGTGGCAAAGCAAGAAGTATTTTGTCACTATTGCTAAGGGACCCTCTTCTAATGGACGCTGCAGGAGGAATGTGAGAAAGCCCCCAAACAAAGTTTGCAGGGAAATTTCTGGCTATTGCCTTCAAGAGTGTCAATGCCCAAGGGCATCTGAGGCTGAAAATGATTTTAAGGTAATTGAGCATTCTCAGGGGGCACTAAAGTGCTGGGGGCCCAGGAACAGCAAAGGGGAGAGTGTATTTTAAAGAGATTTTCCTGTGGGGCTGCCCTCCAACCCTCCTTTGGAGAACTCACAAATTGGCAAGAAAAGCTAAGGCCCACAGTCCCATCAATTTAGCAGTTGTGATTATTCATCCAGAGGTCCAAAGGCACACACCACCAAAGGGACCTCACCCAGGACCCACAAACCCACATACAACTAGGTGATTCATCCCAGGGTCACATTCATCCACAGGCACAGAGGTAAGATGGAGAAGCCATAGGAGTTAGACACCTGCAAGGACTCTTTTCAGCTAAAATTCAGAAAAAAGCTAAAATTTAAGAAAAAACTGTTTATTCTGGCTTATAGAGAGCTTTATCTTTCAGAACAGAGAGGAAAGCAGCTTCTGATGAAAGTTCCCTGGAATCATATCACAAGGCTCTGATCTGCCTCTTCACCATGTGTTTTAATAATTCAGATGAGGATATTGATATCAGATTGACCAGACTCTGAATAAAACAAAATGTGGAGGAATGGTTAGTTGGTGTGTGACAGAATCAATATCCAAAACACACTAAACAATGGGCTAAAACCTGACTGATGAAATATATCACACAAAAAGGTAATGTCATGTCATTAGTTTAAAAGAAGTTTAAGTGTAGGATGAGAAATTCATGAATAAACATGACTTGTGAGTTTTCATTGACCTCATGCTCACTAGAAGTCCACTGTGTAAAGAGATGTCCAGGAGTTAATGAGACCTCAGCCTTCGTTAATGAAGTCCAAATGGAAAGAGGTGATTGTCTCACTCTAATTCATGCTGGTCAAACCACACTTAATGTGTTAAGTTCAATTCAGGTACCACATTCTCAAAGACTCCTGCCAAACTAGAGACTATTCCAAAGAAAACTACCAGAATGATAAAAGACCTTACATCATTTCACACGGGGAAGAAAACCCAAGAAACTGGGAAGGATTTACCAGAAAAAACAGAACTGAAAGGTTGAAAAGCCATGGCATAGAAAATTAATTAGACTTGTTTTGATGATCCTGAGAAGTGGAGCCAAAACCAGTAGCTAGAGGTTTCAGAGAGACCAATCACTGTTAAAATCAAAGAGGCAGTTGGTGGCCATTGGAGCTATGCAAAATACCTGGAACAGAAAACACAGAGCTCTCCCTGGAGTTGGCATTTTCAGCAGGGTCTTTTAACTCCTTGCCAGGGGTGGTTGAGAAAAGATTCATGCACAGAGAATAAGACTTCTGTGAATATAAAATCTGCAAGTCACTCATTCCTGACCATAATTTCTGCCTGACACCTCCAGTACATACTTCCCACCCACTTCACCAGCCCCTGTTCACTTTAGATTGCATTATTTTGTCTTCTCAGTCCATCATAGGGTCCAAGGACCTTGGGGTCAGGAGGGACCTGGGGGGCCCTCAGATGCAATTTTTCGCCTGGGCAAGAATCCTGTATATGACAGCCCTGAAAGATGGATATATATTGCACCCTTGCTGGGCTCGTCTCTGACCCATCTTCCATTGTCTCTACCCTAGGACAGATCCACTGTCTTAGCCTTTCACCCACATCCTTACCTTGCTGCTTCATAGCAGTGTAGTGTAGTGGCTAAGACTTTGGACTATGGCACCAGATTTCCTGGCTTCTAATCCTGACTCTACCATTTACAAGCTGTGTGATTATGGGCAAGTTTGTTATCCTCTCTGTGCCTACTTTGACATATGGAAAATGGAGATTATGCATATACTGCCTACTGTGTCTACACTATATTGCTGTTAGAAAGCTGAAATGGGTTAATATGCATAAAACACTGAGAATAGTGCTTAGCAAGCATTAGCACTTATTCTCGTACATTCTTTCCTTCCTCTCCCAAGTCACTAACTTTTTCCATAAGCCCTTCCTGATTTTGACTCTCCTCATCTTCCCCCTAACGATATGCCCACTCACAGTCTTAACCAAAGTGTTGCTGTGACTAGGTGAGTATGGAAGAGAGACTCACAATATGGTTAAGACTGTTCTGTGTTATTCTTTCGTCTAGGCAATTTCCCCTATTGCATGTTATAAATAACAGAAGTTCAAAGTTTCCAAAGGCTGATTTCTTGAACTAAACCATAGCATGATGCTGGTAAAATAGTATTCTGGGAGAGAATTAGTGATGAAACACGTATGCCATTCTGTCTCTGTCTCTGTCAACTTTTCACTGGTGATGCTGGTGATGATACTTCTTCATTGGCTTAGTGGACTAGCACTCTCCTATAACAATCACGTAAGTGTGTTCTACAAGTTTTCAAATTAATTAGCTCTGTGGAATAATTACTTAGCTATAATGTTTAACTTCACAAACCCTTTCCTGTCTCCAACTTCACCCTGCCAGCTCGGAAAGACTTAAAATATGGGATAGGAAGAGCCTACTCAATCTTCCTGCTATCACTATTATTCCAAGTCTACTAGGGAGAAAAAGAAAGTTTCTTTAAGAGAAAATACAAATTACATTAACTAAGCTATGGTATCAGAAGTGAAAACTCCTGGTGTTGCCAATATCTCCCTCTTCTGAATATTCTTCCTGTCTGTCCTAGTAACAACTGTTTAGCCCCTCATGCATTTCTCTGGGTTCACCTCTTTTTCTTTTAGGAAACTACAACATCATGTTTTCAAGCCCTCAGCAGGGTTCTTGGTTCCTTGGATTAACTTGAAACCTACCACTGATTTTCCAAAGCCTTAATAAAAGAGAATGGAGAAAAAAAAATAAAAAGTTTCTTACTTGGCTGTGATGCCATAGCCCTATACTATGCCCATGCCCATCACTCCATTCTAGGCATTTGGGGGTGGAGGAAGGGAGGAATTGCTGGACAGTTCACTTTTAGGATTGATGTTTGTGTCTTCCCCTAACCAACTCTCTGATCCCACACTACCACCACCATAAACAACAGTTTTTTCCAGTTCGTGACACACTCACCACCAGCAACATGCCACAGCTATACATGTTGATTATGACTTATTAATTACAACACAGCCTAATTCTACTTCTAACCAGCCCCTGACTTGGCCACCAAGCTACCTCCCTCTACTTGCTAAGTAGAGAGAGTGACTCAACAGGGGAGGCCAAAACAATCCTTTATTTCAACTCACCATGGTTAATTAAGACAATTTTAGAGGTGGTAGAGCTGGTCTTTCTGATTACCTACAAATCCAAAGCCTATAGGGAATTAGAATAAACCGAGTCTTTTGATGGTACCTGATTCCACAAAACATAGATAAATCTTTTTTAAAGCTGACCGGATCTGAATGCAGTCGGAAATCACCTTTTCTGAGACCTGTAATAGATTACCTTGAAACAATTAACTAAAGTTTCCAAAATCCAACATGCTATACTTAATTCAAATGAACAGTTCCAGGAATTTAGAAGACTTTTTAAAAAGACTTTAAAAGGCAGGCACGTAATTTAATAATAGGAAAACCTAGTAGACCATAAACATCCCACAAGTAAGTAATGTGTGATATGGTAAAAAATCATATATATGCATATGTAAAATCATATACCTGTATATATAATACATATAATAATATGTACAAATAGTATATATAAATTAAATGTATTTATTTTTCTGTAGGAATGCCCAGTTGGTTCATTTTATGTTATTGGAGAATAAGCACAAAATCAAAGATGGAGTTAAGCTTAAAATCCCAAATACTAGTTTCTTAACACCTTCCAGCAAATGCTTTATGTAAGCTTGAATATAGCCACTTCTCTTTTTTCTTTTGATAATTCCTACTAGACAAGAAACATGATGAAAGGGGAATTGTTCAAATGGGCAATAAAATCATGAAATATTTTAAATGTATATTTTCTTTAAAACTGAGGAAGAAAGTGAAGCTAAAATAACAAATATATATTTTAAAAACTGAGACTGAGTTCTTTTAAAGTATCAAAAACAAATACCAGGGCATCTTAATTATAAGTTTTTATGACAATACAAGGATAAATAGCTGATTTGGCTGAAAATTTCCTTAAATGACTTGTTTGATCAAATAAACAGCTTGGTTTGCTGCAAAATAGATATATCTATTTCTGAATAGATATATGTATTTCTGAATATTTCTGCTTTTAGCTGGAACTACTTTTTAATATCTTTGGAGTTGTCTATGTATTATTTCTGGCACCGTGGTACACAGCACAGGGTGGTAATATAATGCCTGGTTTCTAGCCCCTATTCTTCAGGCAGTGTAAAACCTGACCTCTAAAACAACTACTTGCTTTCCCAAATATATTGACAGACTTACCACTTCTGAATATAATGACAGTTTTATTTCTGTAGTCCAATCAGTTAAGTCACTGTGCCTGACGTAAGTTCTCCCTCTGCTAGATCTAATCAGTAACACATCGTACCAGTAGGTCTGTTCCATATTATTTTAAAATGTACCATCCCAACTTATCCACAGGTAATAGATGCTGTTCTGTAAAGGACTGTCAAATATAAGGCCACTTTGCAATTACAGGACAGCATGAAACTTCTCTCTGTCTGCCCTTCCGTATTCAACAGCCACAGTCCTTGGGTTTCAGCCAGCTAACAAAAGACAATATATTGCCATTCTTCTTATTAGATTATGCCATTGACAGTATGATAATCCACATATGTGGGCAAGGCTGAAAAGAAAGTGAGTGAGCGGGATTCTCTTTCACTCAGCAAGACTGTGAAGAATGTCATTTGGATTCTGGCAAAAGACACTGTCCTAAGAGCATCCCTGGTTGTATTTTTGCATCTGCACTGTTCAGTTGGTATCCTCAAAACATCTGCTTTACTTGTTTATGATTTACTCCCACCCCCACCCCATGTTGTCAGCTTCTTGGAGGAAGGAAATCCAGTGTGTATTCCTCTGAGCTCCCTGGGGGACTGGTAATCTTCTCTGAACAGTAGGTAATCAATAAGGACTTGTTAGGCTAATTTGTTTGCCACTCCTGTTTGCCAACAGTTTGCAGCTTCACCACATTGCTGGATATAGTGCTTCAGTGAATCCCTTATGAGTCCTTCTTACAGTGTCACGAAATGGGAAAAGCATGAGACAGAGGATCTCAATACCTAGGTTTTGGTCCCAATTTGCTACTAATTTAGGTATTAGGGGAGATGCTTAGAAGAATTCTCTTCATGGGACCTTCAGACTCCTTGACACCTTCACACAGAGAATTTTTAACATTACATTTTTATTGAGTCATCTCCAGACTATTTTACTTAAAATTACAACCACGTGCAGCTCCAGAAAGCTCTTTCCTCCATCCTTGCTTTATTTTTCTCCAGAGCACTTATCACCCTTTCACATATGTGCTTATTTGTTGACTGCCTCCCCTCACCAGAATGTAAGCTCCATGACAGCTGGAACTTTTTTGTGCACAAAAGTATCTCCCAACACTTGGGGAAATGCACAGGTGATTGTAGACTCTCAGTGAATATTTGTTAATGAGTGAATGTCTTCTGACAGTCATATAACTGTCATTCCATGCATGAGAAGGAAATGGAATGAATGGATTGGGACAGGACTAAGATTTATTGCTGTAAGATTTGTGGGCTTCTTTTCCAGGAAATAAGCTACATATTGCAACAAAGGAAGAGAATATATATTTGCAAATTTCCTATTACTTTCTTTGTTTTATACATTTTTAGACGTATTTTCAAAATTATGCAATAACCGGGTCTTTGGGTTTCTTCTTGAGAAAAGTTAGAAACTTTGCCTGTAGTGTCCTGCCTAATAAAAATTATCCAAAAAAAATAAGTGCTGGTAGACTACCAGGTTACATAAAGCATTTGCTTGAATTAGGCAGCCCAAGGAAAGTTAACAAAAAGAGGTCATAAATCTCCTCCTTTGGGAGGTAAGCACTTCAAGACAGCAGAGACTGAGTTGGAGGGTTCAGGAATCTCTGTGATAGTCTATCCCCAATCCTGAGAGGATCATATCACTTCATGGCCCAGCATCCTTCAACAATTAAAGGATCCCACCTCAGGCAAAGGGCTGAAGCAGCAATAAAACATCTCAATATTGCATGGTATTCTATTTGATAGGGAATAAATGGACTGCGAAACTCTTTAACGTGTTTTAGGAATTTCCCATTTTATTATAATTTTAAAGTGCAATGTAGCCTAGAGAGAATATGGTGAGAAAGAGCCTTGCAAACTCTGGCAAGTAAACATGATAATAGTTCTTCCAATCTTTCATCAAGGGATCCTTAGGTCAGTGTGCTATTATATACATGTATAGGTTTTTATAATGTTGGGGCACTTGAGGCATCAGAAGTAGGTCTCAGAAACAGAATCTCTCTCTGTGACCTTTTCCTGCCCTCGTTTTACCTCTCTAAGGCAGGACTCTAATCTGACTGTGGGTCATAAGACCCTCATTCCAGAGGGTGTCTTGCTCCATATCCTGGAGGAAGGGATACTGCACAGAAAGGCCAAGAAGAATCTGTACAGACAGATCTTGCTGGGTTTAGGTCATACCTTTTTGTCCAGTCATATTTCTATATGACCGTCAGTCACTCCTACCCTATAATGTCTCCATAAAAGGCCCAAGACAACAGAGTTTGGAGAGCTTCTGAATAGCTGGACAAGTGGAAGTTCCTGAAGGGTGGCGTGGCCCGGGCAGGCATGGAAGCTCTGTGCTTCTTCCCCCATACCTCACTCTATGCATATATTAATCTGTATCCTTTTTCATATCCTTTGTGATAAACTGGAAAATGCAAATAAGTGTTTCTCTGAGTTCTGTCAGCTGCTCCAGTAAATTAATCAAAACCAGAGTAGGGGTCATAGGAACCCCAGTTTGAAGCCTGTTGGTCAGAAGTTCCAGAGGGCTGGATTTACAACATGTTTCTGAAGGTGGTGGCAATCTTGGGGACCTAGCTCTCAACCTGTGGGATCTGACACTATCTCCAGGTAGACAATGTTGCAGTTGAATTAGAGGACACTCAGCTGGCATACACTGCAAAACTGCTTGCTTGCTTGCTTGCTTGCTTGCTGGGGAGAAATCCCTACCTGTTTTGAGGTCACAAAAATTCTTTCTTTACTTTCTTTCTTTCTTTTCTTTCTTTCCTTCTTTCTTTCTTTCTTTGTCTTTCTTTCTTCCTTTCTTTCCTCTTTCTTTCTTTTGCTTTCTTTCTTTCTCTTTCTCTTTTTCTCTTTCTTTCTTTCTTTCTTTCTTTCTTTCTTTCTTTCTTTCTTTCTTTCTTTCTTTCTTTCTTTCTTTCTTTCTTTCTTTCTTTCTTTCTCTTTTCAGCATCTTGCTCTGTCACCAGGCTGGAGTGTAGAGGCATGATCATAGCTCACCAGTGTTGCAAACGTGCCTCTCCTTCAGCTCACACCTATAGCAGGTGGTGCCATACACCAGAGGACAGAGGCGAAAAATGTCCAAGCTTAGTTCACAGGTGTGCTGGCTCAGTATGTGTGTGCCAGCCAAAAGTTGGCTGCTATTGCACTATAGCCTCACCCAGGGGAAGGGTGTAGGGAGAAGAGATCGGAAAGAAAATTATGACAGGAAAATCACCTCCGAAAGCAGCCTCAGATAGGGACAGCCCTGCAAGAAGGAATCTTCAAAAGCTCTGCCCCCTTGCATCAGTTTGGGACATCTCTGAGGAACTATTCCTGCTTCACAGTGCACTGTGAGATTGGTTGAGGCCTCTGTTGCAACTACGTCACAGTTCAGCCTCTCCCTCTGCCCAATCCTGCTTTTCTCACATCCTTATAGACAGTATTCTCAGGAGTACATCCCAGTAACCTACCTGCCTAGAAATATCAATTTCAGTCTTTTTCCCAGGAAACCCAACCTGCAACAATTAATAAAAATAATCAATGTAATGAGTGAGGATTAAAAGTTCTACAGTTTAGAAAGTTTGTGGGGAGGCAGGGAGGAATGTTAATCCTGCTTGTAAATTCAAGTTATCCATTCCAGGGTTTGCTCTTTTCATTATCCTCTTTCTGGAGGTGGAAACAGGCACCTTGAGCTCTAGTATAGATAGGGATATTTTAAGTGGGACCTGCCACTCCACTACCTGAAAGCAGAGGGCACTTTCGCCTGGAACATGTGAGAACGAATTACTTTCTCAATATTTTTCTGCAGCAAGGATTGAGTAGCTCCCAAAAGGCTAATGCTTGCTGGTGGAATTAAGAGTTCTCTAGAGATCCACTTATTATATAAACCTGCATTTAAAGGCAAGGAGGGTAATCAACATCCAATATTGAGGGGAAAGGACATACACAGTATAGGAACAGCCATACCTGGAGGATGTTTCTCAAAAAGCAAGTATTTCTTTTCCTGTTTTATTTGACAAATTATTTCTTATTGGTTCTCAAGTGCATAGAACTGCATTAATCATAATCCCAAATTCATAACAGGCTTCCATCACTTGTACATAAAAGGCTCTCTTTTGTTTGTTGTTTGTTGGTTTTAATAATACAATGAACAATTGTAAAATTATCACTGGACAGAAAACAAAAATGATGACAGCAACTTACATCCATATAACATCTTTGTCCATCCCATTCTGTCTTCCACCTTAAATCTTGTGTTTGTTGTTGCCTCATTGTTCTTTTGATGTAGTTTTATTACACTTATATGTATTTATTAATAATATATACTTTTGTTTTTATTTTTAAGTTTATAAAAAGAGTATCTTTCTCTACTTTTAGTGTGTTATATTTCACAGTAAAGAATAATTATTTAAAGTATCATGTAAGATATAAGCTATAGAGACTTTTTCACATAAAACTATATTCCTAAAATTCACCCATATGGTTATATGCAGCTGTATTCATTCATTCATTCTGCTAAGTGCCTTTTTTTCTTGCTGCTTTAAACATAATATGCTAACCCTAAGCAATACAAAAATTTCATCAATTTCTGGAAATTCATCAGTAGACATCACTATTTTTTCCTTATCTATTTCTTAATTTTTTTACAAAATGCTTTCTTTATTCCTCCTTTTTCCACAATTTCCATATTTACATTATTTAATGTCTTTCACACGCCTAGCTTTTTCTTTCTCCAACACAGTTCAAGGAACCCTGGAATCTCTTGTTTATTCTCAGAAGGAGCAGTGCTTCTTTTTCTAGAAAACCAGAACCGAGAAATTCAAAATGCCTTTAATATAATGCCGCATTTGAATACCCCTTGTGCCGACACATAAACCTTGTTCTTGTGGGTCCCTTAAGCCCACCTGAGGCCTTACACCAGTTGAGCTGTTTGTAAAGATTCATTTGGTTGGGCATAAAGAAATCTTCTGCGGTATTGAAAACACATCCCTCAGAGAATAAAGGACCAAGCTGTTGGGCATAAAGAAAAGCAAGTATTAAACCTAAGCCACACAGGCACTTCACACACCTGGAACAACAGCCTGATGGTTTGGAGAGACAATGGCAGAAAACAAATCTCATGTGTATTCCAGATGGTTCTGAAGGATCACAGACAAAAAACCTTCGTCCCCACCCCTTTCTTAGAGCAACTCCCGTTAAAATTTCCTGTGACTCTCGGCTAAATACTAAAAGTTAAGTAGTCAAATAAATCCCTGAGGTGTGACAGATTACTCTTATCCTCCCAACTTGCGTGTGAATGTGAAGTCATTTTGCAGGAAGAAATTATAAACACCCAAACTTGAGATTTCACTGACTTCATCTTAGTGGATGTAATGAGCAACAGAACATGCAGATCTCCACACTGAGATGAATACAGATAAGAGTTTTAAAACAAACTAGCTAAACTCCACAAAGGTGGAGACCAGGGGGGAGACAGAAATCCCCAGCTATGAGGAATAGCAGCTGCAGATGGTACAGCCACATTTCTGCAGATACAGGAAAAACAGTTTCACAATTCACAACAGCTTTTAAAAGAGCAAATATTGTCTATTCATTCTAAAGAAAATTATGTTTGTGAGACCAGAAAATTGTGTGGATGCAAATTCTCCAACCTAGTAATTATCTCTGATCCATTTCAATAAGCAAAGGTTTGGGGGAATTATTCATGTATGAATCATTTGCACTGCTTTTGATTTGCCGAATAGATTGGAACTGTATGAATAAAAGACCTTCAACTCCTATTAACATTTTTGCATGCAATAGAGGCTCTCCAGAAATTAAAAGACAAACATTGGTAAATCAATAAAAGAAAACATTATTGTATTTCACCTTGGGCTCAGCCACCCACTGCCTATCTTCTTTTTATCCTTGGAAATTTTTCTTTTGATCTGACCCAGCTAAAATGTAGACAGTTGGTGAGGAGGTGGGGGTGGGCATTGCAGCTGAAGGGAGCTCTTTGAGCAAAGGTAAGGTAAACTTCACGGAGAGGGAAGAAATGAAGTGAGTCCTTTGGCTGGTTTGAAGTGTTCCTGTGGGGAAGTCGTCATAGAGAGGAGGCAGGTTGTAAAGGCATTTGAATATTAGGAAAATTGGAAGAAGCCACTAGGATGAGAGAGTGAGAAAGAGAGAGAGAGAAAGAAAGAGAGAGAGAGAAAGAGAGAGAGGAGAGAGAGAGAGTATGTGTGTGTGTTTGAAATGGATGAGTGTTGTCCAAGGACTTGGGAAAACCAAGGATAGCCAATAAGAGGCACTAGTTAGAGCACCATGATGAAAACCTAAGGACCAGTGTCAGACAGAGTACAGCTTAAATATTGGCTCTGCTACTTACTAACTGTGCGACCTCCAGCAAGTTACTTATCTGTTTTAATGCAAAGTTAATTCTCTAAAATAGGGATGATATTAACAATTCCCAATTCATGCGGTGGTTGAGGGGATTAAATAAATAAATTATCTATATAAAGTACACGACCATTTTTAGATAAAGTATAAATACTACCCACTATTATTATCTTCATTATTATAATAATTTCAGAAAATGCATTCTCTATACGAGACAAATAGAAATATCCAACCACTATTGTACATGGCTATGATATAAGAATCTGATTATCATCAATAAACTTTGACACCTGCTGTTTTCATCTTGAACAACTTTAAAAATCACACCTTTGTTGAAATAAGCCACTGCAAATTTCTTATTTATAATGTCCTTAGTGCAATGTGAATTTTATCTTTTGAAATTGCAAAGAACAAACACAGGTGAACTTCCACTTAAGTTCCTCTGTGAGTTTTTCTGTGAAGAAAAAAAAAAAAAAATGTGGCTTAAATCTTGGGAAAAAAAAGGTAACTCACATGTTAAAAGCAAGTCCATACAGACAACATACAGTAATGGCTGTATCAGCCGCCAATCGCCTCCCTCGCGGGGAGCAGGGTAACTACAGACTGTAGCAGATGGGGATTATGTTTTCTTTGTTTGGCTTTATGGGTCTGAGACACCAAAATACGATGGAGTTACTCAATTGCAGAATTAGGCAATTCCATACCCACCTGGTAACTCCAGTTTTCTTTTTATTGAAGGAATGAGGAAATTCAAAGGAAAAGTCATGCTCATTTTCTAAATAAGCAATTTAAAAACCAAGTAAAACAGATTCATGTTTCCAATTTAAGTGGGTGACTGTGTGAGGCAAAGTAAAGCTACATGACAAGAGGATGAAGTATCTGAGATCAAATCCTGGTTCTACAGAGAAGTAGATTGTGTGCTGCCTCATTAATAAACGAAGAGAAGGCCGGGCACGGTGGCTCACGCTTGTAATCCCAGCACTTTGGGAGGCCGAGGCGGGCGGATCACGAGGTCAGGAGATCCAGACCACGGTGAAACCCCGTCTCTACTAAAAATACAAAAAAATTAGCCGGGCGTGGTGGCGGGCGCCTGTAGTCCCAGCTACTCGGAGAGGCTGAGGCAGGAGAATGGTGTGAACCCGGGAGGCGGAGCTTGCAGTGAGCCGAGATCACGCCACTGCACGCCAGCCTGGGTGACAGAGCAAGACTCCGTCTCAAAAAATAAAAATAAATAAATAAATAAACGAAGAGAAAGGTTTGAATTCAATTATTAGAGTTTGCTTCCAGGCCTCAATTTTTGATTTTATATTAGCCACATTTTATGTATCAGTACTTCCTAGGGTCTAGTGTTAGAGAAATGTAAAAAAAGAAAAGAAAGAAAGAAATATATAGTAGTTCCTCCTAACTCCTCCAAACAAGATGTTATCTTCCCCTCCATTAAAAACTTGTAAGATTTTTTTCACTCTTTTAGAACACTTGCTGTGCTCTGGCTTGGATTATAGTTAAGTGTGTGTGTCTATCTGTTTATTTCCCTCTAATTGACTATAAGATTGTTTAAGGTGGGAGATGGTTTTATTCATTGTTGTATCCCCCAAATTTTTTAACAGTGCATCGTGATCCAACAATGTATAAAAAGAATTATATGCCATAGCCAAGTGAGATTTATTCCAAGGATTCAAGGCTTATTCGACATTCAAAAATCAGTTAGTAGAATCTACCATGTCAATAGACTAAAGAAGAAAAATCATATTATCATAGCCATTGATGCAGAAAAACCATTTGGCAATATTTAAAACCCTCACTCTGATTTAAAAAAATTAATAGTAAATTAGGAGTAGAGAACTTCCTCAATTTAACAAATAACGTCTACAAAAAATATACAGCTAGCATCAAACTTAATGGTAAAGATTAAATGCTTTTCCCTGAAGATTGAGAATGAGGCAAGGCTATTCTGTAACTAATTCTATTCAACATTGTACTAACATCGTAGCAAGTGCAGTAAGACAAGAAAAAGAATTAAAAGATACAGAGATGGGAAATAAAGAAAGTAAACTGTCTTTAGTCACAAATGGCATGATTGTCTATGAGAAAACTCTAAAGAATCTACAAAGAAATCCTGGAACTAATAAGCTAGGGGAGCAAGATGACTAGAAACAAGGTCAGTGTACAAAGGGAAATTTTTTTTTTGTATTCCAGCCTTGAACAATTGTAATCTAATTTTTTTTAAATATTTACAATCTCACCAAAAAAGTGTACACCTAAGTAAAAACATAACATAATAGATACAGAATCTGTAGGTAAAAAAACTACAAGGCATTGGCATAATAAATTAAAGAAGCCTAAACAAATTGAAAGTTAGTTTGTGTCCATGGACTGGAAAGTGATCAGTGATTGCCAGGAATTCAAGGGGAAAAAGGGTTGAATCCATGAGGCACAGGAGATTTTGGCAGTAGTGAAACAATGCTGTACAGTACTATAATGGTTGATATATGATATCATGCACTCATGAAAACACACTGGACTTCATAGCACAAGTAGTAAAGTTTAATTTGTGCAATTTTTAAAAAAAATTTCATTTAGAAGATCTTGGAATTTCAGAAAAGAAGGCAGATTGGGACAAGAGAATCAAACTGCATTACAAATAAATGAAACAAACTTACTGAATGGGATGGGGAAAACGTTCTGACCTAAGTAATGTCGAAAATAAATGGATGCTGTAAAACAAAAGGCAAAATAAATGGTACACAAGCACCATGCTCTAGTTGGATAAAGCTTTTTCCAACCAGCGTATAGGTTACCAGTTTGGAAACCACTATACAAAAACAAATAAATGGATGATGGATAGCAGAAACCAGGTTTTTCACTCTTGGAGTGGGAGATTATAGAAAAAAAGGGGGAGGACTGGAATTAACCATGTGGTACTTGGCTCCTTGGAGACCATCAGTATGAACTCATGTTTACCTTAATATAGATACATACGGATACGTTAGAAATATTTATAAGTATGTGTACGTACACCAATTTGTGTGTGTGTGTGCACACGCGCGTGCACACGCGCCCATGCTCTGTCAGATTAGAGAGCCTGGAAACCATGATAGCCCAGTAGCAGAGAGCACACCAACTGCCCATATCTTGATTTCTAATACAATTCTCCAATAAAAGGAAGAATAAAATTTTTCCTTGTGGAAAAATGGTTGAATCTAGGAGTAAGGAAGAAAATATGCAAGATGAATCTGGAACATCTTGTAATACCAGTATGTAAAGAAGCACTCTAACATATGCACACACAAACACACACAATTATGGGTGTATGTCAAAGGGACCCAGGAGTTAAACAAAAGAGCTCACAATGGCCAAAGCCAGAACAATTTGAGCAAAATTAAGTAGTATTGGATTATCACCCAAAGTGCAAAACAGACATCCATGAGTCTATAGTGATATAAATAAATGGTTGAATAAATAAACTAACAAAAGAGAAAAGAAAAATCTCCTAAGCAGAATTTCAGATAATTTATGTTGATACTCTACCTTTAGGAAAGTGGAACTCCCCAGCTAAAGGCTGGAAACCAGATATATACAGTGGCATAAATCCACCCAGTTTTGTGATTTTCTCATCAGCACTTTAGAAAGAGAGAAAGCAAGTATATGCCTTGATTGAAGATTAAGGTTTGAGGTAAGGATGCAGGCGAAATAGAAGGAAATTAGGATGCTGAACACAGTGGCACTCAAGTGGTTGACATAATACATTAGAAGGCATTAGAATGTGTAGCCTAGCTAGGGAAAGAGTTGAAGTCTGATATGGTTTGGATTTGTGTCCCCACCCAAATTTCATGTCGAAGTAGAGGAGGGACCTGGTGGGAGGTGATTGGATCTTGGAGGCGGTTTCCCTCTTGCTGTTCTCATGATAGTGAGTGAGTTCTCATAAGATCTGTTGGTTTAAAAGTGTGTGGCACTTCCCCCTTCACTCTCTCTCTCTCTCCTGCCACCACAGGATGAAGGTGCTTGCTTCCCCTTTGCCTTCTGCCATGATTGTAAGTTTCCTGAGACCATATAGTCATGTTTCCTGTTAAGCCTGCAGAACTGTGAGTCAATTAAATCTTTTTTCTTCTTAAGTTACCAAGTCTCAGGTTGTTCTTTATAGCAGTGTGAAAACAGACTAATACAAGGCCATAAGAATGCAATGACACGGATGAAAAGAAGGTAAAACAGGTCTCAGAAAAATAGATCGAAGGGGGGCCAGCAATAGAATTGAAGAGTGGCATAAGGAATGAGGATGACTTGGTGTAAGAGCAGTGTTGCCTGGGGGAGTTTGCATTTTGAGTGTAGCAGGGGATTGAAGCATGGAGGACAGCAAGGCCGAACGGCCTTGAGTCTGAGCTTTTAAGCAGAGTCACTGTAAACCTTAAAGGATATCAGCTACTGTTCTGTCTCCACCTTAAATCCCACCAAGCAGGTTGTCTCTGTTGTTTGGTGTCACAAATTAAAGGATGATGAAAAACTACTTGGCATTTTTGAGAGTCTGAAATTGGAGACTGCCCATTTTTCACCCACTTGAGAAAAGCTGATTATTTCTCAGAAACACTGGCAACATCCTGCATTGACTATGAGTCTGAGTCTTTCATTTTCAAACGTGAAGAACATCCATTCCCCAAAGAGGACACAGGCTGAAGTAGTAAAGGTAAGACATCTCACCCCCTTGAAAATGAACACTGCTCAGCCACATCTAATTCAAGCTACATATTCTAAAACATTCACATATTCCACTACAAATTTGTCTCCTTTTCTGCTTGTAATCTGAGTTTCTTTGATGGCAGCTTCACATCAGGTTGTTTACTGGATGGATGGATGGAAGGATGGATGGATAGATGAATGGACAGACAATAAGTCTTTCCATACTCTGACCTCAACATAATTTCTTGGGGTTTCCTTCTATTCTGCCTCTTTGTTTCTCTAAACTCAAACTCAAAAAACCAGGCAGCCATTTGGTGAACATTCCTGGCCTGTCTGATCTTCATGCCTATCTTTATTCACTTTTCCTGAAATGCCTTTCTACATGGATAAATATTACTTGTTCTTTAAGGACCCTCTTAGATGCCACCTCTTAAAGAAGTCTTCTCTAATTTTTGCAAATGTAAGCAATCTCTCCCTTACCAATAGGTCTCATGGACAAAACTTTTATTTATTCACAGTAGTATCTCCAGACTCTGGTAGACACTCAATAATATTTATTGAATGAATGAATGAATGAATGAAGTCTTTTTTTTTTTTTTTTTGAGATAGAGTCTGCTTTTCTCATCCAGGCTGGAGTGCAGTGGGGTAATCATGCTCATTGCAACCTTGGCATCACAGGCTCGAGCAATCCTCCCATCTGAGCTTCCCAAGTAAGTAGGACTACAGATGTGCACTATCATACCCAGTTGGTATTTTTTTTGTAGAGATGGTGACATGGTTTGGCTGTGTTCCCACTCAAATCTCATCTTGAATTGTGGCTACCATAATTCCCACATGTTGTGGGAGGGATGAGGTGGGAGATAATTGAATTATGGGGGTGGTTTTCTTCATACTGTTCTTGCAGTAGTGAGTAAGTCTCACAAGATCTGATGGTTTTATACGGGGAAACCCCTTCTGCTTGGCTCTCATTTTCTCTTTTGTCTGCTGCCAATGTAAGACGTCCCTTTCACCTTCCAGCATGACTGTAAGGCCTGCCAAGCCACATGGAACTGTGAGTCCATTAAACCTCTTTTTCCTTATAAATTACCCAGTCTCGGATGTCTTTATTCATGAAAATGAACTAATACAGATGGGGTCCCACTATGTTGCCCAGGCTGGTAAATAAAGCATTTGTTTATATTTCTATCATAGAATCGAACACAGTCTACATACCATTATAAATTTTTTGCATAAATATAATATTAAGCTGTGATTTCCATGAAGGCAAAACTCACATTTTGTCCAAATTTTTATTTCCTTTAGTTTTTACAATAGTCATAGATATTCACCAAGTATATGTTGAATGAAGGAATTGGAAATGACACACTTGTCTCACTTTTTCCCAAGAGCACTAGAAGTTGCAGATCAAAGTACTGTAATATGGTTCTAGAATTGCCTAGCATCCTTTAGGAGTCTGATCCTTCCCATTATAAATTTTCAAGAAATATTTCTCAGCACTGCAGGCGACAGAAGCGATCGCCGATAAGTGAAAACTAAGCAGATCTTAGCGTTAATAGGGGTGTGCGTTAAAAGAAGGTTTGAAATCATTGCTAACCATAAGTAAGACTAGTTAAGAAGCATAGTCCAAAGGGAAGTCAATGCTAACTAGACTCAAAGTAGGAGAGCTTCAGATTATTAATTTTAACCACATCTGCCAATTCAAAATGCCAGAATTGATGAATCACATCCATCAGTTCAAATACTGGGGAAGTAAATGAGGGATTGAAAGAGGGTCTGGCAGCAGCAAATAATTCTAAAGATTCCTCCATATTCAGCTAGGGATTTCTGTCCCCTAGCCTATGGGGGACCATTTTAATGGAATTGATATGGATTGACATTAATTAGATAGCAAAAGTAATGCTAAACAAAATATTATTCTTGACTATACTTCCCCAGGATTTTCAATCTTGTGACCTGACCTTTTGTTCAATTCATTGCATCACTCCACCATGATATACTTCCCTGTTCCGTACCTAAGGCCAAATGCTGCCAGATGATCTCATAATGCTATTGTCTAAGTGGGCTCTTAGTGACTGCCAATCAAGGTAAAGGAAGCAAGAAGCTAGGAGAAAGAAAAGCAGAATGCACCAGAGGCTCAGCTTAGTGAAGGAGGACAGGCAAAAGTTAGAGATGCCCACAGAAATCAAAAGACAGACCAACTTCAACGCTATGCAGCTGTCTAGAAGGCAGGAGATTGATAGGAATTGAAATATGTAGGAAACCAAATAGAAGCAGGCAGATGGAGACAAGCATCATCAAAAACAAATAAACAAACCAAAAAAAAACAATAAAAAACTTGACAGGGAAGAATGTACTGCCCTTCACTTGATTCCTCACTAACCCAAGACAGCATCAGTCCTAAACAACACTGGCTAACTGCATAGCATAACACGCATAACTGTGTGTGTGTGTGTGTGTATATATATATATATGGTGTGTGTGTATATATATGGTGTGTGTGTATATATATATGGTGTGTGTGTATATATATATATGATATATATATCAAAAGAAAATAAAAGAGGAATGGGCAGACGTGGTCCTCAGGGAGGAGGAAGCAGGAATGGGGAGGCCTGGCATATATATGGTGTATATATATATGGTATATATATGGTGTATATATATATGGTGTATATATATATGGTATATATATGGTATATATATGGTGTATATATGGTATATATATGGTGTATATATATGGTGTATATATATGGTATATATATGGTATATATATGGTGTATATATATGGTGCATATATATATGGTGTATATATATATGGTATATATATGGTGTATATATATGGTGTATATATATATGGTGTATATATGGCGTATATATATGGTGTATATATATGTGGTGTATATATATGGTATATATATGTGGTGTATATATATGGTATATATATGGGGTGTATCTATATGGGGTGTGTGTGTGTGTGTGTGTGTATATACACACACACACACACACACACCATTGTGAGGGTTGTGGAGTGAAGGAGCAGGGATTTAGTAAAAGACTTAGGCATGATTAGTTAGCCTTTAACCTGGCAGAGAAATCTTTTAAGAATGACCAAGAAATATTTTTGGACTTCAGAATCACATAGTAAGGAGTTCAGAGGCCTCCATGTTTCAGCAAAACAATTGAACTGGTAAAAATTGTATACATGTATATTTTTTTAAATGGTTAAAATCTCTGGAAATTGTCCTTAAGGGCATACAGCAAATGGAGAAACACTCATTCAAGAAAATCGGCCAAATTCTCTTGTAATACCAGTGAGAGTCTGTGGTATTTGAATCATGACCCACTCCCTCATCACCCATTCTCAGCTCCATGTTAGGAAAGCTCTACCCTGGGTGCTCTACTCCAGGCAGGTGCAGCCAAGAAGACAAGTCTCCCTCTCTTTCCAGCTCCCAGCCTGAGGCTCCAATTTTCCTTAGAAGGCACAAGCTGCCATCATTTCTTCTCCCCTCCCCGCCCCTGCCCAGCCTCATATTACAGAAATTCTATTCTAGGACTGAGAGGATCAGGCCTATCATCCCCCAAGCAGCTCTGACGCATAGGGTGGAAGCTCCACCTCAGGTGCCACAAGGGTGAGAATGCTGGGGCTTGGGGGAGGAAGAAGAAAATGAGTATAGGGGTTCTTTCCATGGGAACAATAACTTTCTAAACTTAGATTTTGGCCATAGTTACACAAATCTGTGAATTTACTAAACAAATGTACACTTTAGTGAATTGTATGATTTGTGAATCGCATCTCAATTCAGCTACTTTAAACCAAGGGCAGGGGCTCCTGCTTGTAATCTCAGCTATTCCAGAGGCTTAGGTGGGAGAATCACTTGAGTCCAGGAGTTGAAGGCTACAGTGAACTATGATCATGCCACTGCACTCCAGCTTGGGAGTTACTGAAATTTATATTTTTATTTATTAAAGCTGTTTTAAAAGTTGTTCGGGACTTTTGCTGATCTTTTTTCATGTTTGAAATTTATGGAAAGGAATCAATTTTAAGGCACACTGCATGGACTCTCAAAACCACTAAGTTCATGCTCAAATTCCAGGATCAGCCTAGAAGACATTAGATAAAAACTTGCCAGATGGTAGGTGGTGTGCAAAATAAGGAACTTTTTTCCTCGTCATTATACTATAATTACTTGTTTCAACTCAAGGATGAACAATCCCCCAAATTAATAGTAATTAACAAGTCAACTCACTGTTCTGCCTGTCTACGTATCTACGATCAGTTTATTTTGGAAAGACTCGATATTGTTAATATGTCCATTCTTACTAAACTGATCTATAGATCAACGCAATTCCGATTATAGTTCCAGCAGAATTATGTTTATGAATTGACAAGTGGATTTGCAAATGTGTGTGGAAATCCAAATGCTTTAGAATGTTGATAATCACCTTTAAAATCATTAAAAGTAATCTTTTAAAATAGCAAAGTAATAGTAAAGGTAAAGCTATAATAATCAAGACAGTATAGTGTTAAAGATATACAAATATATCAAAAGAAGAGCACACCAAGCCCAGACATAGACCCACAATTATATGGTTATTCGATTCTCTACAAAGGCACCAAAGCGATCCAATGAGAGAGAAAAAAAATATATATGTATATATATATATATATTTTTTTTTTTTAATGAAAACAGGAGAAAACTTTAGCAACTAGAGACAAAGAGTACATTTCTTAGAGAGAATGAATAAAAGAAAAGGATTTAAAAGTTAAATTTCATCAATATTAAAAACTTCTTATTAAAAGTCATCTTTAAGAAAATTAATAAGCAAGCTACAAACTGGAAGACAATATTTGCAAAACATATCTGACAAAGGACTGGAATATATATCTAGGATATATAAATAGCCCCTAAAATTTAATTATATAAACATGAACAGCACAATAAAAAATAGGTCAAATATTTGAGTAAACATTTCATTTTTAAAAAAGAATATATGAACAACGAATAATCACATGGAAAAGTGTTCAACGTCATTAGTCAACAAGGACGTGAGATACCACCATAACCCACCACAATGGCTAAAATTAAAATGACTGCCAACATCAAATATTGGCCAAATGCAAAGGAACTGGGACTCACAAATATTTTTGATGGAGTATAAATTGTTATAATCTCTTTTGAAAACCATTTATTATAAAATTAAATACATATTTTTCTTATGATCCAACAATCCCACTTCTAGGTGGTTACTCAAGATAAAAACATGTTCACAAAAAGACTTGTATAAAATGCTGATAGGCCGGGCATGGTGGCTCACGCCTGTAATCCCAGCACTTTGGGAGTCTGAGGCGGGTGGATCACGAGGTCACAAGATTGAGACCAGCCTGACCAACATGGTGAAACCCCATCTCTACTAAAAATAGAAAAATTGGCTGGGCATGGTGGCACGTGCCTGTAATCCCAGCTACTCGGGAGGCTGAGGCAAGAGAATTGCTTGAACCTGGGAAACAGAGGTTGCAGTGAGCCGAGATTGCGCCACTGCACTCCAGCCTGGTGACGGAGCCAGACTCTGTCTCAAAAAAAAAAAAAAAAAAAAGTTGATAGCAGTTTTATTCAAAATAGCCCAAACTGGAAAAAATCCCAGATATCTATCCATAGGAGAATGCATAAAGAAACTGCAATATATTCATACAATGAAATACTAACTGCGCAATAAAAACAAACAAAACCACATACATACACAACAACATAGATGAATCCCAAAAGCCTTATGCTGGATGAAAAGAGCCCTATACAAAACTGTGCATATTGTATGGTTCTGTTTATATGAAGTTCTAGAACAGGTGAAATTGATCTACCTTAGAAAAACATAAGAAGTGTTTTTGCCTCTTGTGTGAGAAGGTGGGAATCAACATATAAAAAGAGCAACAGAAGTTTTGGGGGCGAACTTTTTCTATTCGTTGTCAGGAGTTTGGGTTACACAAGTATACATATTTATCACTTAGGATTTTTACATATAATTATAAATTTTACTGCAAAAAAAGGAAAATCTACAAAATATAGTGAACTCTAGTTAATACTACAAATGCTGAAGTATCTACTGAGAAGGGTATTGATAGCTGAAATTTACTTTGAAATGCATTATGAAATAACGTGGTCTGTTGGATTGACAGATAAAGTACAAAGCTATGTAAAACTGTTAATGGTAGAATCTAGGTGATAAATATATGTGTTTACTATAAAATTATTTCAAATCTGCTGAATGTTTTTTCATAACAAAAAGTTGGAAAAGTACCAGAAAGAGAATGATTGTCTTATTCTTCTGATTCTCTTTTTATGAGTAATAAAATCTTTCTCTAACGTAATCTCCAAACTTTCCTCATTTCTCCTTGGCAGGGACCCACACAGATATTCATCCTCGCTGGTGTGTTGGAGTAGGTTCATCCTGGCTTGCAGGAAGAAGTCAATTGTTAAATTTCCAAGAATGTTGTGAGCCAGTTGATGTAACATTGGTAGCTTGAACTGGCCACGCCAGAGAAATTGTTATGTGCTACAAATCAGAGACCTTATTTCCCCTTTCTTTCATTCTTTCTCTTTGTTTCTTTTTCTTTCTTTCTCTTTCTTTCTTTCTTTCTTTCTTTCTTTCTTTCTTTCTTTCTTTCTTTCTTTCTCTTTCTTTCTTTCTTTCTCTTTCTTTTTCTCTTTCTTTCTCTTTCTTTCTTCTTTCTTTCTCATTTTCTTTCTTCCTTTCCTCTTTCCTTTCCTCCTTTCTCCCTTTCTTTCTCCCCCTCCCTCCCTTTCTTTTCTTTCTTTCCTTCCTTCTTTCTTTCTTTTGAGAGCTAGTGGTTAAACATTTACCAATACACCACTGCCCACTCTCAACAAACCCCAAGTAAGGAAAATGAAACCCAATAGTATAAATTAAGCAAAAAGTGTTTGAGTTAGAAGTCAGAATATGAACACTTGAATTGGTTTTTTTTCCAGCATGGAAGAAAATGAAAATGACTAATGACAGGCAAACAACAATGTCTGTCACACACTTATACTGATAGCAAATTACAGGCATTGATTAAACCATTTAATCTTAATAACCAAATTATCATCTCAGATATTTATGTATATCATTAAATATGGGTCATATAAACATTGATAATTTAAACATTTTAATTTCACATTTGCAATTTGCTTATGTATTTAGACATGAGCCATAGTAACTGCTAACTGTTTTAGTAAATTAATGATCTAATTTTTAACTTTAGTGTAAAATTAAATGGTAAGATATCTTACTTACATACATGTTGCATTTTTAATAAAAGAGAAAATCTTATATTAAACCAAAGGATAGAAGCTGTGTATTAAGTTATAGATAATAATTTGCTGAGATAGGTTAAGGAGGTGAGAGAGCCATCACACTCTTCATTAACAACAAAATTCTTTCTTTGTGTGTGGATATATAATGAAACTAGAGTTACTGAGTCAGAGACTTCCCATTTTCTATGACTGACCTAAGTACCAAGAAAGACAGAGTCCTCTCAGTGTTTGCTGCATATTATTAATAGAATCACATGGGAAACTTTGTTTAAAAAAAAAGGAAACACTTTTTCTTCAAGAAATTATGGATAAACTTGACACAGAAAAACTCTTCCACAAATACACTTAGAGAAATTGAAGGAAATTATGTTTTAAGTCTATTTGATTGCATTAGAAAACTCAAGGAAGTAAGAATATGGAGGACCAAGATAGAGAAGAGAAGCCCAAAAAGATAAAAAGATAAACCTGGGATTAGACTCTACTTTTCTATTGCCCCTGGCACTGCCCTTTGTCAAGTTCTCCCTGGTCCTTATCTTCTATGTCATATATGTAATAGGTATTGTAGAATATTTTCTTCTTGGGAGAATATAGCTTTTGCAGCCAACTTTTTGCTCATGCAGTTTTGAGGATCCAAGGGTTATTTCAAAATCCAAAATAATCAAATATGTTTGGGTTTTTGTTTTCATAGATTAGATATACAGTACTCTCAGACTAGTAAATGTCTGGCCTGATTGCTTCTGAAAATTCCTTGTGCCTATAACCATATTCAAAGTTCTTTTCTAGGTGTAACTTTTATACTTGATTAAATGAGTTTCATCTTTGCTCCAATGTATTAGGCTGTTCTTACACTGCTATAAAGAAATACCTGAAACTGGTAATGTATAAAGAAAAGAGGTTTGTTTAATTGGCTTACTGTTCTGCTGGCTTTACAGGGAGCATGGTGCTGGCATCTGCCTGGCTTCTGCGGAGGCCTCAGGAAGCTCACAGTCATCGCAGAAGGTGAAGGGTGAGCAGGCACTCACGTAGTTTGGAAGCAAGACAGAGAGTGTGAGGGAGGACGTGCCAAACTTTACAAGATCATCTTGCAAGAACTCACTCACTATTGCAAGGACAGCACCAAGTCATGAGGGATCTGCCCCTATGACCCAAACACCTCCCACCAGGACTCACTTCCAACATTGGGGATTACAGTACAACATGTGATTTGGAGGGGACATCCAAACTATGTGATCTACTGTGCCTCTCTCTCAACTTAAAGATACTGCCTGAGCTAACCACCTAGGTTGGAAATACAGAAGTGTACAAACTTGCTCTTTGGGGTTTAGTTGTCTTTTCCATCTTTTTCATCTTTCCTTCTCAAAGCGGCAGGTAAAAGCCAACAAATACTAACACTCTGGCTCAGCAGGCATGTGTTTGCCTTCCAATTTATTGCAGTGGTAGTTCTATCAAATGTTTTGTCATTGCAGAAGAAAATGCATATTTCCAACTCTATAGCGTATGGTACCTGTTTTCTTGCCACACACCATCTAAATCAATGGCATGTATTTTACCATTCTGTCACAGCAATACCGTACTCCTTTATTAGTTACAATTTCTGTATTAAGGGAGGTAAATCTGAGCTAACAAATATTACTAAAAACATGTGATAGCTCCAACCAAATAAGTTTATTTCTTGCTTATGTGTTAGTCCAAATAAGGGTTCCTGATATGTGAGTCACTCACATCGCCATGGTTATTCAGGAATCCATATGCTCCTTTCACCCTGAGGCTCCACTATCCCTGTCATCATTTGCACCCACCAAGCACACAGTTGCTTGATGGTGCAGTTGCTTATTAATAGCAGTGGCAAAAATCAAACACTGCACTTCTGGGCCTCTTTCATTGGCTGTAACCAGGTCACATGATTACATCTAAGGAAGGAAAGCTGAGAATTGTCCTTTAGAGTGTGCCTGGTAAGAAGAAGAGAATATCATCCTGATTCAGATACTTCATTCTCTCAACTATTTTATAAGTCATTTAAAAAATATTTGATCAGTTCAGTTAACACATTCAGTTGGTTTGGAACTCTAAAGTAAACTCTTTCTTCCCTCCCCACTGCTCTCCCACCCTTCCAGTCAACCAGTTCTCTGAACGAGTAACTAAAGTCACTATTTCCTGTACTTCTTGTACTTCTTGTTCTTCTTATTGTATTTCTTGTAGTATTCCTTCCAGGAATAGTATATGCATATACAAGCAGAAAACAGTTTTCTTACAATGATAGCATGCTACTTCACTGCTTTAAAACCTTTCTCTCTCTCTCTCTCTTTCTGGGTGTGTGTGTGTGTGTGTGTGTGTGTGTGTGTGTGTATGTGTATGTATGCGTTTAACTTTGTAAAATCTGACTTGGAGATGATTCCATTCACATTTATAAAGCACTTTTTCATCATTTTTATGATTGCCTGGTTTCTGTTGTATAAATGTAGTGCAATAAATTTAACCAAATCCTACAGATGGATATGTTGTTTCCAGTCTTTACTATGATAAATTATACTGAAATAAATTATATAGAAAGCATTTCACACATGTAAGATAAATTCTTAGAGGTAGAATTACGGTATCAAAGGAAATGGCACCTACAATTTTACTGATATTGCGAAGTTCCCCTCCATAGATTTACCAATTTAAATTACTCATGAGCAATGGATGAGAGTGCCTATCATATAGGTTGGATGTTTTGTCTCCTCCAAATCTCATGTTGAAATGTGATCCTCAGTATTGGAGGTGGAGCCTGATGGGAGGCATTTGGGTCATGCGGGTGGATCTTTATCAATGGCTTGGTGCGCTCCTTTCAGCAATGACCTCCTACTCTATTCGTTCACGCAAGAGCTGGTTGTTTAAAAAAGCTTGACATCTCTCTTGCTCCCTCTGTTTCCATGTGACATACCTGCTTCCCTTTGCCTTGTACAGTAAGTGGAAGCTTCCTGAGGCCTCACTAGAAGCAGATGCTGATGCCATGCTTCCTGTACAGCTGAAGAAACATGAGGCAAATAAGCCTCTTTTCTTTATAAAACACCAGACGTGGGTATTCCTTTATAGCAATGCAAATAGACTAGCAGTGCCTATTCAACCCCACCGTGTTAGATCTTTGTGAATAAAATAGATGAAATTGCTTCATTGAAGTTTCAATCTCCAATTCTCTAAATGTGAGAGAGGTTAAACATCTTCTGATGTCTTAAAAAGATGCGTACTTTCATTTCCGTGAACTATTTCTATGAACATTTACAAAGTACATCATTTTAATTATAAATGTGTAAGGTACTCTTCATATATTAAGAATATTTGTCCTATGTCTGTTTTATAAGTTGCATCTATTCTTTGTCATTTTTTACTTTGTTAAATTTTTTAAACATGCATAACTGTTTTCATTTCTATGTGGTCAATTATTCAACATTTTCAAATGAATTTCAGATTTGTCATCATACATAGAAAATTAACTTCACTATATACTTAAAAAATTTTTCCACATTGTTTTCTATGACTTTTATGATTATATATTTTTCAGTCTAAACTTTTGACCTTTTGTAATTTACCTTGGCTAAGGTTTATTTTGTTTTGTTTGTTTAATTTCAACTTTTATTTTATTTTAGAATCAGGGGTACATGTGCAGATTTACTACATGGCTATATTGTGTAATGCTTAGGCTTGGGATATGATTGATCCCATCACCCAAGTAGTGAGCATAGTACATGATAGGTAGTTTTTCAGCCCTTTCTACCCTTTCTTCCTCCCTTGTCTGGTAGTCCACCATGTCTATTGTTACCATCTTTATATCCATGAGTACACAATGTTTAGATCCAACTTAGAAGCGAGAACATGCATTATTTGGTTTGCTGTTCTTGCATTAATTCATTTAGAATAATGGCTTCCAGCTGCACCAATGTTGCTCAAAGGACATAATTTCATCTCTTTTTATGGCTGCATAATATTCCATGGTGTGGTGTATATGTACCACATTTTCTTTATCCATTCCACTGTTGATGGGCATCTAAGTTGATTCCATGTCTTTGCTATGGAGAATAGTGCTGTGATAAAGATGCGAGTGCATGTGTCCTTTGGTAGAATCATGTATTTTCTTTTGGATATATACCCAGTAATGAGATTGCTGAGTTGAATGGTGGTTCTGCTTTAAATTCTTAGAAAAATCTCCAAGCTGTTTTCCACAGTGGCTGAACTAATTTACATTCCCACCAACAGTGTGTGTAAGCAGTCCCTTTTCTCTTTTTTTTTTTTGAACGGAGTTTCACTCTTGTTGCCCAAGCTGGAGTTCAATGGCATGATCTTGGCTCACTGCGACCTCCGCCTCCCGGTTTCAAGCAATTCTCCTGCCTCAGCCTCCTGAGTAGCTGGCATTACAGGTGCATGCCACCACGCCCAGCTAATCTTTTGTATTTTTAGTAGAAACGGGGTTTCACCATGTTAGCCAGGCTGGTCTGGAACTCCTGATCTCAGGTGATCTGCCTGCCTTGGCCTCCCAAAGTGCTGGGATTACAGAGGTGAGCCATCGCGCCTGGCGAGCAGTCCCTTTTCTCTACAGCCTCGCCAACGTGTATTTTTTTTTTTTAATTTTTAATTATAGCCATTCTGACTGGTGTGAGATGGTATCTGACATGGTTTGGCTCTGTGTCACCACCCAAGTTTCATCTTGTAGCTCCCATAATTCCCATGTGTTCTGGGAAGGACCTGGTGGGAGATGATTGAATCATGGGGGCGGGTCTTTCCTGTGTTGTTCTCGTGATAGTGAATAAGTCTCACGACATCTGATGGCTTTATAAAAGGGAGTTTCCCTGCACAAGCTCTTTGCCTGCCACCATCTACGTAAGATGTGACTTGCTCCTCCTTGCCTTCCACCATGACTGTGAGGCTTCCCCAGCCACGCAGAGCTGTGAGTCATCCATTAAACCTCTTTTCTTTGAAAATTGCCCAGTCTTGGGTATGTCTTTATCAGCAGCATGAAAATGGACTACTACATTGTGATTCTCATTGTGATTTTGATTTGTATTTATCTGATGATTAGTGATGTGAAGCATTTTTTCTTATGTTTCCTGGCCACTCATATATCTTCTTTTGAGAAGTGTCTGTTCATGTCTTTTGCCCACTTTTTAATGGCATTATTTGCTTTTTGTTTGTTTAATTATTTAAGTTTCTTATAGATTCTGGCTCTTAGACCTTTGACAGATGCATAGTTTGGAAATATTTTCTCCCATTCTGAAAGTTGTCTGTTTACTCTGTTGACAGTTTCTTTTGCTAAGCAGAAGCTGTTTGGTTTAATTAGGTCCCACTTGTCAATTTTTTGTTTTGTTGGAATTACTTTTGAGGACTCAGTCATAAATTATTTCCCAAGGTTTCCTAGGTTTTTTTCTAGGATTCTTATTGTTTGAAGTCTTGCATTTAAATCTCTAATCGATCTTGAGTTAATTTTTGTATATGGTGAAAAGTAGGGGTTTAGTCTCTTTTTTCTGCATATGGCTAACCAGCTATCCCAGCACCCTTTACTGAATAGGATGTTCTTTCCTCATGGCTTATTTTTGTTGATTTTCTTGACAATTAGATGGCTGTAGGTGTGTGGCTTTATTTCTGGGTTCTCTATTCTGTTCTGTTGGTCTGTGTTTCTGGTTTTTGTACTTGGTTAAGGTCTGAAGTATTCATCTACCTTTATGTTTCTTAATGGCTACACAATGCCCCAATATTTTTTAATACTGTGATTTACTTTTTTTCTAAAAAGCCAACATGGTCTCATTATTAGTTACTTTACTTTTCTATTGTTTTACTCATTATTTTTTCTCATTATTTTTTCTCATTACTCATTAATTTTTAGTTTTATTTTCTCTAAAATTATTTCTTCCTGCTTACCTAAGCATTTTTATCCAAATTATCTTCTTGAGATTCACTCTTTTTTTTGCATGTGGCAGTAATTCATTTATTTGCATTGCTGTATACTATGACGTTGTATATATACACTGCAATTTATTTATTGTTTTCCCGTTAATAGACATTAGGGTTGTTCTCAGGTATTTATAATTATAAATGTGCTATTATGAATTCTTGTACATACCTATAGAAACCTGTGTTCCAAAAACTCTTTAAAGTATGTAGCTAATAGAGGGATACCTAGATGATAGAGAATGTGTACAGGCAAAATTACCAGACAATGACAAAATGCTTCTAAAGTGATAAATAGGTAACTTTCTCATTAGGAGGTTATAGTGTTGAGGATGATCTGAATATTCACCATCCTTGCTATTCTAACAATTTTAATTTTTCCAGGTGGTTTGGTATGAAATTGGACCACACTATGGTGATAATTTGTATTTTGATCATTGCTAAGAAGGTTAAACATTTTTCACATGTATATGGGCTTTTTATTATTTTCTCTTCTGTGTAATTCCTTTTCAAATGTTTACTCACTTTTCTATTAGTTTTCTTGTCAATTTTTTATTTATAGGCTTCTTTATATATGTTGGTTACTATTAGACGATTATGTGTGTTGTTTTAGCTGTTATGTGTTGCAAATACCTTCTCCAAGTATATAGTATGTTTGCTTCCTATGGTGTTTTCTGATAAGCATAAGTTCTTAGTTTTAATTTAATAGAATTTATCAAACTTTCCCATTCTATTTTTAGCAATATGTATTTATTTGTTAATGAACTCTTATTCCAAAGTCTTAAAGAAACAACAGAAAAATATATTTTAAATATTGTAATAAATTTTCTTTCACATATAAGTCTTTGATTCATCAGAAAATGAATCAAAAACATTTGAGTCAGTGGGCTGAGAAAGGCAGGCCCATCCTTAATCTGAGTAGGAAAATCCAATCAGCTGCCAGCATGGCCAGAATAAAAAGTAGGCAGAAGAGTGTAAAAAGACTACACTGGCTTAGCCTCCCACACTACATTTTTCTCCATGCTGGATACTTCTTACCCTCAAATGTAGGACTCTAAGTTCTTCAGCTTTGGGACTCAGACTGGCTTCCTTGCTCCTCAGCTTGTAGACAGATAGAATAGGCATAGAATTTGGGATCTGTCATTTTTGAGGAGAAGATAAAGTTAGTTTAGTTTGTATGAGCAATTATTGTATTGTGTTAGTTTTTATGAAAAAAATAGTTTTTATGTGTGGTCTGAAGTAAGGCTCCAATTTTATTTTTTCCACATGTTAACATCTTGACTCAACATTATTATTGAATGGTTTTTCCTTTCTTTGCTAGTCTTCTGCAGTGCCAGTTCTTATATAAATCAAGTTTGTTTATATATGAGGTTTCATTCATGGACTCTCTTTCCTGTTCCATTTTTCTATTTGTCTATCCCAATACAATCATCTGTCACTGAAAGATGTGCGAAATGCACAGTTTCATCATTGTGTGAATATCAGAGTGTACTTACAGAAACCTAAATGATAGAGCGTACTACACACCTAGGCTATCATATAGTTCATTGCTCCTAAGCTAAAAGCATGTACAGCATGTTACTGAACTGAATATTGTAGGCAATTGTAATGTAATGGCCAGCGTTTGTGTATTTAAACATATCTAAACATAGAAGAAATACAGCAAAAATACAGTATTATAATCTTATGGGACCAGATAATACATGATGTCCATCACTAGACAAAATACCATTATATGGCACATAACTCTACCAATATTACACTGATTTCAATACAGGAAAGAAAAACGCCTTAGATATATCCAGTAAACAGGGATTAAAGTGGAAAGACATTTTTCAACTTATTAAAAGAGCTGATAGTGCAGAAGATATGGGGTAGCACTAGGCTTAAATTCATATTATAGCCAATTCTGCTAGAATTACTGTCAACATTATACCACCCACACATACATCAAGAGCAACTAGACAGTAATGCATGAAGTTGAGAGATAAAAAGACTCAAATCTGCAAGTCTGCCTGTCAGCTACAATCACTTTAAGAAGAATGGCTTTCCAATTCTTTCTGTCTTTCATGTCTCACTCAGATATACTTCATTTGTAGAACCTAAATTACATGTGTACTCTGGCAGCAAACACATCTCAGAAATGTCCTTAGCTTCTGTCACCTGCATTACAGTGGAAAGAGGGTGGAAACAGATGTCAAGTGCCAGTAGACAACATCCAGCAAGGTCTACTCCATTTCACTAGTCAGCGTCTATACACAATCTTTTAACATGAACATAACTTCCTGTGTTATGATGTGTTAGTCCATTCTTGTGTTGCTATACAGAAGTACCTGAGGCTGGGTAACTTATAAATAAAAGAGATTTAATTGGCTCACAGTTCTGCAGGCTATACAGAAACAAGATGCCATATTTGGTCAGCTTTAGATGAGGCCTCAGGGAGCTTTTACTCATGGTGGAAAGTAAAGTGGGAGCTGGCATGTCACATGGTAAGAGAGAGAGAAGGGGAAGGTCATAGACTCTTTTAAACAATTAGATCTCAACTTTACTATCTTAGCAAAAACTAACTTATCACCAAGGGGATGGTGCTAAACCATCCATGAGGGATCTGCCCTCATGATTCAATCACATCCCACTAGACCCCATCTCCAACACTGGGAATCACATTTCAGCATGAGATTTGGACAAACATCCAAACCGTATCAGATGGTAAAACTGTCAAATATCCTTCAGTTTTTAAAATGTTTAATTATCTTCATTACCATAACTTAATCAGTGTATCTTTTTACTTAATATTAATTTTTAATGTTTAATTGTTAATTTTTGAGCTAGACTATTACTCTATTATCCAGGTATCCAGTACAATGGCATGATCACAGCTCACTGCAGCCCCAGCCTCCCGGGCTCAAGTGATCTTCTCACCTCAGTCTCCTGAGTAGTTGGAACCACAGGTATGCACCACCACATCCATCTAATTTTTTAATTTTTTGTAGTGGTAAGGTCCCACTATGTTGCCCAGGTTGGTTTTGAACTCCTGGGCTCAAGTGATACTGTCACCTCAGCCTCCCAAAGTGCTGGAATTACAGGTGTGAGCCACTGTGCCTAGCCTATTTTTTATTTATACATAATAGATGCACATGTTTTCTGGGTACATGTGATAAGTTAATACATTTACATAATTTGTAAAGTTAATTTGTAAAGATGAAATTAGTGTAATTGAGATATCCATAATCTTAAATATTTGTCTTTTTTATGCTGGAAATGTTCAAATTATTCTTCCATCTACTTTGAAATATAAAATAGATTATTGTAAGCTACATTCAACCTACTCATCTATCAAACACTAGGTATTATTTCTTTTGTCAAACTGTACATTTCCACACATTATTCAGCCTTCCTTTATTCCTTGCTCCCTGCTACCCTCCCTGTCCTCTAGTAACCACAAATCTACTGTCTGTCTCCATGAGATCCACTTTTTTACTTCCTACATATGAATGAGAACATGTGATATTTGTCTTTCTATGCTTAGCTTGTTTCAGTTAATATAATGACATCCAGTTCCATCCATGTTGCTGCAAATGAAAAGTTTCAGTCTTTTTATTGCTGAATATTATTCCATCATGTATTATTACCACATTTTATTTATCCATTCATCCATTGACAGGGACTTAGGTTAATTCCACATTTTGGCTATTGTGAATAATGCTGCAATAAGCTTGGGAGTGCACGTAGTGTGATACCTCCAGCTATGTTCTTTTTGCTCAGGATTGCTTTGTCTATTGTGATCTTTTGTGATTCCATATAAATTTTAGGATTTTTTTCTATTTTGTGAAGACTGTAATTGGTATTTTGATAGGGATTGCATTGAATCTGTGTATTTCTTTGGGAAGTATTATCATTTTAACAATATTATTCCAATCCATGAGCATGAAAGATCTTTCCATTTGTTTGTGTCCTCTTCAATCTCTTTCTTCTTTTTTAATTTATTTATTTTTGTTTTTTTGAGATGCAGTCTCACTCTGTTGCCCAGGCTGGAGTGCAGTGGCATGATCTCAGCTCATTGCAACCTCTGTCTCCTGGCTTCAAGCAATTCTCCTGCCTCAGCCTCCCAAGTAGCTGGGATTACAGGCACCCGCCACTATTCCTGTCTAATTTTTGTATTTTTAGTAGAGATGGGGTTTCACTATTGATCCACCTGCCTTGGCCTCCCAAAGTGTTGGGATTACAGGCATGAGCCACTGTGCCTGGCCTCCTTTTAGATCTATTAATGCTTGGTTTATGTCATTGGGAGCTCCAGTGTTGGATGTATAGCTAATTTTAACTGTTATACCCTCTTGCTGAATTGATCCCTTTATCATTAAATAGTGACATTCTTTGTCTCTTTTTATAGTCTTTGATTTGTAGTCTATGTTATCTAAGTTATAGTTACTTCTGCTTTTTTGGTTTCCAGTTACGTGAAATAACTTTTTCTAGTCTTTCACTTTCAGACTATGTGTGTCTTTACAGGTGAAGGAAGTTTCTTGAGGGAGCATATAATTGGGTCTTGTTTCTTTATCCATTCAGCCACTGTATGCCTTTTAATTCAAGAAATGAGACCATTCACATTCAGCATTATTAATAAGTAAGGTCTTACTACCGACATTTTGTTGCTTGTTTTCTGGTTGTTTTAACTCCCCTCTTCCTTTCTTCCTTTGTGATAAGGTGATTTTCTTTGTTAGTGTGTTTTTGTTTGTTGCTTTCTATTTTTAGGGAATCTGTTATAGGGTTTTGCATTGTGGTTACTATGAGGCTTACAAATAACATTATATATATATAATATAATATTATATATTATTATATTATATTATTATATATAATTATATTATATATATAGTATATATAGAGAGAGTTATTTTAAATAGATGACAGCTTATTTTAGATGACAAAAATAATTTTTAAAAAACTCTACACATTAATTCCTGCCCCTATATTTCGATGTAGATGTCTCTATCTACATATTTTCATACTGCCTGTCTCTTAAAAGTTTGCTATAGCTATTTTTGTTTTTGATAGATTTGTCTTTTGAGCTTCGTACTTATAACTATGAGTGGACTGCACACCACAATTACAGTATTAAAGTAGTCTGGGTTTGTCTATGTACCTAATTTTACCAGTGGGTTTTATATGCCTTCGAATGTTTTATTTTTGCACATCAGTGATTTTCTTTGTTCAGATTAAAAAAAAGATTCCCTTAGGCTTTCTTGTAAAATAGGTCTGGTCTTCCTTTTTATTATTTTTTTCCAACTCTATGTATTTTCAAATAGCTAGTCTTCGACCTCACTTATTCCTTTTCTCTGACTCATTCTGATGTTGAGAGCCTCTATTACCTTTTTCAATTTAGCAAATGTATTTCTCAGTTCCATGGTTTCTGTTTGATTTTTTTTTTAATTTTAATCTGTATGCTACATTTCCCAGATAAATTTCTTAATTGCTTTTCTGCGTTATCTTGGAAATCACTGAGTTTCCTTAAAGCTGTTATTTCAATTACTTAGAGAGTTCACATATCACAGTCTTGTTAGTGTCAGTGACTGGTTCCATGCTTTTTCCATTTGGGGATGTTATGGTTCTCTGTCTACTATTGTTTCCTGTGGATCTATGTCTATTTTTTCACATTGAAATATGAATTATTTATCCATCTTCTCTGTCTGGCTTGTTTTGGTTTTTATTGGATATGTTTGCACAGAGATTCTTTGTAATTTATGTGTTGATTTTCTTTATTTTTTTCACACTTGGACACTGTCTCCTTTTTGGCATTAGATGGCACCTTAAGCCCAGGTTTTCCTCAGCTCTAGTTAGAGACTCAGAGTACCACCCATTCCACATGGGAAAAGTCCAAAGCAGGGATAGCCTGGCAATGTGGGAAGGCTAGCTAGCGGTTTATGCTCAAGGGATCTGTCAAATGAACATCCTACAGCTTGTGCTGCTGAACAGCCACTCCAATTTGGAATCTAGTTTTGTTGGGTTATAGAGCAGAATTTCAGAGCTAGGGATGGTAGTCTCACCTCTCCCCTTTGTTTCTGGTTGCCCTCAAGGATACTTCTTCCTTCAGACACTCCCCATGCTGCCTATGGGCTAAGGCAGGAACAGGTCTCCTTCCAGGTAGCCCAAGATGATGGGAAAGCTGAGTGTCCACCTCTATATTACTTTTTCCCATATTAATTTTCCATGAGTTTAGTGCTGGGCAGATTGAGGGGAGGGGCATCACAGATATGAAAATCCAATTCTCTTACAAGCTGTTGGGAGTGTTTCACTTCTCTGTGGCCCTGGGAACTGTCTCCTTCTTGTATTTGAGTTCCGGAATATCGCTGGTAATAATCTTGGTGCTGTATATATTTTGTCGGTTTTCTATTTGAGGCAGGGAGTGAAGTCAGCTTACTTCTATGCTGCCATTTTAGAATTTGAAGTGAACGTTGTGCAGTAAAAATTGCGCAGACATCATGAGAATTCACATAGCTCTGTGGTAGGAAGAGGAAATTGTATTGCTACCCCTGCCAAGTAAAAGCAAATGTTGTCAGGCAATCTTTACTCATCATCACCAAAGAAAAGGAACATTTTCCAAATTGATAGCAATATCCCAGGCCCATGGGATGTGTTTAATTACTCCAGAAGAAACCGTAACTGGGACAACAGCTAAAACTGGAATCATCCCCTGATTAAGTTGTATGATTCAAGTATCATTTTCCAAAATTGACTTTTGTTTTACACAGGCCAAACAGATGAATTTATAAACAAAATGATACTTGTATCTTATGTGTTTGGTATTAATACTTGAAACTATCTCAAGATATTCAGCAGGACCAAATATGACTTTTGAGATTAATAAAAAATAATTTTTCCTTACAAAGCCTAGATTTTAAGACATCTAACTATAGATCCTAAAGACTAACTCTGAGACTCAAGGTACAATAAAAATACAAAGATAATCTTATGGTTCAAGAAATATATTTTCTTCTCTTCCCTAAGATTTAAGTCTTTTATTGAAAAAAATGACTTACATAGAAGAAAGATACAGATGGTGGTAAAAATACTCCTGTTAAAATGACTTCCTCAGGAAAGCTTTTATAAACACCCACCTCTTTCACTCTGACTTTATTAGATCCTCCTTTCAGAAACTCTTACTTCTTTTTCATACTATTTTCTATGCTTATAATTATTTATTATTTCTTGTTAAATACATTATGGTTGAGATCCATCAAAACATAGACAATGTTCTTTATTGTATCACTATTGCAATAGCACTTAGTACAAGTCCTGTCTCATAATGCACACAATACATTTTTGTTAACTGACTGATTTAGCTTTCTTAGTACTTCTCAAATTTTTCTTTCAAGTTTCCATTCTAGATGCCCTTTAAGTTCTGTGATGAAGACTGAAACAATGCACTGCATATTTGAAATTTATTTGATTTCTCATGTAATATTTTAAACTCACCCTGTAAAATATTGGTACTTAACTGAATAGGAATATACATGTATTTGAACTGTATAGCTATGTGTTAAGATGCACCAAGAATTATCCAGTAGAATTTAGCATTTTCTGCCAATTACTTTGCATGACATTAAGGATAGTCCTGACTTCTAGCTATTTCTTTTTTAATCATACTACTTTTCCAACTTTTTGTATGCCATGTTTGATATATTGATTATGTAAATAACTTGAAGAAATGTTAATTGTCTCAAAGGCAAAGAGTGCCCAGCCAACTTAATCATATAGTACTCCATTGTCTACCATTAGCCATAAAAACTCTGTAACTTTCCTGATTGTATTACTGTAGAATCATTTAATTTAATATAATTTAATTATTTAATTTTTTTGAGATGGAATCTCACTGTATTGCCCAGGTTGGTCTCAAATTCCTGGGCTCAAGAGATTCTCCTTCCTCAGCCTCCTAATTAGCTGGGATTACAAGGTCATGCCAATGTATCCAGCTGTAAAATCTTTTTTTTTTTTTTTTACAATTAGGAGTTCCTTCTTATATTTAATATCAAACTGTGAGTTTTAAAAGTATAATTTCATTTCTGATTGTGGGGATATTGAAAAAAAAACAGCCCCCATTGGCTAATCATTATTGTAAAGTAGAGCCATCCCTGGTTCTGGTTCTGGCTATCATAAGCCATACTCCTTTAGTTTACCAGGACATTAACTGTCAGGGCTTGCTGATTCCAAGATTTCTCTGTTATGATAGCTTAAAGTGTCTTTGTCTTGGAGTCATCATGGTCCAGTCTTCTGCCTTTTAATTCTGTCTTCTAGTTCTGTCTTGTGACTGCTGGGTTGAGCATGTCTCTTTACCTCTAAAATTCTCAAAATTCTCAACTGTAAAATGATACTGTTAAACGTGATCTTTCTAACTCATAATTTTTAAAAGATAATCAAATAAGATCATATATATAAAAGCTTAAAACATATAAAACAAGAATGTGACCATGATACAAGTACTGCAGGTGGCCTCTCAATGCTGGAAAAAACAAAATTTCTTCCCTAGAGTCTCCAGAAGGAACTCAGTCTGACCGACACCTTAATTTTATTTTGCAACCACTAAGGAAAGGCCATGTGAGCACACAGCGAGAAGGTGGAGTTTTGCAAGCCAGAAAGAGAGTCCTCACTAGGAACTAAATCTGTCAACACCTTGATCTTGGATTTTCAGCCTTCAGAACTATGAAAAAATAACTGTCTGTTGTTTAATATATATATACATATATATTATATATATATTTTATATATATAATATATATAATGTAATACTCTTGATTTATTTATAAAACAACATACAAATATTATATTATCATTAACTGTTTGTAAATTTAAACCTTTTCAAAGCTACTTGACTCTATCTCTTTCCATCAATAGTCACACTCATGCTGATGATCCAGTATAAGTTCAACAATGATTAAGCACCTGCTATGTGGCAAACACTGTTCCAGACACGGAATAATAGCTAAATAAGTTAGGCAAGGTTAAAAACGAAGAGTTAAATATTCTTTAAAAACTAACATTTAAAACATACATTAAAATTTGTTTACTTTTGTAAAGGCAAATAGTTCATAACTGTCCAGTTGCCTTCCTGGTCCTGGACCCTTCCTGAGAAAAACAATCCATACAGCTCTTTCTACGTAGAGCTTTCATGGTTTGCACCAAGTGCTTTGGAAGAAACTTATCTAAACACTCGGTTCCTACAATAATGAAGTAAGGGCTATCAGAGATACCTTCCCACTGTAAAACAAACAAACAAAAAACTGTAAATCTAGGCAACATATGTGAAGCATCTGTTTTAGGTATTTAGCAACAGACTGTGCAGAACTGTCATCATAAAAATCTGGACTCCCAATAATATAAAATCTATAATATCTGGCACACAATAAAAATTAATAGACATATAAAGAAGCAAGACAATGTGACATATAATTTGGAGAACAAATAAGCAATTTAAAGAGATCCTAATCTGACAAAGATGTCAGGATTAGCAGGCAAGGATATTGAAACAGCTGTTATAAAAATCTTCAATAATTCAAAAAAAAAATGGGACATGTGTAAAGATATGGGTAATCTCAGCAGGAAAATAGACACTATAAAACAAGAACAAATGAAAATTTTAAAACTGAAAAATAAACCTGAAATTTTACTGGATGTCTCTAATAGCATATTGGACAATGCAGAAGAAAAAAAATCCATAAACTTTAAGACAGGTCACTAGAAAGCTAAACTGATACTCTGGCCACAACTGAGTGGACCATGAATTAATACCCAGATGAATAGGTCAGATAAAGAGGCCAAACTGACCCTATAAGAACCTGCCCTGGGAACTAGAAGCTTTAAGTGAGGGTTTCTCAATCTTGGCACTATTGACATTTCGGTCCATAAAATTCTTTATTGTATGGGACTATCCTATACATTTAAGAAATTTTAGCAAATTCCCTGGTCTCTATTAAGTAGATGACAGTTACAACCCTATACGTATTTATAGGGTGGAACCTACATATGTTTCTTCCTTACTATCTGAAATAGTTTTAATAAATATAATTTTTCTATTGTCATCGGCCCTCAATTTTCCCTTCTCACTAGAGTAAGAGATCCATTGGTCTCTTCCTTTATATCATTAACTGATAATTATTGAAAGGCATCTTTTATGTCTCTACCTCCTTTCCCATTTCAAATATTTCTACATATCTTATTTTACTTAATTTTTAAACTTTCGCACAAATGTTCAAAACTCTATATAGTAATGGTATTATTCCTGAAAACAGATTTAAAAAATAACGTAAAAAATACAAGTAATGCTTCAGGGTTATAGGGTTATGAGTGTTTAGGGAAGAATGTTTTGTGACATGGTACAATTCGCTGGAAGAGTTGTTTAAAACTTTTTGTTGTATGAAATTTAAGACTTGAAAGTATTCAGAATGTATAATACAATCTTTATCATCATCCAGCTTTCATGATTATCAAAAGATTAATGTTATAGCTCTTATTTGATCTATATGTATACCCATTCCCCTTCTCCAATATTATTTTTAAACAAATCCCAGTCATCTTATCATTTTACACTTAAATAACAGAATACAGAGCTCTAAAAAACTATTTGTAATGCACAAGTATGCTATCTTTTTCACATCTTAAAAAGTAAGCATAATTCCTTAATTTTATTAAATGCCCAGTGTTCAAATTCCCAGTAATTTTAGATGTAATATGTGACTTTATTTTTACAGTTTATTCATTGAATTGGGATTGAAATAAGATTCACATGTAATAATTGGTTATTCTGTTTTTTAAGTCTTTTTAAAAATAGGTTTCCTTGTTCTCTCTTTCTCTCTCTCTCCTCTCTCTCTCTCTCTCCCTCCCCCTTTCTCTATGCCTCTACTTCTCTCTCTTCCTTACAATTATTTGTTGAAGAAACTGGGTTGCTGCGTTGTTTATCCTTTAGAGATTCCCAAAATGTAGATTTTGCTGAAATTTTAAAAATGTAAGTCCACTTTTATTAACAGCTTTGTGTAAACAAGGTACACTTTTGGAATATTGCACCCACTGCTATATCACAAACATACACTACAAACATACAAACATAGTGTATGTTTGCTATGTACTGAATGTTTGTGTCCGCTCAAAATTCATTTGTTGATGCCCTAATACTGAATATGATGGTGTTTGGAGATAGGGCCTCTAGGAGGCAACTAGAGGTAGATGAGGTTGTGAGGGTGGAGGCTTGGATGGGATTAGTGCCCTTATAAAAAGAGAAAATCAAGAGCTTGCTTTCTCTGTCTCTCCCCAGGAGGCACAAGAAGAGGTCACGTGAATGCACAGCAAGAAGGTAGATCTGCAAACCAGAAAGAGAGCTCTCACCAGAAGAAGGCCTTCCTGGTATCCTGATCGAAGACTTCCGGCCTCCAGAACAGTGAGAAAAAAATTTCAGCTGTTTAAGTCACCCAGTCTATGGTATTTTATTACAACAGTCTGAGCTAACTAAGACACAGATTTGGTTATCATATTTATTATATTTAATTGATAAGTTACATTTCCATTGTGGCTTGTCAAAAGACTTCACCTTGTTATTGTGACTAGAGTCATGCATTGATCTAAACTTTCAGATTTCTCAGACTAAGAAGAACAAAGTTAAATCAAACTGATGATCTGCTCTACATTTTGTGATAGATTTCTAGCCCCAGTTAGAAACTGATACCTCATGCTTTCTTTCTCCATTCCCACACCTTTGTACCCAGGAGCAACATTTGTTTGTTTGACAGCAAAATATTAACCCCGGAGACCTGTATTGGCAGAATTTTATTTAATCTTTACTTAGTAACTTAATCCCCATAAGACCAACAGTGACATGACTTCATTTGACACCAGTGTCACCTCAGTCTTGAACAGAAAATGTGCATAATGATTTGTAATAACTTTATACTCATTCAATTACATGACGAATTTTGACTTTTTCTCCAAGTTCATTATAGGCAACATGTGGCAATGTATGGAGAAAAGTACAATAACAGAGGTAGGTTTTCATATCAAGGTCATTTAAACACTACGCATCCTCTTCGCTTTTGCATGGAGTGAGATAACCTAGGCTGGCTTGAACTGGCAATTTCTTTAACACCAAAATTATACAAATAACCAGTGTGTTGAATAGTATGTCACTATTTGTCTTTAGTTTGTCGTGAAGCTGAAATGGACACATGCATTAATTTCTAGAAGCAATTAAATTCTTTTTTTTTTTGAGATGGAGCTTTGTTCTTGTTCTTGTTGTCCAGGCTGGAGTGCAAAGGTGCGATATCAGCTCACTACAACCTCTGCCTCCGGGGCTCAAGCAATTCTCCTGCCTCAGACTCCCAAGTAGCTGGTGCCTGCCACGACACCTGGCTAATTTTTTGTATTTTTAGTAGAGATGGGGTTTCACCATGTTGACCAGGCTTGTCTTGAACTCCTGACCTCAGGTGATCCACCTGCCTTGGCCTCCCAAAGACCTGGGATTACAGTTGTGAGCCACTGCACCCAGCCAGCAATGAAATTCATAGCAAGGTATTTTCTACTCACAAATACAGTTTGTTATTCAGATTTTAGTTAACCCAATGGACACAAATAACTTCTTATGTGAGAGTAATCTGTGGGTATAGCAACAATATAGCAAAAAGACAAAGTTTTATTGGGTTCAAAATTACTTTTTATCTCAACAGCCAACAATTTCATATTCTTACCCACTGAAATTAGATTGCTTTTAATTTTAATGCTTTTTAAAGTGTGCTGTCTTTGGTAACAACAATAAGTTGTGGGCCCTTAAAATCATAAACTTCATGAGTAAAGATTTACCCAGTACGTAGGTTTATAAAGTGAAAAAGAAAACATTTTTGTTTCTGCTCCAATTTTGAATTTGAGATCACTGTATTTTATACTGCATGTGTTACAATAAATACTTTACAAGGCAAAATATACCCACTACAGTTATACTTTAGTTAATTCTGAGTTGTTACCAGTTCTAGCAAAATTAGGATTTCTGATATTGATGAGGGAGAAATCTATCAAACAGGATGCACAGATTCTGGGAATTATGACTTCATTGCATCTTGTAGATTAATTTCTTCCATACTTGAAGAGGAGCAAAGTTCCACAAGAAACTCACTAAGCTTCAAATATCACTAACAAGTAACAGCTTTGATGAGTCCCATATGCAATGCTTTCATTTACTATTAAAAATTGACACTTTAGTCTTACTCTTGCATAGTAACTTGTTCTTAAACTAAAATTTGGGAAATCTAAACAAATTGTTACCTTTGGAAGAGATTATTGGAAATCAGGATTTGGGTTCTGTGTTAAAATAAAATAGACAGGAATTTGGCTGGGTGTGGTAAGACACATGTAACATGCCTGTAATCCCAGCACTTTGGGATTTGGAGGCAGGAGTATCACTTGAGCCCAGGAGTTCAAGACCAGCCTAGGCAACATGGCAAAATCTTGTCTCTACCAAAAATACAAATATTAGCTGGTCATGGTGGCGTGCACCTGTGGTCCCAGCTACTTGGGGCAGGAGGATCACTTGAGCATCAGAGGTAGAGGCTGCAGTGAGCCATGAGTGTGCCATTGCACCCCAGCCCGGGTGACGGAGCAAGACACCGTCTCAAAAAAATAAAAAAAATAAAAAGATAGGAAATTGTCAGACCTCTGAGCCCAAGCCAAGCCATTGCATCCCCTGTGACTTGCACATATACACCCAGATGGCCTGAAGTAACTGAAGATCCACAAAAGAAGTAAAAATAGCCTTAACTGATGACATTCTACCATTGTGATTTGTTCCTGCCCCACCCTAACTGATCAACATACTTTGTAATCTCCCCCACCCTTAAGAAGTTTCTTTGTAATTCTCCCCACCCTTGAGAATGTACTTTGTGAGATCCACCCCTGCCTGCAAAACATTGCTGTTAACTTCACTGCCTATATCAAAACATATAAGAACTAATGATAATCCATCTCCCTTGGCTGACTCTCTTTTCAGACTCAGCCCACTTGCACCCAGGTGAAATAAACAGCTTTATTGCTCAGACAAAGCCTGTTTGGTGGTCTCTTCACATGGACACCAATGAATTTGGTGCTGTGACTCGAATCAGGGGACCTCCCTTGGGAGATCAATCCCCTGTCCTCCTGCTCTTTGCTCCATGAGAAAGATCCACCTACGACCTCAGGTCCTCAGACTGACCAGCCCAAGAAACATCTCACCAATTTCAAATCCGGTAAGCAGCCTCTTTTTACTCTCTTCTCCAACTTCCCTCACTATCCCTCAACCTCTTTCTCCTTTCAATCTTCGTGCCACACTTCAATCTCTCCCTTCTCTTAATTCCAATTCCTTTCATTTTCTGGTAGAGACAAAGGAGACACGTTTTATCCATGGACCCAAAACTCTGGCGCTGGTCACAGACTGGGAAGGCAGCCTTCCCTTGGTGTTTAATCATTGCGGGGATGCCTCTCTGATTATTGACCCATGTTTCAAAGGTGTCAGACCACGCAGGGACACCTGCCTTGGTCCTTCAGCCTCAGTGGCAAGTCCCGCTTTTCTGGGGAAGGGGCAAGTACCCCAACCCCTTCTCTCCGTGTCTCTACCCCTTCTCTGCTTTTCTGGGGGAGGGGCAAGTACCCCAACCCCTTCTCTCCATGTCTCTACCCCTTCTCTGCTTTCCTGGGGCAGGAGCAGTACCCCTCAACCCCTTCTCCTTCACCCTTAGCGGCAAGTCCCGCTTTTCTGGGGCAGGGACTAGTACCCCTCAACCCCTTCTCCTTTACCCTTAGTGGCAAGTCCCGCTTTCCTGGGTCAGGGGCAAGTACCCCTCAACCCCTTCTCCTTCCCCCTTAGCGGCAAGTCCCGCTTTCCTGGGTTAGGGGCAAGTACCCCTCAACCCCTTCTCCTTCCTCCTTAGCGGCAAGTCCCACTTTCCTGGGGCAGGGGCAAGTACCCCTCCACCCCTTCTCCTTCACCCTTAGTGGCAAGTCCCGCTTTTCTATGGGGCAAGAACCCCCCAATTGCTTATTTCCGCACCCCAACCTCGTATCTCTGTGCCCCGATCCCTTATTTCAGCCCCCCAACCTCTTATATCTGTGCCCCGATCCCTTATTTCCATGCCCCAACCTCTTATATCTCTGCACTGTGACCCCTTCTCTGTCTTCTGGTGGGCAAGAACCCCCCACTTCTTCTCCATGTCTACTCTTTTCTCTGGGCTTGCCTCCTTCACTATGGGCAAGCTTCCACCTTCCATTTCTCCTTCTTCTCCCTTAGCCTGTGTTTTTAAGAACTTAAAACCTTTTCAGCTCTCACCTGACCTAAAATCTAAGCATCTTATTTTCTTCTGCAATGCCGCTTGACCCAAATACAAACTCTCAACAGTAGTTCCAAATAGGCGGAAAACGGCACTTTCAATTTTTCCATCCTACAAGATCTAAATAATTCTTGTCATAAAATGGACAAATGGTCTGAGGTGCCTGACATGCAGGCATTCTTTTACACATCAGTCCCTTCCTAGTTTCTGTGCCGAATGCAACACATCCCAAATCTTCCTTCTTTCCCTCCCACCTGTCCCCCTCAGTCCCAACCCCAAGCATCGCTGAGTCTTTCTAATCTTCCTTTTCTACAGACCCATCTGACCTCTCCCCTCCTCGCCAGGCTGAGCTAGGTCCCAGTTCTTCCTCAGCCTGCGCTCCTCCAACCTATAATCCTTTTATCACCTTCCCTCCTCACATCCAGTCCGGCTTACAGTTTCGTTTTGTGACTAGCCCTCCCCCACCTGCCCAGCAATTTATCTTAAAAAGGTGGCTGGAGCTAAAGGCATAGTCAAGGTTAATGCTCCTTGTTCTTTATCCCAAATCAGATAGCATTTAAGCTCTTTTTCATCAAATATAAAAATCCAGCCCAGTTCATGGCTTGTTTGGCAGCAACCCTGAGACACTTTACAGCCGTAGACCCTAAAAGGTCAAAAGGCCATCTTAGAAGGCAGACCTGGGTGGAGCCAAGATGGCCGAATAGGAACAGCTCCGGTCTCCAGCTCCCAGCCCCAGCGACACAGAAGACGGGTGATTTCTGCATTTCTGCTTGAGGTACCGGTTTCATCTCACTAGGGAATGCCTAACAGTGGGTGCAGGACAGTCGGTGAAGCGCACTGTGTGCGAGCCAAAGCAGGGCGAGGCATTGCCTCACTCAGGAAGCGCAAGGGGTCAGAGAGTTCCCTTTCCTAGTCAAAGAAAGGGGAAACAGACGGCACCTGGAATATCGGGTCAGTCCCATCCTAATACTGCGCTTTTCCAACGGGCCTGGAAAACGGCACACTAGGAGATTGTGTCCCGCACCTGGCTCGGAGGGTCCTATGCCCACGGAGTCTCGCTGATTGCTAGCACAGCAGTCTGAGATCAAGCTGCAAGGCGGCAGCGAGGCTGGGGGAGCGGCGCCCGCCATTGCCCAGGTTTGCTTAGGTAAACAAAGCAGCCAGGAAGCTCGAACTGGGTGGAGCCCACCACAGCTCAAGGAGGCCTGCCTGCCTCTGTAGGCTCCACCTCTGGGGGCAGGGCACAGACAAACAAAAACTCAGCAAGAACCTCCACAGACTTAAATGTCCCTGTCTGACTGACAGCTTTGAAGAGAGTAGTGGTTCTCCCAGCACGCAGCTGGAGATCTGAGAACGGACAGACTGCCTCCTAAAGTGGGTCCCTCACCCCTGAGCAGCCTAACTGGGAGGCACCCCCCCAGTAGGGACAGACTGACACCTCATTCAACCGGGTATTCCTCTGAGACAAAACTTTCAGAGGAACTATCAGACAGCTGAATTTGTGGTCTCACGAAAATCCGCTGTTCAGCCACTGCTGCTGACACCCAGCCAAACAGGGTCTGGAGTGGACCTCTAGTAAACTCCAACAGACCTGCAGCTGAGGGTCCTGTCTGGTAGAAGGAAAACTAACAAACAGAAAGGACATCCACACCAAAAACCCATCTGTACATCACCATCATCAAAGACCAAAAGTAGATAAAACCACAAACATAGGGAAAAAACAGAGCAGAAAAACTGGAAACTCTAAAAAACAGAGCACCTCTCCTCCTCCAAAGGAACGCAGTTCCTCACCAGCAACGGAACAAAGCTGGATGGAGGATGACTTTGATGAGTTGAGAGAAGAAGGCTTCAGACGATCAAACTACTCTGAGCTACGAGAGGAAATTCAAAACAATAGCAAAGAAGTTAAAAACTTTGAAAAAAAATTAGAAGAATGGATAACTAGAATAACCAATGGAGAGAAGGGCTTAAAGGAGCTGATGGAGCTGAAAGCCAAGTTTCGAGAACTACGCGAAGATTGCAGAAGCCTCAGTAGCAGATGCGATCAACTGGAAGAAAGGGTATCGCTGATGGAAGATGAAATGAATGAAATGAAGAGAGAAGGGAAGTTTAGAGAAAAAAGAATAAAAAGAAATGAACAAAGTCTCCAAGAAATTTGGGACTATGTGAAAAGACCAAACCTACGTCTGATTGGTGTACCTGAAAATGATGGGGAGAATGGAACCAAGTTGGAAAACACTCTGCAAGATATTATCCAGGAGAATTTCCCCAATCTAGCAAGGCAGGCCAGCATTCAGATTCAGGAAATACAGAGAACGCCACAAAGATACTCCTCGAGAAGGGCAACTCCAAGACACATAATTGTCAGATTCACCAAAGTTGAAATGAAGGAAAAAATGTTAAGGGCAGCCAGAGAGAAAGGTCGGGTTACCCACAAAGGGAAGCCCATCAGACTAACAGCTGATCTCTCAGCAGAAACTTTACAAGCCAGAAGAGAGTGGGGGCCAATATTCAACATTCTTAAAGAAAAGAATTTTCAACCCAGAATTTCCTATCCCGCCAAACTAAGCTTCATAAGTGAAGGAGAAATAAAATACTTTACAGACAAGCAAACGCTGAGTGATTTTGTCACCACCAGGCCTGCCCTAAAAGAGCTCCTGAAGGAAGCACTAAACATGGAAAGGAACAACCGGTACCAGCCACTGCAAAAACATGCCAAATTGTAAAGACCATCGAGGCTAGGAAGAAACTATAGCAACTAACGAGCAAAATAACCAACTAACATCATAATGACAGGATCAGATTCACACATAACAATATTAACGTTAAATGTAAATGGGCTCAATGCTCCAATCAAAAGACACAGACTGGCAAACTGGATAAGGAGTCAGGACCCATCAGTGTGCTGTATTCAGGAAACCCATCTCACGTGCAGAGACACATATAGACTCAAAATAAAGGGATGGAGGAAGATCTATCAAGCAACTGGAAAACAAAAAAAGGCAGGGGTTGCAATCCTAGTCTCTGATAAAACAGACTTTAAACCAACAAAGATCAAAAGAGACAAAGAAGGCCATTACATAATGGTAAAGGGATCAATTCAACAAGAAGAGCTAACTATCCTAAATATATATGCACCCAACACAGGAGCACCCAGATTCATAAAGCAAGTCCTGAGTGACCTACAAAGGGACTTAAACTCCCACACAATAATAATGGGAGATTTTAACACCCCACTGTCAGCATTAGACAGATCAACGAGACAGAAAGTTAACAAGGATATCCAGGAATTGAACTCAACTCTACATAAGTGGACCTAATAGACATCTACAGAACTCTCCACCCCAAGTCAACAGAATATACATTTTTTTCAGCACCACACCACACCTATTCCAAAATTGACCACATAGTTGGAAGTAAAGCTCTCCTCAGCAAATGTAAAAGAACAGAAATTATAACAAACTGTCTCTCAGACCACAGTGCAATCAAACTAGAACTCAGGATTAAGAAACTCACTCAAAACCGCTCAACTACATGGAAACTGAACAACCTGCTCCTGAATGACTATTGGGTACATAATGAAATGAAGGCAGAAATAAAGATGTTCTTTGAAACCAACGAGAACAAAGACACAACATACCAGAATCTCTGGGACACATTCAAAGCAGTGTGTAGAGGGAAATTTATAGCACTAAATGCCCACAAGAGAAAGCAGGAAAAATCCAAAATTGACACCCTAACATCACAATTAAAAGAACTAGAAAAGCAAGAGCAAACACATTCAAAAGCTAGCAGAAGGCTAGAAATAACTAAAATCAGAGCAGAACTGAAGGAAATAGAGACACAAAAAACCCTTCAAAAAATTAATGAATCCAGGAGCTGGTTTTTTGAAAAGATCAACAAAATTGATGGACGGCTAGCAAGACTAATAAAGAAGAAAAGAGAGAAGAATCAAATAGATGCAATAAAAAACGAAAAAGGGGATATCACCACCGATCCCACAGAAATACAATCTACCATCAGAGAATACTACAAACACCTCTATGCAAATAAACTAGAAAATCTAGAAGAAATGGATAAATTCCTCGACAAATACACCCTCCCAAGACTAAACCAGGAAGAAGTTGAATCTCTGAATAGACCAATAACAGGTTCTGAAATTGTGGCAATAATCAATAGCTTACCAACCAAAAAGAGTCCAGGACCTGATGGATTCACAGCTGAATTCTACCAGAGGTACAAGGAGGAACTGGTACCATTCCTTCTGAAACTATTCCAATCGATAGAAAAAGAGGGAATCCTCCCTAACACATTTTATGAAGCCAGCATCGTCCTGATACCAAAACCTGGCAGAGACATAACCAAAAAAGAGAATTTCAGACCAATATCCTTGATGAACATTGATGCAAAAATCCTCAATAAAATACTGGCAAACCGAATCCAGCAGCACATCAAAAAGCTTATCCACCATGATCAAGTGGGCTTCATCCCTGGGATGCAAGCCTGGTTCAACATACGCAAATCAATAAATGTAATCCAGCATATAAACAGAACCAAAGACAAAAACCACATGATTATCTCAATAGATGCAGAAAAGGCCTTTGACAAAATTCAACAACCCTTCATGCTAAAAACTCTCAATAAATTAGGTATTGATGGGATGTATCTCAAAATAATAAGAGCTATCTACGACAAACCCACAGCCAATATCATACTGAATGGGCAAAAACTGGAAGCATTCCCTCTGAAAACTGGCACAAGACAGGGATGCCCTCTCTCACCGCTCCTATTCAACATAGTGCTGGAAGTTCTGGCCAGAGCAATCAGGCAGGAGAAGGAAATAAAGGGTATTCAATTAGGAAAAGAGGAAGTCAAATTGTCCCTGTTTGCAGAAGACATGATTGTATATCTAGAAAACCCCATTGTCTCAGCCCAAAATCTCCTTAAGCTGATTAGCAACTTCAGCAAAGTCTCAGGATACAAAATTAATGTACAAAAATCACAAGCATTCTTGTACACCAATCACAGACAAACAGAGAGCCAAATCATGAGTGAACTCCCATTCACAATTGCTTCAAAGAGAATAAAATACCTAGGAATCCAACTTACAAGGGATGTGAAGGACCTCTTCAAGGAGAACTACAAACCACTGCTCAATGAAATCAAAGAGGATACAAACAAATGGAAGAACATTCCATGCTCATGGGTTGGAAGAATCAATATCGTGAAAATGGCCATACTGCCCAAGGTAATTTATAGATTCAATGCCATCCCCATCAAGCTACCAATGACTTTCTTCACAGAATTGGAAAAAACTACTTTAAAGTTCATATGGAACCAAAAAAGAGCCCGCATCGCCAAGTCAATCCTAAGCCAAAAGAACAAAGCTGGAGGCATCATGCTACCTGACTTTAAACTATACTACAAGGCTACAGTAACCAAAACAGCATGGTACTGGTACCACAACAGAGACATAGATCAATGGAACAGAACAGAGCCCTCAGAAATGATGCCGCATAGCTACAACTATCTGATCTTTGACAAACCTGACAAAAACAAGAAATGGGGAAAGGATTCCCTATTTAATAAATGGTGCTGGGAAAACTGGCTAGCCATATGTAGAAAGCTGAAACTGGATCCCTTCCTTACACCTTATACAAAAATTAATTCAA